>NW_017803910.1:1483312-1622765 GCF_001625305.1 Branchiostoma belcheri | reverse complement strand
GCCCAAAAAAGGCTAGGGTCGGGGGGTTTTTCATAGGGTCGGTCGGGTAACCGGAAACACAACATTTTTTTTCCTAGGCCTAATAAAATCATTCTTGCATTGCTTTTCTTTAGAAAAAAAAACAAAATTAGTTTTTGCTGACATCCTATTTATCTTATATGGTGCACCCAAACATTTTTTGTGCACACCCAGTTTTTTAGGTTGGGTGCACCATTCCCAAAAATGAATTTTGAGCCCTGTGTATTCTACATAAAAGTTTCAGTTCAAGGGGTTGGATTTGATTTATTGTTCCTATCCTTGTCTTTATGGTCATTTGGTACAGTTTTTGTCGAGGTCTTTGTTTTGAAATAAAGAAATTTAAGGTGTGCGACACTGCGTGAATTTGTATTGCTAGCGTTGAGAGCATAATATAGAAGAACTTTATTGCACATGGTACAATGTATGGCAAACTACATAAAGAGAGTAACAACAAGAAAATAAGTGTGTTGAATAAGACTTAATGTCAAATAAAACCTAACATATCTATATCATAATTATTCAAATAATAAGGGATAGCACAAGTCTTTGCTAAAGTGTTACAATCGAGTAGGCTAATCACAAGTTTCTGTATTTTTTTAAATAGCAAAGCATTCCTTTATATATCTACGTATTTTTGCGTTGTGGGGACCATTACATGTAAAGATATATTCAAATCTGTCTCCAACATCGAGACTCTTGAAATCTATGGTACTTGATTCGAGAAATGTAAATAGCTTGTTACGTATAACATCATATTTGGTACATTCCCTAACATTTAGTGAAATTCATTTTCTATATGCTTTGGACAAAATGGACAGAATTTTGGTCAAGGGCTATATTGTAATATCTACCTGTTTCAATATTCAATAGTAAAGATACATGAAATGTAGCGGTAGAAGAACAAAATGAGTAGATATAGCTGTATGTTGTCTCTCAAATGCATAGTATTACTTGTAATTTAGTTGTTTTTTTTTAATGCCCACGATCATGATCATCTGATCATACTCATTTTCACCTGAGTGAAGTGAGAAAAGTTATGTTAAGTGCCTTTCCCAAAGTTGGTCACTTGGTAGGATTCGAACCCGGGACCTCTTGGTTCTGAGCCAAATGCTCTATCTGATCTGTCATTATGCCACACGACCTCAATAGTTCTGGTTCTTGTTTCCTTACTGTGTCATTTTCCTTTGAAAATACCCTTCCTACCCCCAAAATGTAGTTCCAGATTTCATAATATTATATATCCACAATAACTTCACCTCAAAATTACTCTAACTTTTATTATAAATGATTCTCATAAACAGTATAGGGATAGGCCCATGTGTTTTATATAAATACCTTACTTATAAAGTGTGTTCATTGTCATTTTCTCTGTCTAGATGACCTAGTGTTGATTTTTCGATCTGTTGAAATTAGAAGTGTTTTTATATGACACTTTCTAGCCTTAGCTGACAATACACTATTTCTTCTTTTCATAGAATCCTGTAGTGAACTGTGCTCTGAGGGTCAGCAACCTGTGCAGGTGTTCAGATACACATATGAGTATTGGGGCAGGTGAGAAAAATCTGAATTCCGCATTTTACCAACTATTTGGTGTTATTTGAGACAAGTGTGTGACGTCTAATGTCTGTATAGTTAGGTAGCTGCTGACTGATGCAGTAGTGGGGACTCCTGTCTGAACCTGACAAGACAGATTGGACCAGACCAGATGATTTGAAGACTCAAGAGGAATATCAGGTGAGAAAAATATCAATTCTTGATTTTACCTACCATTTACTTGGTATTGTTTTAGATAAGTGTGTGACTTCTGATGTCTGTATAGTTAGGTGGCTGCTGACTGATGCAGTAGTGAGGACTCCTGTCTGAACCTGACAAGAGATGATTGGACCAGACCAGATTATTTGAAGACACAAGAGGAATATCAGGTGAGAACTTGAAATCTAAATTGTCAATTGTACCAGTAGTAGTTTTCTTAGTGTTAATGGAGACACGCATGTAACTTTTTCCTTGTCTATATAGCTAGGTGGCTGATGCAGTTGATTCCTGTGATGATTCTAAACCCGACAAGACCAGATGTTCGTGTTCTGAGAAACCTGGTGACCGGCAACTTCTCTCCAGTCCAGACCAGCAAATCAGATGACCTGAAGACACAATGAGTTTGTACAGGTGAGACAATGGTTCTCAATTGACAAGTCATATTTTTCTAAGGCATCTCACAATTCTGAGGCATGTCGCAATAGATAACAACTTTCTAGAGCCTAGGAATTTATACATCTATTCAACAAAAGGGATTGCCCAATTGTGCAATTTTATCACTCTTAGTCTATCTTAGTCATTCAGTGTTGCATCACAATACCATCTATTCATATCGGTAGGTGTATCCTGAGTGTCAGCTGTCCTGATATTCCTGTCCTGACTGGGAGAAGCCTGTGATGACCAGCGACTCCTGTCGAAGCCAGACCAGATGACGGCTGAGAAGACTGGTTGACTTGAAGACTGGTGGAATGAAGAGATTTTACAGGTGAGACAATGCTTTTCAACTTACAAAGCAGTTTACCTTAGACTTGTTTCTTTTAAAATAAAAAGTTTTTGATCAGAAGAAATTCTGGCTTTTTACAATGTTTATATAATGTTCCTCAGTGAAAAAAAACCAGTTGTGTTGTAGGCAGTATAATTATAATGAATGTTTTATTGCAAATTCGTGCCCGAGGGCTAATTGCAGGAACAGAAGAAACATTTGGTATAAAAACAATTAGTACACATAGAACTACCGATAACTACTAAGAAGATACTAGCAAAAACTACTGGGTTTGACTTCTTTTTTGAAGACAGAGGAAGACAAAGGATCCCACTTTAGTTTCTGTATGTGTGAAAGTGTGTTTGGGTAGAATTTGGAGGCTACGTCAAAGAGTTCATTTCGTTCCTTGCTATAGAGGGTACAATTTGAGATAAAATGCATTTTGTCTTCCACCGTGTTCAACGTACAATGTTTGCAAATTTGTTCATACACTTGAAGCTTCTTATACCGCCCTCTCTCAATTTCGAGAGGGTGTGCACTAATTCGTAATTTACTTATCACAGAGCAAATATTAAAATCAGTTAAGTCGAGGTATTTTTTCCATAGAATATGTTGTTTTACATTTTTTGTAGAACCTTAGTTTACCAGAATCAACATTTAACTTGTGGTAAATAGTAATTATAATATCGTAGTTCTTACTAAAGGTGAATTGCTCCAATATATACTGACTTTTGTTTTCCTCTCCCCACATGACTCATGGTGGAAGGAAAGAAGAAAGGAAGGACCAGACTTTTTCCAGTAAAGCAGTGAGAGAAGACACAGGCTGGGGTCAAGTTGTGAGTATAGTTTATTTGTGTAACACAACCAAGTACACACACTTGCATACATTTCTATCCTTATTCCCTCTCTGCTTTGCACTATTTCCTTTTCCACTTGCTTGTAACCTTCACTGTCAAACTTCGATCCACGGTGGTTAAATTTGGCTGATATTTGCTCTTACGTAATTTGAACCAAATGCATGTTCCACTTGCAGTCATTTACAGAAAACCTGCGCCTTCGGGCCATTCTTTCACGGGTACCTCGTATCTGAAAGAAAGTTTTGCAAAAATAAACTGTTTTCTGGAAAGTATACCTATTCAGTCATTTAGGTGTGGACATGTAGCATGTAAAAATGCTATAATTGCAAATTCAAACATTCAAGATCACAATCAAGGAGCATCCAATTAACGTTGTTGGAACAAAAAGATTTGTGTTTTAGGGATTTTTTTTGGAGAATCACTAGTTAACAAAACTCTTGTGTCCAGACTATTTTGAAAAGTTTCACAGCTGGCCCCAAATTGTCTCAAGTAACTTGATACTTTGCTGAACGTTCCCAGAAAAGAGTACCAGACCACCATGCTTATTTCTCTTTTACACTTCTCACTTAACTTTAACAACTCTTTAAATGCTTCACATTCTGGATTTCTTGTCTTAGGACCTTTACTCACAACATCTTTCTTCACCCTTTCGCTACACCCTTCACTCAAACTTGCATGGTACATCACCCTTTTTCTGATGCTTTGGACCTTTACACTAACCGGTAACTTCCCTAACCACTTATTATAAACTCTTCACTTAAAATCTTCCTCTGCTTTTGCACGCTCAACTTTTCGGTCGAAGGTCCCTTTCCCACTCCGGTAAAATTGTCTAGATCAAGCCGAATTGCTTTAAGCCGGATCAAAGTGAATCAATTCGGCTTGATCCGGACAATTTTACCGTAGTGGGAGTGGGGCCTTAGTCACACCCTAACTTGCACTGCTTTTAATTACACGGTACGTCACTTTTTTCTGCGCTCTGATGCTTCACTGACATTCTGGCACACTCTTTTCCTTGCCTTTTAGCCTGGGTGCCATCCTCCGTAGTTTTCGCCCGCTTCCTTATGTCACTGGTCACCACGGCCTGGCGACATTAGAGAGCGGGCAGCAACTACGGAGGATGGAACCCAGGCTACTTGCCTTTCACCCTTGATCTCTGATTTTAATTGCACAGTACATCACCCTTTCTTGTGCTCCACGTTTCCAGTCAACTTTTCCAAACACTTTGTCACACTCTTCTTCCACCTTGAACACAAGACAACACTCCACTCCACTCTGAGGGTCTGGATGCCTTTTTTGAGAAGCCCATCACCGTTGTTGCAAAATGTAATTGGCCACTTAAATTCCACATTTTTATCCTGAATTCATTGCAAAATTGTCAGTTTGGACCTGAACACTTGGTTGATCAATTTTTTGCCAAAATCTTGCCTGCCAAAAAAAATTAGCATATGTGGGACCCTCATGTAGATAATTAATTGGATTAAAGTTTTCCCGCCAAAAAACTTAGTATATGGGCATCCTGGCCTTGAACTTGTGCCCCCCTCCCACCACTTAGCCACCACACTTCTACTTGCTACACCCAACCAACTCACACTGTTCCAATGCTTTGAACCTTTACGCTTAACTTCTCCAAACACTTTGTGATACTCATGCTATGTCAGACCAACCTTCCGAAACACTTAGTTACTTGAGTGAGACTTTTCTGCCAGAATAATTGTCACTCTACTGGTCAGTCAATTGCACAAGAATGCTGGTGTTTCGAAGCACCGTGTCTCCGCAAAGACATCCCCAGGGGAGCAAACTTCTGTGCATTGACTGACCAGTAAAGCGACAATCATTCTGGCAGAAAAGTCTCACTCAAGTAACTAAGTGTTTCGGAAGGTTGGTCTGACATAGCATGAGTATCACAAAGTGTTTGGAGAAGTTAAGCGTAAAGGTTCAAAGCATTGGAACAGTGTGAGTTGGTTGGGTGTAGCAAGTAGAAGTGTGGTGGCTAAGTGGTGGGAGGGGGGCACAAGTTCAAGGCCAGGATGCCCATATACTAAGTTTTTTGGCGGGAAAACTTTAATCCAATTAATTATCTACTTGAGGGTCCCACATATGCTAATTTTTTTTGGCAGGAAGAATTTTGGCAAAAAAATTTTTTTTTACACAAATCAGCAACGAAATGTTCAGGCCCAAAGTTACAATTTTAGAGGAAATTTGGGGGGAAATTAAAGCTGCCAATTACACAATAACAATTAACTAAGTGAAGTTTTTTGGTGGGAAAATTGAATTCAAAAGGTGTTGGGGCATAAAGTGTTGGAGAAGTGTGAGTGAACTTAAACAAAAAGTGAAAGCATACTACCCTGGGTGCCAGACTCGTTTCGGGACGTTTCCCTTCCGCAGCCAGAAGCTCTTTGCCCGTCTGTCTAAATTACCACTAAGGGGAAGTCTAGCCCATAGCGGTAATTTACACAGGCGGGTGAAGGGCTTCTGGCTGCCGAAGGGAAACGGCTAGCAGCCATAAACAAGTCTGGCACTCGGGGTAAGAACATACAAAAAGAGAGGAATTGTGTTTTGTCATGCAGTGATAGAAACCTATCAAACTTTTGTTGTCACTGTTTATGTACTTGCAACAATTCAAACCTCCTGCTCCAAAATCCAGGCCTAGTTTCAAGCTCATCAAATAAAGTCTGTCAGCATAAAACACCGCCGTCAAACTTTACCAGATCAACATGACACGGGACCTGAATTTTGCAACAGAAGGTAATAGTGTTGCTGCAAGTTCATCAACAGTGATAACAAAGTCTGGGGTCTACATGACTTTAAAGGGAATCAGCGAAACAAGCATACATCATGTTATTTCCCTATATTTACATGAGCATTTTAACTATCTCTATTATAACTGCCTTTACATATTTAATATAATATGCTAAATGTAGTTGCAATGATTGACTTCAAAAGTTGAGGGGCACACCCAACTTTATTTGGCATTTCTATTCAAAGCTGCACACCCTCAAGGCTAGTGACCGTCTCTGCTGTGGAATAATTTGGAAGGAGAATAACTGTATTTGGGACGAAAGGATATTTCTTCAGCTACAAGTCCAACTGAGTTTGGTTTCTTTATTTTCAAAAAATTCAACTGATAAAACATTAATTTCACTCCAAAGTAAATTGGGAATTTTCAGGTAGGACAATCCCATACAAAAAAATTTAAATCGTCCCTGGCACGAGGTAGTTTCAACTCAAAAAGAGCAAAATCTAGGTCAAACGGGCGGATTACACTTGGCATGCAAGAATACCCAGAAGTAAGGTTAGGAGCCAAAAGAAATGTTCACCCCAAAATCACCATTTCTTACATGTTAATGATATTTATGAGAAATGTCACCTCAAACTTGGACCCTCTAAAACCCTTTCATTACTTTTTTACCCCACACTACCATGGACCCTGGTGAAAGAGCTGGGGTGTGCACCATTGACTGTCTGTCTACAGTACCTCTTAGCTACACTACCTATATTTCCCTGACTTAAATACTGGCTACATTTCAAATTAAAAAAGAACCTTGTGTGTCCTTTTGTCCTTCAAACAAAATCAGTTCTGTTTTGTTCCTAAATATTTAAACAGCATTGCAACATGTACAGTACTGTTTACCAACACCAATGGTATCTGATGACAATTTATTAGATTCTAATTCATAAATTGTTTGTTGTATTGTGTCTGTACTTTTTGTGGGTCAGCTGCTACCAGCTTAGTCTGCCTGTGCTGACCCTTGTAATGATTTGTTTCATTGCCAATGAATACAACAAAATATAAAATATGATTTCAACTACAAATGCGAAATACATGTGTCAACCTCTCACTATAACAATCTGTTTAGAAACATCTCTCACTGTAATGCTATCTACAGTTTAATTTAATGTACTGTTTAGTTATCCTATCTAGAAACTATTTATAATCCTTGAGAAAAGAATTGATTACATTTTGTATTTTGTTTTGCTGATTCCATAACACAATTCCTCCCTTTCTAACATCACACACAGCTTACCTGTAGTACATTCACTCTAGAGAAAGAAAGCACAACATTGTCTTTTCCAGCTTCTGTAAAGAAATAGGACATATTTCCAAAAATCATACTGTGAGCAAAGTACTTCCCCTGAAATCCACTCCATCTAATTTTCCATTTTTGAGTGCTACACAATATTTACATTATTCATCCCTACATGTTTTGTTGCTTTAATGATTGTTTCTGAATCACCAGGTACATTCCTTGACATTAAAAGATAATTTTCATTTCAGAACTTTCAAAAAGCTTGTACAATGTGGATCATGATCAGGAGGATATCAGGGAAAACAGTTTGATCACAAATGCTGTTGAAAACATATCCCATTGCTATACAGAGTGAAATAACAGACAATATTACAAGTGCTCTCCTCAATAGGAAAATGTACTGTGTTCTCCGCCAAAAATGCAAACAAACATTAGTCACAACCTTAAACTAGATATTAGTATAAGAAATGTGAACTCTTTCAATCAAAAATGACAATGAATAGAAGAGGGGGCCAGTTTGGATAATCAGGTGTTTGGAACTAAAAATTCAGAGCATTGCAGAGATGCCTTATTCCAACATATTTCATTGTCATTTTTAATTTTAGGGGTCTGCATGCATGAGATGTGATCACGCTTTACACTAAATTCTGGAAGCAGCGGTCACGATTTATTCTTCATTCGTGAAGACATAGACTTGGTTCAAGTTCGAATTATGCAAAATGTCAAAGCGCAATAGTATGCAAAGCAGCGACCCGGTATTACGCTTCATTCATTCAGCTTAACGCTTTACCCATACATTATGCAAAGATTATATTTAATATTGTCATAACGACCTGATTTTGTATTACTCAAATCTAAGACGAGTGCTTACGCATTGCGGCATGCAGACCCCATTTTTGAAAGAGTTCTAACAATAAAGACCAACTCACGTCAAGGTCCGATGTTCTCTTGTCTCGTAGATACATGACAGGTCCCTCAGGAACACACACAGGCAAATCCTCCTGGAATATACGCACTCATGTCCTCCAGGGATGTGGACAGGTACACAGGATAGCAGACAGGTCCCACAGCATGGTCAGGTACAGTCTTAGCTTCCCATCAGCTAGGGTGTGAAAGAAATAAACATTCAGAAAAATCTCATGCCAAATATGTACATGGTCTGCAGCTTGCAGATGTGGGACATGCATAGCGTTAAGACCGAGCTGATATCTACGTCGACTGATATCTACGTTGAATGATATCTGATATATTACATGTCCATATTTTTGTATGTATGTTTATGTATTACTTTCATAATGTGTTTAAATCCAATGTTGTTTTAGAGTGCTTTTTATTGATGTAATTAGGGGAGGGAGCTCGTAAAGGTGACCCACCTGTTCTCCCTCCCCCTCCACGCATGTGCTGGAAAATGTTGATAAACAAATAAACAAACAAAAAAACCTTGGCTCAACACATTGACAAAGTTAAATCTAATCTGACAGCACTGGCAAGGTCTTGCAACTTCCTCACAACACGTTAAAAATACCCACTCAAACACTTGTCCTGAATCACTTTGAATATTGTTCTTGCCTCCTATCTTCTAGTTCTTAATCCAACCTGAATGGTTTGCAGATTCTACAAAACAAGGTGGCTAGGCTTGTGTGAATTATACTGCCTACAACACAACTTTTTTTTTCCACTGGGGAACGTACATAATGTACATAAACATTGTAAAAAGCCAGACTTTCTTCTGATCCAAAACTTTTTATCTTGAAAGAAACAAGTCTAAGGTAAACTGCTTTGTAAGTTGAAAAGCATTGTTTCACCTGTAAAATCTCTTCATTCCACCAGTCTTCAAGTCAACCAGTCTTCTCAGCCCTCATCTGGTCTGGTTTTGACAGGAGTCGCTGGTCATCACAAGTTTCTCCCAGTCAGGACAGGAACATCAGGACAGCTGACACTCAGGATACACCTAACGATATGAACAGAAATTGATGGTTATTGTGATGCTACACTGAATGACCATTAAAGATAGACTAAGGCCACACCAATTTGATTTGTTGGTTCTCGGATTTTTTCAGAAAAAATATGAAGCGACAGGGCGAAAAAAAATAAAAATAAAAACAGGTCTAGGCATCCTATTATAGGCTTAAATGCTACAAAATGAGCCATGAAGTCAACACAAAAGGCTGGGTTAAAATTTAAACATTGAATTTTGAACTTTTAATCAGACCACTGCAATGATATATGGGAAAACTGTAACAACTAGGAAGAAAAGGACTTTCCTCAACTGTTAGGGGGCAAAACATGAGCATTTTTCAGTTGATTCAGGACCAGAATCAAATTTTTTTTTTTTTGCAAATCAGAAAAAAACGAAGAGGCGAATCCGAGAACCAACAAATTAAATTGGTGTGGCCTAAGTGATAAAATTGCACAGTTGGGGAATCCCTTTCGTTGAATAGATGTACAAAATCCTAGGCTCTAGAAAGTTGTTATCTATTGCGACATGCCTCAGAATTGTGAGATGCCTAAGAAAAATATAACTTGTAAATTGAGCACCATTGTCTCACCTGTACAAACTCACTGTGTCTTCGGGTCATCTGATTTGCTGGTCTCGACTGGAGAGAAGTTGCCGGTCACCAGGTTTCTCAGAACACGAACATCTGGTCTTGTCGGCTTTAGAATCATCACTGCAGTCAACTGCATCAGTCAGCAGTCACCTACCTACATAGACATCAAAAGTTACATGCTTGTCTCAATTAACAACAAGAAAACTACTACTGGTACAATAGACAATTTAGATTTCAAGTTCTCACCGATTTTCCTCTTGGG
The DNA here is from genome assembly GCF_001625305.1 of Branchiostoma belcheri. Lineage (NCBI taxonomy): Eukaryota > Metazoa > Chordata > Leptocardii > Amphioxiformes > Branchiostomatidae > Branchiostoma > Branchiostoma belcheri. The sequence goes on along the minus strand of NW_017803910.1, from coordinate 1,612,536 downwards.
TCTTCAAAACTGGTCACTGAGGTTTAGACAGGAATCACCGTCACTGCTGCATCAGTCAGCAGCCACCTAACAATAGAAACATAAGTTACACACTTGTAATACAGTACTAAGTAAATGATAGGCAAAATGCAGAATTTTTCTCACCTGATATTGCTCTTGGGTCTTCAAGTCACCTGGTCTGGTCCAATCCACTGTTGTCAGGTTCAGACAGGACTACTGCATCAGTCGGCAGTCACCTAACTATACAGACATTACAAGTTACACATTTCTCTAAAATAATACCAAGCAAATGGTAGGTAAAATCCAGAATTGGGAATTTTCTCACCTGATATTCCTCTCGAGTCTTCAAATCATCTGGTCTGTCCCAATCTTTGTCAGGTTCAGACAGGAGTCCCCACTACTGCATCAGTCAGCAGCCACCTAACTATACAGAAATAGAAGTTACACACTTGTCTCAAATAAATACCAAATAGTTGTAGGTAAAAATGCAGAATTGGGATTTTTCTCACCAGATATTCCTCTTGGGTCTTCAAATCACTTGGTGTGGTCCAATCTTCTCTTGTCAGGTTCAGACAGGAGTCCCTACTACTGCATCAGTCAGCAGCCACCTAATAGTATACAAACATTAGAAGTTACACACTTTTCTCACGTAATATAAAATAAAAAGAAGGTTGAGTGTAGAATTCAGATTTTTCTCACCTGATATTCGTCTTGGGTCTTGAAATCATCTGGTCTGGTCCAATCCAGTGTTGTCAGTTTTAGACAGGAGCCCTCATGCACAACTACATCAGTCAGCAGCCACCTAACTATACGGACAGTAGAAGTTACACACTTGTCTCAAATAACACCAAATAGTTGTAGGTAAAATGCAGAATTCAGATTTTTCTCACCTTGCCCAACACTCCTACATGTCTCTGATCACCTGGAGCCTGTCATCACAAGTCTCATCCCATCAGTACTAAACACCTGCACAGGGTGCTGACCCTCAGAGCACAGCTCACTACAGATGATTAAAAGAAGAAATAGCTAATGTTATCAGCTTGTCATACATTACAGAAAGTTGCAAAATGACACTGAACAAATCTTACCAACTAGAGATATAGACCTCGTTGAATTAACGTTATCTTCTACTACAACAGGGCTCGAAATTAAAGGTGGTACAATGGCCACTGACCACTAAAATTTAGGCTGGGACAACTAAAAAGACACTTTGAGACAGTTTTGGGACAAGAGAAAAATAATCAACATCAGAATTTCAGCCCTTCTTTTGTTTATCAGGCACACGTCCTCAGTTGGCTTTTGGATCCGGGATAGTCCCCCAAATTTCCTGTCTACTCTGCAACTATAGTTGACTTCAAGTTGAAGTCATACAATACTTCCCCCAAAAAACAGGTTGGTACAGGCAGTCCTGGAGAGCCCTATGCAGAGGCGCTACGCGCCACAGTCTGAGGGGCATGTGGAGCTAAGTGCATGAGCAAGGACAGTTCATCCTCACTTCAGGACAATTGAAATTTATTTTTGGGACAGTGCTGGGACAATAGGAAGAAAAGTTAATTTTGAGGCCTGATACAAGATGCATTTTGAGGTTAAAAAAAATGTTCTTATGTTGTGGCTGTGAATTGACGAAATCTAAAACTACATTATGGCGGGTACTTTCAGAGGTACATGTACAAATGTAAGTAGCACAGCAAGGAAACAAATACCATAACTAAATTACAAGCATGTGCTTGACAGACAATATAATGCTACATCTACTCGTTTTAATTATGTACACGGGCACATTCCAACAGGTGTTTTGAACCACGTGGAGATAAGAAAAAAGTTTGGTCAATGCATAATTTCTTTCTAATATAACATCTAAACGCGGGACAATTGACAAAAAAGACATGCATACACATTTACTACTGTAACAGTAACTCTACGAGCGCACCGCACTTTGAAAATGTGGTTGAAAGCGCGGCAAATTGATAGGCGTAATTTCAAAGCATGTCTAAAATTAGTCACTCTCTAATACAGAACTACGTAATTTCTTACGGAATATACAATGTAACTTGACATGTTCGTATTAAGTTACTAGGGAAGAATGTTAGCCAAACAATTTGTTGGTTTACCTGCAACAATGAGCTATTAAAGTCGTCTCCATACCACGCTACGAGCCTGACGCTGCTCTTCCCAAGTGCTTCGCCATTTTGTAACGTGTCTTCTCCCAAATTCGCCAGGTCAGAAAATCCGCATTTTCTCTTCAGAACATCACCAGAACGGCACAAATCCACAGCGACAACTCCCAGTGATTCGGCTGCACACTTAGTGTAAACATTCTACCGAAGAAAACTCTAAGAAGTACAAAAGAATTGTAAAAAAAATATCAGCCCAGAGTATCCCTGTCATACGAAACCGCCATTTTGTAAGGACCACGCCACTCTCATTTTTACACAGGTGTGCGAAACAGCCGTCTAATCAATGTGAAGCTGGTAATCTAATAATTATGACGACCAATGACGGCCCGTCTCGGTCCTAGGCACTTATATGTGGCGAGGAAGCAGGGTTAGATATCTAATTACGAAGACTAAAAATGTCAATCTCGAGCTCAGATTTTTAAAAAAATGATGTAAATGCAGTGACTTGGTGGTCATTTGGTGACATACCGCAGCGATCACCGGTTCCACCGTTTCCCAGCCTCGCCCTGCTACATATTTGGTCTAAAATACAGGCTACTATGTCGTGAAAGAAGTCCGCATAAGTGCTGTTTGGGATTCAGCAGGGCAGGACAAGCCCTTAAAAGTCTTCGAAACCAAGATATTTTAAGGAGAACATCGCTATAATAGCCCGCCATCTTGAATTTGCTGCCGATGTCCCAAGTCAACAAGTAAGGATCGTATGTATCCCGCGTAATGGATCGTATGTATTCCGTAAAATTCGTATGTTTCTAGTAAGGATCTTGTGTATTCCGTTAACTTCGTATGTTTCCTAGTAAGGATCGTATGAATTCCGTAAAAATCTGAAAAAGTTTCTGGGACCCCTGGAAAATTCATTTATTTCATTCCGTGGTAGAATGAAGACCTTCCGCACACAAACAAACCTGTCCTTGGTGCTGAACACCTACCATACACAAGAAAACCAATTTGCAGTGTTTAGGGTAGCAAAACTGATTCAAACAATTACAGATTACAGTTCGGGTTATGGTTCAAACGTGCCCTTTATTTTATTTTGTCTTCAAGTGTTTCCAACCAAAGTGATAATATAAATGCTAAAATAAATACAGCTTCAGAACAACATTGGCCCTTGAACAATGAAGAGTCAACATCTACAAATATTTGCAGGATTGCAAAAAGGCAAAATCCCCTTAAGACACATTATGGAGAAGATACTTCTATGCTTCAAAATCTAGATTCGATGATTACATACTAGTTCTGACTTTCTTATCACCAGAAAGTGTACTAGAATCTACGTTCTTACAGTGTTCATAATCATGCTATATCTTAAGTACAGACTAACATAATAATTACTACAGAAACTGTATTTACCCCAAGTCTTCAGCAGCAAATTATTACATTATTTAATTCTATCAGTGGTTATCAGACTTTATGACTTTGCAAATCAATGTTTTGACACATTGAATGTCTCAACAGACCAGAGAATGTAAAGAATAAGACTACTTTTACTGATCTTATCTCAAAAGAGTCACATTACATATAAATATAGAAAGCATTCATCACTACAACACATTAGATAGCTATCATTAGATAGCTTTAAACAATGTTTAGAGTTAGATGTTCAAGGGTTAGGTGAGGGCCTGCAAGGGGGGGTAGTGATTACGAATTACGCAAAATTTTTGCAGCCTATTACGAATTACGTTTAAGTCTCAGAGCTGATTACGACTTTACGATTTGCGGCTAATGTCCAATTACGAATTATGTTGATTTTTGCGGAGGCTGCCTACAAATTACGAAGTTTAAAACGGCCTGATTACGCCTTACGAAAGGCTTGCAGGCCCTCTTAGGTGTAACAATTTGTTTGGTGTAATGTAGCCAGCTGCCGCCGCGCCTCGTGCCTGCAAAGCTGGTGTGTAACGACAAAGGGCGGCTTATCGCTATACCGGCTATACAGATACAGAACACTGAATCTTATTGTGTGCACATTTTGTGACATAATAAACGTGTGCAGAGCCAGTTTATAATAATAGCATGAGTAATGAGATTCAAATGTTTTATGAAAGCTGCCAAGTCTGACATAGAAAATTTGCTATTGAATGAAAATATCAAACAAGTATCGTTTTCTCTGATTAGTACTTCATGATTTTTACATTTAATAATATTGAAGCATCTCTGTATAATATAAGTAACATCCCTTTTTTTTTATCTTTTTATCTTTAACTTCCATGACCTTTATCAATATGTACCTATCATATAGTAAATATAAATGCTGATATCAACTATCACAAGCATAGGTGCAACATGTGCATGAGTTAAGTGAGGTATTTCTTTTTTACAACATTGAACTTGTATAAAATATGGTCATGACAAAAAATGTCATAATATATCAATCATTGTAATATATTCTTGATTACTCATCCACACACACTACAGAACCACATCTAGCTGACTTGTTTAGGAATAAATAGAAGCAGTATGTACTAGACTTTCGTTTAGTCTCCTTACCTATAACACTGGCTTCTTCCAAAGTCTACCAAATTCCTAAGACACATCTGAAACAATAATACTTAAAGGCATCCAATACAAATTCAGGGCAACATGACAAAAAATACTATGGATGAAGAAATCTGTCTGATATTGACATTACCTGCTATTTCATTAGCACAATTTTGTCATCATTTCATTCCTGAAGAATTTGAAATAGCCCCAACACATGCTTTACATTTTGATACCACCAATAAATAGCTAGAACCAGCTTATGATACAAAACAAGCAGACATTTTTGTCAATGACATCACATTTCTGCATCACAGATAACAGTTTTATTGCCCTAAAAATTCTTTGGGTGCCTTTAAGGTGTACAATAAATCAAGTTAGTGAACCCTATAACTGCGTTACGGAGTCTTTCGGAGGCCTTGCATCCGCACCATCACCGTTCATCTCCATGAATGCCGTGTTCTCGTGGCCGTTCTCTGAGTCATATGCTGAGCTAGCTCGGTTCTTTATCACACTGCTGTACACGTCCTCTTTCGCAGGCTCGTTTAGCTTAACCTTGCCCTTCCTATATGGTTAAAAGAGAAGAAATTTTTAGACAACATCTTCTAGTATGTAACATTGAATACGTCACAATATATAAAGAGAAGTGGTGACAAAATTAAATGAGGGATGAAACCAAAGTTGTAAATTTTCAGAGTTTAACAATAAAAGTGATTCTTTTGTTTTGCATTTTCTTGTAAAAAAAATCAAAACAAAAAATTGTAATCTGTAAAGTTTAACAAATTCTTTTCCTGTATTAAGTGTATTATATTTACATGTAGTGACAATCAAAAGAACTAAGAACACAAATCAAAAGAAGTTGCAAAGACTATCATTACATGAAATACATTTAGCAATCAACCTGTAAGCTTAGTACTCAGTATACTTACTGTTGGCCAAAAGACCTGAATATGGCGTAGGCTGAAATGACAATACAGACAAAGGCAAACACAGAAGCCACGATGATGATGACCAACTCCGTCTGAGGGTAAACAAAGATACAAAAGTGTCAAAAATGTTCTCATCCCAGTTATAGTGAGCTACATCTTTGATTCAAGTGTTTTGAATTGTTGTTCAAACATTGAGTATTTCACGTTACAAGGTAAAATACAGTAAATTGTGAAACTTTACTTGTTTAATCTACTCCATTCTCTCTATGAGCGTTCATCACTGTTAATCATTAAATTTAAAGTAGATTAGTCTCTCAGAATGGTTAGAAAATAACAATAGCTCAACCTCTATACAAGTTGCCATACATTACATCTGTTACAATTGTCTTGCACTTAACTTCCTAAAAGTTCTTCTTCTATTATCATCTAAAAGCCTCCATTTTTCTGTACCCACCTGATCCAGTCCTGCACTCCTGCCCTCAGCTATGACAGTGGGTGTGATAGTGGTTGCCTGATCACCCATGGAGTATTGGAAGCTCCCTTGTGCCTCGATCGCAGCTTCATACTGTGTGAGCATGGCACTCAGCTCATCGTCTGTTAACATGGAGGCACCGTTGGCATTCTGAACCACAAATGTCACAGTCAAGCCACCATCAACGGCAGGTTCTGCTGAGAGGACTGCAACATCATCAGCCCTGGGAAGATAAATAAACTTGGTTATATAAGGCATAACATTTCAAATACATTGTACAGTCAAACTTGTCCAACAATCCAAGTGGATGGAGGAAAAGAGTCTTTTGGCCTGGTGATGACTTGGGCAGGTTTGACTGTATACACATAGTGATGCATACCTAAACCCAATTTTAGGTTCAGGTCCGGATTCAAGTCCAGAGGTTTAGGTTCAGTTCCGGACTTACAAGTCCGGACCTAAACCCATGGCATATACAAAATTGCATGTTGGCAGCCTTGTAATGTTGTCTGGGTGAAACTTTGGCCACATAACATGGAGGCCGGTACTTGACGATGCCCAATGGCAATGTTTTCTTCATTTTGCAGCAAAGATTTTGCACTCTACGGAAGGTTTCAGGTGGTTTGGAAAGAAAAGGGGTATGTGAAATGATCTTTTATGGTAATAAGTCTGGACTCGGTTCTTGAGTTTTAGGTTTTTTGACTTGAACCTAAACATTCTTACAAGTCTGGATCCAAGTCCAGTGAACCGGTATGCAGCACTATATACACATGTACCACTTACCAGTAAGTTACCACCATGTCAGAGTTCATTATAATAAAAAAAGGAGGAAAACACAATTTGTTGAGAATGTAAAACTCACGTAAAGTCCAGGCCCGTGCCTGCAGCACAGTTCCCGGCTGTGGTACAGTAAGTGTTGGCGTACGCAGCAATGGCAGCACGGAAGGCAGCTTGGTCAAACTAACAAAGAGAACAGAAAACATGACATTCAAATGATGGAATCTATCATAAAAATTGAAGTGTTGTTATCACTATTGATGCTAGATTTAATTTTGAATTAAGAATGTTGAACAACACATTCACACATACCATTTATGTACTTGTCATTGTAAGTGTAGGTAAAAATCAATACAGAAGTAATGTTCTGGTCTACTTTTACTGCAAACCATTTGTGCAAGGTATTCTTGTTCATACTTAAGTTAGAAGGGATTTTGAGCCTCCCTTTTTTTGTATCTACTCCTCGGTCATATACATCTATGTAGGCTATAGCATGATGAAGAAAAGGGTAGAAACCATAACTTGACTGACCGTGTCAGCAGTGGTATCAAGGACGAGAAGTGGGTATCCCTGACTGGTGGGTACGGTGGGTGCCCCGGGGGTACATGCTGGGACAGGGTTGGACCACTCCCCGCTAGCCTGGCACGTGGCAGACCCCTCCCCAACCAGCTCGTACCCAGGGTCGCACGTAAACTGCAGGACGCCCCCCTCGAAGAAGATCCCCGCACGGTTTCCGTTGACAGGTGCGCCGGGGTCTCCACAATAGGCAGCTAGTATAAGGACAACATGACAGGACAATAGACATTCACAAGATATTATACAGAAGACTATGGAACAATCTTCCAGATGCTATAGTTATGATTAGAGACAGACAGAAGTTGATTCTTTGCTCAGCACAAAACTCTGACAGCGTTCTGTCTTGGCAGTCTGGCTGCTAATGCTCAGTGAGAGCTCAATAAAAATATACAAAAAGAAAAGATTGAGAAGAAGATACATGTACCATGTCCATTCATTCATTCATTTGTTGACTCCTCTGTGTAATACTATCTGTAATACTACGCCACAAGATAGATGCTTCTAGGCTACCACTGTGATGGTGCTTTGAATGGCTGAGCCTGAAGAGAGCAAGACCTTTAAGTGTAGATTCTGTGTTCATTTTGTCTGAGCCAGTATAGTTGCCTTTAGCATAACACAGGCTTTACAGGCACGTGTAAATATGTGTATCAAAGTTTCCTGCTTCTCACTTGTACAGAGTGCCTCCTGCAGCTGATTGGTGACGTCTGCAAGGCCCTGGAAGTTGGCTGCCTGCAGCACCCTGCCGGGGTCGCCCGCGATCTCCTGTAGGGTGTCTGCATTCACACCGCTACCAATCCCAACGGCGTAGATCGTAATGCCAGCATTCAGGGTATTCTGTGCCGGCCCTGCCACGGAATCCGACGACTCTCCATCTGTGAGGACGATGAGGACGTCCGGTTTGTCGGCACGGTTACCGGCGGCGGTGGTGAACACGTCCTGTCGGACAAAGTCGATGGCTGCTCCGGTGAAGGTTCCGCCGCGCTGGTACGTAATGGCACCGATGGCTGCCAGGACTTCTGCCTCTGTTGCATACTCATTCAGGTTGAATTCAATGCTGAAAAGGACAATAATAATATTATAATACTACAATCTTTACCCACTTCTAGTGCTAACTGTGTACTGCAGAGAAATCCAAATAGCTCACACAGAGCATTAAGATTATTCTATCATCATCTGATTGAGTTTAATTACATTTTGATCAAACATTGTTCACCATTAAAAACAAATCCATCAAGAAGAAAAGATCGATATGGCGGCCCTTTTATGTTACTTAACATTTTAATTCATTTATCAAATTTCTCAGCAATTCTATAACCTATATCCTTATAACTACATGTATAGATAGCTTCTGCTATCTTTGACAAGCATAATGCAGAATAATATAGCACATTAGCATAATTATACAAGAACAACCTACTTGTTAAAGTCGCTGTACTGGACCACTCCAACCCTTGTGTTGTTGACAGCTACGTCAAAGTTCCCCACGATGTTCTGTGTGAAGGCCTTGAGGAGGTTGAAGTTCTCAGAACCGACACTGCCAGATCCGTCCAACAGGAGAACAAGGTCAACATCAAGGGACCTGTCAGTGCAGGCTGAAACTGGGAAGAAAAAGGAGACAAAAACCTTACACTTGGGACCGTATTAGCTTGGTACTGTTGAAGAAAATCAAAAAAGCTTCATGTTCTCTAGCCTCTACGAGGCTTGAGGAAGTGGCTGGAAACAGTAGAAATTGACTAAATAGAGAGATAACATCGGGGAAGTTGGTCTGCTAGCAAACTGTACTCTCTAGCAGACCAACAACATATATACTTAGTATATAACACTTTACATTTTGGAACTGCATAACTCACTATTATTGTTACAGTAACAATATATCTACATGCATGTGTGTCACAATTGGGACCGCATTGTCAGCAGTAACACAATCATATACTGGTACATTGTAAGTACAAAATTTAGAAATGTAGGTCATTAACTTTTGACTCAATGTTGCCTGTTTATAACCACATAAAGAGTAAAAATTACGAAAAAAAATAAAAAAATAAGAATGTTAACATTTTTTGTTACTTACAGACTTGACAGTTGTTTCCTGTGTATCCCTGAGGACAGGTACAGGTGTACTGGGTGGTGCTGCCCACCTGGGCGCATGTCGCTCCGTTCTGACACGGGGTCGCCAGGCATGGGTCGTTAGCTGTTGGCAAACAGGAGAAAACAATAAAGAGCTAATGACAACAATCTACAGACATTTGTGCAGTACTTCCATGTGTAGCAATCTGGCAGTCCCTTAGATGATTTTCCCCCATTGACCCAAGCAGCAAGAATTCTCAGACTGTCTATACAGTACTGTGGTTACCTCTCTTCTGTGTATTTACACATTATTTGAGTGGTTACTCTAGAGACGTTTGGCAACTTATGTCTCAATCATGAATAGTGAAGTTTTTTTGTCACAAAGCCCTGAAGAAAATGACAGATGGTCATTGAAACATCAGCTCATGTAAAACAAACGGTTGGGAATAAAAGAATTAACTAGTCAATCATTCACCAGCATGATGAAATTATTTACGATTTGCCTCAGTCTTGTTTTGTTCCGACTCACCAACACATGTGGGCACAGCTGAACTCCACTGTCCACTGCTCTGACAAGTGGCCGTGACACTCCCCTGGACAGAGAAGCCGGGATTGCAGGAAAAGGTGACCACGTTGCCCGCAAAGTAGCTTCCAACCCTGTTGCCATTTACTGGTGCTCCAGGGTCACCGCAATATGCAGCTGAGAAACATAGCATAGTGTATGTAAGAACATGCAAGCTTAAGAAACTTATGTTATATATTGTGATTAATATCAATGACAAACAATACATTTCCTTACAGAAGCTGATCTCAAGTGCAGTTAACGTTAAACATATCCTAAGTGGCCAGAATTATTTTCCTTCACCATTGAAGACCCCTTATTACTTCACCAACATGTGCATAATCATTACTTAGAAGTGTTACCATTTGTTCCGTCAGCACCATCACAAGGAGCTTGCAAGGGAAAAGACAACAGCAAAAATTGTGTGAAGTTAAGAAATTTTGTACATTTGAAAATATGTGAATAGTTGAGTCAGGCAAATCTTCAGATGACGTTTCATTTCTTCTGCATGCTTTGAATTCAAGTTTAACATCAAACATAAAAAATAGTGTTAGATTCTTACAAGAAATGAACAAAGCTAACATATAAACATTGATCATCTATCATCAAATTCCTCCTTTTGTGACAAAAGCATTCCTGCAGACAAATACATTATATTGTATATGCCAATCATTAAATGCATCTAGAACCACTCATGGTTCAGAGAAGTGCTCTAGGTGAGAACAGATGAACTTTCATGACAGAGTCTCTTACCATCACAAAGGTTCTGCTGCAGGGTTTGCACGACGGTTGTCAAACCGGCAAAGTCCGCAGCCTGCAGCACCTGCGAGGCGTCCCCTGCGATCTCCAGAAGAGTTGCCTGGTTCACTCCGTTCCCCACTCCCACCGCGTAGATCAGGGTGCCCGCGTTTCTCGCGGTCAGCGCCGGAGCGGCCACGTCATCCGATGACTCCCCATCGGTCACAACGACAAGGACATCTGGGTAGTTTGCTCGAGCCCCGTTAGCAGAAGCGAAGATTTCTTGCACAGTGTAGGTGATAGCAGCACCAGTGTTGGTACCACCTTGTTGGTATGTTATGGCATCAATGGCATCAAGGACAGGCTGTTTGGCAGAGAAGGCGTTCAGGTAGAATTCCACATTGCTGGAGCTGCTATACTGTACTACCCCAACCTTGGTATCTGTCTGGGAGATGTCAAAGTTGTCCACTAAGCGCTTGGCAAACTGCTTCACCAGATTGAAGTTGTCGGCTCCAACACTCCCTGAACCGTCCAGTAGCAGGGCCAGGTCAAAATCTAAACTCCTCCCTTGGCAGGCCGTATCTGAAAAATATTATGTATCACTAGTATCAATCTTTGACTTCCTCACTCATTCACTCTCTCTGTCCCATAGCTTGAAAAGTAGGAAAAAAATACAAATCTGCACAATTACAAAGTTACAATAAAAGCAGATAATGTTTATTGAGTAAACTCTTCATGTCAACTTACATGATTGACATGTGTCGCCAGTGTAATCACTCGGACATGTACAGGTGAAGTCTGTTGTTAGTCCAGTACGGACACAGGTCCCACCGTTGTAACATGGGTCGGCCAAACAGGGGTCTGGAGCTGGAAGGTAACAGATTATCATGCATTTACATTCAAGTCAACTTGATTAAGCAATACATGTAGTGAAAATAAAGCTACAATCTTGCAATCTCTAGTAGCAAAAGTGAATAGTGATCTCTGATATTGGCTGCAAGCATCTTTCAAGTTGACAGATGGACTTGTTTACTAAAAGGAAACTTAACATTACATTTAAAGAGAATAAAATCACTAGTAGATGTCTTCCACTAGTCATGAGTCTTTTATGATGTACTCAGAACTTGGAAAGCATATAGTCTGTATACATGTAAATGTAGGACCACAGGAAGAATAGATACTACAATGTACAAACAATGTATGTATACATGTATGCTGATTGCAGATCCCAATAAACTCAAACCCAAACGCACGTATACAAGAAGGCGGGCTGTTGTCCCAGGTTCCGTTGATGCATTGTGCAGACGAGGCCCCATTGAGGGTAAAGCCCACCTCACAGCTGTAGGTCACAGTTGAGCCCTCGAACAGCAGGCCATAGGTGTAACCATCCTGAGGGGTGCCTGGACTGCCACAGTACTTAGCTGGGAACACAAACAATACAAGAAGTGCAATAACACAATAACATTATTACACATGAGCTCAACATTAAGCTACATGTAAACCAAAAATATATTTACCATCATTATCATGTTCTGCATTATTTTGAAAATGCAGTTTAACTGAAATAAATTTTGTAATGCACAAGACTTACACACAGATTGTTAATTATATTTTGTAACAAAATAGAGGTAGGATTCATACGACAGTCTAAAAATATTATGCATACATATAAGAAAATGGACCAACGTGACACTGTAAAACTTTGAGAGGAACAGAAAACTGAGAAGGGTAGAGAAACCTAGTTGTCAGATCATATGTGGTACCCCAATGGTCAAACAATTATACTAAGAGATAGATGAGATAATGAGACATCTTATTTACCATCACAGAGTGACTCCTGCAGAGCTTGGGCAGAGTTGGTCAGGTTGGTGAAGCTGTTTGCCTGGAGTACTCGACTCTGATCCTGTGCGATGGCCACCAGGGTGCTGGTCTGAATGCCACTGCCGATGCCGACGGCATACACCGTGACTCCCTCTCTCAGCAAGTCTGTCGCTGGGCCGGTGACACCGTCAACTGACTCACCATCAGTGATGACAACGAGGATGTTCGCCGCATCCGCACGGCCACCGTTTGCCACGGAAAAGGAATTCTGTCGTACGTAGTTGAGCGCTTCGCCAGTGAAGGTGTTGCCATTTTGGTAGACAATTGCATTGACAGCTGCGATGACGTCATTCTTATTGTTGTAAGAATTAAGCCGGAATTCCGTGGCTGCAGAACCTTGGCTGCTGTACTGGACAACACCAACCCTGGTGCTCGTGGGTGACGCGTCGAAGTTGGTTATCATCCGGTTGGTGAAAGATTTCATCAGGTCGAAGTCTGAAGATCCGACACTGCCAGAGCCGTCCAGTAGGAAGACCAGGTCAATCTCGTAGGCTTTAGTGGTGCAGGCAGTGTCTGGGACAGGGAGAATGTACATGTGTAAGACTTAGTCATTATGACAATGGGATGTATTTTCATATTTTCTTGGAATTTTCTTGGATTATCATTACATTTAAGAGCTGAGTGTTCTTAATATTCTAAGAAGTTTTATCCTAAATCATTACTACCATAGAATAGAGAATACATGTAACTCAGATAGCTAGTTACAATAATTATTATAGAAATGTTGAACTGAGTTCCAGAAGGACTTACAGATCTCACAGTTGGTTCCCTCGTAGCCTGCTGCACAGGTGCAGCGGTAGGAATCAGCCGTCTGGAAACACTGAGCTCCGTTCAGGCACGGGTTGGGGTCACAGTTGTCGATAACTACACAGGAAAGAAGAACATCTTTAACATTACCAAAGTTCTGACTGACATTGCATCTGTGTGACAGCATCTTGTAGTTTTGTAATGTCTGTACTGGCTCCTGCAGCCTACCCGGGGTACATGTAAACTGTTACAGTAGGTTTATTTCCCAAAGATAGAGAAACAGTACATGTAGCTGCACTTTCTATGCTTGTTTAATAAAAGTAATTGAAAAGACAAAACCCAGCTTACACAAACAGGTGGGAACAACGTTGGTCCACTGTCCGTCGGGCTGACAGGTGATGGAGGATGAACCAGACAGCGTGTAGCCATCATCACAACCGAAGTCCACCTGTCCTCCCTGGAAGTATGTCCCACGACGCACACCGTTCTCTGGCACTCCTGGGTCTCCACAGTATGCACCTTTGTTTGTGAGATATATAGTCTGTCAGTGAGTCAAAAGGACATAATAATAAATATGTATTGTTGCACAAAAGAAAAGTACACTAAAAGCATTAGAAGTTAAAATTTCAGCAGTATAACTCTGTGTATAAAATTAGTCTTTAAAAACCCAAATGCTAGCCCAGTTGGAGGAGACTTAAACTTAATCCAAAATTTATCATTTTGAATCTGAATATTCTTATAGCAAAAAGGAAAATCCATTGACCATGGCTCATAATCTGATACACTGGAAATCAAATCAAGATCAGTATAATGTTTGGTATGCATTCAAGGGCTTTGAAAAAAATCATTTATAAAAAAAAAAGATCTTCAAACAGATATAAAATTTGACAGCACTTTTCTAGATTTACTTGAAATAAAATTAAGATCAGTATGTTAAATGTTTGTTTCACATCCAAAGATTTTTGAAACATCAACTTGGACAATTGAAACAGACAATCATCATGAAATTTGACCTTACCTCTGCAGAGCCACTCCTCCAGGTAGTTGATGACATTGACGGACGTCAGGTCGGCGAAGTCTGTGACCTGCTGGACCTTCTGAGGATCTCCTGCGATCTCCTCCAGCGTGGCGTAATCCACCCCGCTGCCGACGCCGATGGCGAAGATGGTGATGCCCTGGTCACGGGCGGACTGGGACGCGAAGGTCACGGGGTCAAATGACTCTCCGTCCGTGAGAACGATCAGCGTGTCGGGGCGGCCTCCACGGTTACCGTTAATAGTATTGAAGCTGACCTGATGATAAAACACAGAGTAGGTTATTCAAAACAATTGTAAATTGGATAAGAAGCTATTTCTAGGTGTAGGAGATGCTTTACTGTCTTGAACATCAGTTTGGTGAATGTATTAAAAGTGTGTTGTCCGTGTACATTTGCCTGCTGTCCATTGAAATACTGTTACAGGTAATGAATAAAAGCCTTTTAAAAACTTTAAGGCACTTTTTGCATCACAATAATAATGTGTAGAGCAAAGACACATTCTACTCTTGAATTACCAGTAGCACTCTCAAATGAATCAAAACTCTACTTTCTAATAAGTTCAAGTGCTGTACAAGAATAAACTTTTTAGACATTTTAAGGTAACCGTTACAAACCTACAAAAGTTTTCCACATAGTTTATTGTCATTGTCATAACATGCATCAAAAGGAGGAAACACTTCATAACACAAGACCTCGTACCTGTCTGACATAGTCTATGGCATTTCCAGTGTAAGTCCCTCCGCCGAGGTAAGAGATATTGTCAATGGCTGACAGAACCTCCTCCTTCGTTTCGTAGTCCCTCAGATCAAACTCCTTCTGTATGGTGTCACTGAACTGCACCAAGCCGACCTTCGTGGCATTCTCCCCGACAGGGAAGAGGTCGGTGATCAGCTTGGTGAAGTTTTTGACGTTGATGAAGTTGACAGAACCCACGCTGCCTGAGCCATCCAGCAGGAACACCAGATCCCACCCGCCAAAACTCAGCTCATCACAGCCTGGGGGTGGGGGGGTTGTTGGGGCTGGAGTAAAAGTGGAATAGTTAGAAACAAGAGTGAATAATCAAAGACGAATCAAACTCTACTTAGTCTACTGGATATACTTCGGAGATTACTTCCAGACGTTTCAAGTGACATCTATCACTCTTCTTCAGCACCACTGAAAAAATTAACGTACATATGTATCAAGAGTGAACAGTTTCATCAGACTAGGGGCTGACATTGTTTGATGGATACATTTGATCCAGTGTTGACATCACACTTCAGAGAAGCCATGTGACAAGTCTCATGATCACTGGGTGTCTAGAGAAAATCAGAGTGACTGGTCAAAAGCTCTTGGTGAGAACAATCTTTTGTGTAGAAGTACACTTACCCATGCACTCTGGTACAGGTTCACTCCAAGTTCCATTGCCGAAACAGACAGCAGTCAGGGTGCCAACAAGGTTGAAGCCGTTGTAGCAGCCCCAGGTTACAGTTCCTCCCTCAAAGAAGTTCCCATTACGGAAACCACTTACAGGTGCACCGGGATCACCACAGTACGTAGCTGGAGATAGAAAAAATAGTTTCCATACATTAACTTATTATAAGTAGGGGAACATTGATGTTACATTTTGGCTAACAACTTGACATATAAAGCTTCAATTCACAACTATCAAGATACTTACTGCTAAGTTTATTAATTTATCTATTTTTAAAATGTAACATGAAACATACAGAGGCAATCATGACAGAATAGGATGATTGTCTATGCCTCCACATAAGATACAATTTGACACACTATACTTGCACTGTATCCTATATATTTCATATGAAATTGTCATAAACCTTACCAAAACATGCACTAGAACAAAATATCTTAAGGTCAATAATGATTGATATGCAGAAAAGAAAAAAATTGCAGAAACTTACCATCACAAATGAGCTCCTCCAGCTGGCCTCCAATCTCGTTCAGACTGCTGAATCCAGTGGCCTGTAGTACCTTGTTGGGGTCCCCAGCGATCTGCCGTAGGGTGTTATAGTCCACTCCATCTCCGATGCCTACAGAGTAGATGGTGATGCCGGCGTCCCTGGCTGTCATGGCCGGCACACTGACATCATCACTGGACACGCCGTCGGTCATGACGATCAGGATGTTAGCAGCATCAGCACGGTCACCGCTGGCCTGGATTGACAGAAAAAAATACAGAGGTACACATCAAAAAGGCTGCTGTTCACATTTTCCCATTGTTTTCCCATTGAAAATTTGTTGTTCCTTTCTCCATTTACCTGCTTTACCTGCTAAGTTCTGCTGCAGTAGCAAGGTTATCCACCATGAGACCTAAATTTAATCTTGACCTTTGTCTTCCTAGGACCATACTAAATATTATCACAATCCATTAAGGCCTTCATAAGTTATGCTTACCACAAGTATGAGTAAACATGGATACACACACACACACACACACAAACCATAAACAATACCTACATTTTTATGTACAGGTAATAGACGGCTTGAGTGAAGAACTACATGTATAAGAGTAAACTATATATCTGTGCAGTGTTTCACTGGTGAACCAAACCTTACCGAGATGAAGACATTCTGCCTGACATGGTCGAGAGCAGCGCCTGTTGAAGTTGACCCACTCTGGTAACCGATAGCGGCAATCGCTGCCAGCACCTCAGCCTCAGTGGAGAACGTGTTAAGCACAAACTCGTTGTTCGTCTGGTCGCTGTACTGCACCACTCCAATACGCGTCAGGTTGGATGACACGTCAAAGTTGGCAGCGATGCGAGTGGTGAAGGCCTTGAGGAGGTCAAAGTTTGCCGACCCCACACTTCCAGAACCGTCCAGGAGGAAGACTACATCCAGGTTGAGAGATCGATTCGAACAGGCAGCATCTACAGAGGGAGGAAAATGGCCATAGCTTCAAAATTTAAGCAAGCAAGACACAGTATAATCAATATGTATATTATGACTATTACATGTTTAAATGCATTTGCATATTAGATTTTCCAACTTCCTCAAATTTTTTTTCTAAAAATCTCTCTAAAAACTAGGTGATTAACTCAGTGAAGCACACCTGTCGGGTAGTTACTTACAATTCTCACAGACTGGACCATGATACCCCTCAGGACACAGACAGGTGTAGTCAGTGGTCAGGCCCACCCGCTGACAGGTACCTCCATTCAAACACGGACTGTTGGCACAAGGGTCTGGTGCTGAAAATACATCAGAATTTGTAACTGTGAACTGATTTGTGAAAGAAAGAAAATGATTTTGAACCAGTTTAGCTCACTGATCAGAAATGAAATAAAGAGAGCTACTCTTCTACTGGCCGTGACAGAGAAGACAGATTCCTAATCACTTCCCTTTCCTGAATTTTATGGTACTTTTATGTTCTGACTTCAGTTGGGGATGTAAGGCAGTAGAAGAAGAGGGATGGGCTCCACCTTCCAATACCGTGCCCCAGACACAGTGGATCAACAACCAGCTTGCTGACCTTTGGTTACAGGTAGACTACCTTTACCTGTAACCTATTTGGAAACGTTTTTTCAGAATCTTGGTGTCTTTTGGTAGTTGTTTGTAGTTGAAAATGACTGTTGTAATCTATCTACATATCCACATGGTGTCATTGTGCTTGTTATGACCTACTGGAATGAAAAAGGGCATACTTACCAACACAGATGGGGACTGGGTCTGACCAGATGCCGTTTCCAAAACAGGTCGTAGTGGTTGACCCGAGAAGGGTGTAGGTGGGGTCACACTGGAAGGTCACGACACTGCCTTCAAAGAAGTTCCCAAACCTGGAGCCGGACTCAGGTGTACCAGGATCACCACAGTAGGCAGCTGTGAGTGAAGTATAGGAAGGATTGCAATGCCTTAAACATGTTGAGTGTCACAAAGAGCTGTCACAAAAAGGAATGTTTTACATATACATGCTTGTATGCTTAATCCATCATAATGAATGATACAGATAGATGTCAGCAGTAAATGAAGCTAAATTATTAAACACAGAGAAAGAAAATGATTGAAGATAAACAGCAACACAATTATTTGAAAAAGAAAGGAGGTAGGTAGTTATTTTCCTGTCCATGGTGCTGAAACTTGGGCTGTTAGATTTTTCCTCTAGCTATTCCATTGTCATTGTAATATCATGCTATGCTTGAACATAGCACTACATTATGTCAGACTTAACAGCAAAAACAATGTTTCTTACCATCACAGATGAACTCTTGAAGCTCACGACCAATGGCATCAAGGGAAGCGAAGTCCGTGGCCTGTAGGACCCTGGAGCTGTCTCCCGAGATGTCCAGTAGAGTAGTGGCGCTCACGCCTGTGCCGATACCGACAGCGTAGACAAGTGTGCCCGCGTTACGCAGCACCTCCGCTGGCGTCCTCTGGTCATCAGATGACTCGCCATCCGTCGCCACAATTAGAACATTGGGCGACATGGCACGATCTCCGGCAGATTCTACCAACATGTTTTGGCGTACGAAATCTAAGGCTGATCCTGTATATGTGCCGCCGCCTTGATAGCTTATGCCGTTAATGGCATCCAGTACCTCATCCTTTCTAGAATACCGATTCAAGTTGAATTCTAGGCTGTTGGTGTCACTGTACTGAGCAACAGCAATTCTGGTTCTGTTAGGAGAGATGTCAAAGTTGCGAGAGACACTGTAGGTGAAGGATTTCACCAGTTCAAAGTTGGGGGCCGTGATGCTTCCGGAGCCGTCAAGCAGGAAGATTAGGTCCAGGGCAATGGTGTGGTTCAGGCAGGGGGTGTCTGTGGATAGATGATGATTATATTAAACTAGTATTAACTTGTGAAACAACTACATACCTAACAGGGACTGACAACATCTATCCAAGCTACATGTATGTTTCAGCCTAGATTTTGCATCTTGTAACCATGTTATCAATTGAAAGTACAATGTATCTTGGTATAGATGGCATTCAGGCAGTGCCAAGACATTGACAATGTTTTTCTTAATTGATGGTAAAATATATCAAACATTTTCACTATACTTGTTCATAATGCCCACAACCGTACACATTAAAAAAATCATGAGAGCACAATTTACACTTACAGCAAACAAAATAAGTCTGGTATAAGTATTACAGTACATAATATCTTCTTGGTGCAGTTCATTTTTATCAACACAAAGTTAGATGTAATAAGTGCACAACTGTCCTAACAGACATTGGAAGATGTTATCATGACCAGCATGTTTTGTCTACTATATTTTCTGACTGTCTAAGGAAACAATGATGACAGTGATACTTACAGTACTGGCAGAACTGTCCGCTGTACCTGTCAGGACACAGACACCTGCTGGTGGTTCCCGTGGGCTGGCACGTTCCACCATTCAGACAGGGGGAGGGCTCACACACATCTGTGTACACAGGAACAACATCAGAGGCAATGTCACATCCATACAGCAGCACACACCATACCTTGTAGATGCACACACCATAGCTACCGTTTCTGTGCACAACTGTTGCTGTACATGCTATTGCTGCAAACACCATAGCTGCATACTCCATTGCAGTACACACCATAGCTGCACATAGCTAGTGCTGCACACACCATAGCTGACACCTTACAGCTGTGCACACAATTGCTTCTTACACCATTGCTTCTTACACCATTGCTTCTCACACCATGCATAATTGCTGTTAAACAAAGAAGAAAGCATTCATGCACAGTGCAGTGTTTATTATAAGCAGCAAATGATATTCTCCCTCTCTCTCTCTGTCAGCCTAGTACTGTGCAAAAGAAAAGTGCAAATAATATGAAGCATCATGACTGCATATACTAATAGCTATCAGCATAAGAGATATTGAGGCAAGCTTGTGATTGCAGTGATTATTTTTTTAGGAAACACATACCTGGGGACAGAGTTCCAAAAATTGCTACACAGGATTAAGAAGCAAAAGGGAAAATGATTTAGACTAGATATGACTAAGTTAATATTACATTTATGTCAAGAAACAGACATTCCAAGGATATGAAATCTAAAATTCTGATCATATTTGTTAGTGAAGATTCAGAGAGAAATAATACCAATCATCACACAAGGCTGCTATCACATTGATAAGAGTAATATATGAGTCTACATGTAAATACAGTATACATGCAGACATATTCAGATTAATATGAAAACCTTTACGTTGACCGAGACATCTCTTTTGAAGTAAAAGTACTAATAAAACAAGAATTCCGTATAATATTATATAGTTCCTTACCCTGGCAGACAGGAACTGCATTACTCCACTGACCATCACCCAGGCAGGTCGTTGTGTCCTCTCCGATCAGGATGTAGCCGTCATTACAGCCGAACGTCACCACACTGTCGCTAAAGAACCCACCACGGCGGTACCCGTTCACTGGTGTGCCGGGGTCACCACAATAGGTCGCTGTACAACAAGATTTGAGAATATCATTCACGGATGAATGATCTTTATTTGTATGTTCTTGCCCATGAGGGCTATATGCAGTACACATAGTTTCACATAAAACGTGTGATATTTGGTATTGTAAGAAACAGTTATTACATAATCATTATTATTCAAAATGAAATTAAAAACAGAAATGGTAACATCTTAACATCTTGTCTGAAAAGCATAAGCAGCATTTGAGCAAGGGGTATACACCATGATGTCACAGCCAGAGAGTGGTAGGAAAAAGTGGGTGATAGTTGGGTGATTTGCCTACCGATACTTTGCATGTGTCTTCAAATCATGCAATCAACACATGGCTGTTGGGAATATAGCTTACATTGGCAGATGATCTCCGGCAGCCTGCGTCCCTCCGTGACCAAAGTTGCAAAGTCCTGGACCTGGAGAATCCTCGACGGGTATCCAGAGATCTGCAGAAGTGTGGTGAAGTCTACCTCGCTTCCAACACCAACGGCAAAGATGGTGATACCCTGGCTCCTTGCAGCCGCCGCTGAGCTGACGACGTTGTCTTGCGACAAACCATCCGTTAGCACGACAAGGACGTCCGGGAACGTGGGGCGTGCACCAGCAGGGAGTGAGAAACTGCTCTGACGGACATAGTCTATGGCAAACCCGGTCAGCGTGCCGCCGGTGAGGTAGTTGATTTGGTTGATCGCATCGATGAGCGGGAGTTTTGTGTCGTAGCTGCTGAGGAAGAACTCGTTGCGTACGGTGTCACTGTACTGCACAACGCCCACGTTGGTGGTGTCAGAAGAAATGTTGAAGTTGAGGACGACCTCGGCGGTGAAGTCCTTCACCAGCTCAAAGTTGGTGGTCCCAACACTCCCAGAGCCGTCAAGAAGGAAGACCAAGTCAAGCCCGCCATATGGGAAGTTGGCACACACTGTAAAGTTGAATCAAACTCACATGTAAGATTTTAAGTTAGTAAGAATATTGATTGACAACAAAACATTATGCCAGCGTTAGTATTATACATTTTGTTGTAAAAGGTTTGACACGGTGTTGATGTCACACTTCAGAGAAGCCACATGACAAGTCTCACTGAGGAAGACCAGAGTGACTGGTCAAAAACTCTAGGTGAGAACCTCTTTGTGTCCGAACAAAAGTTTTACCATGATTAAAATTTATAAAAGGTGAACATTGCATATCAAACAACCCTCTACCTTAAATACATTTGAATTAGTAGATGCACATTATGATATACTTACCAGGGGCACGAGGGGTGGTTGGGGGTGGGGTAGTTGTGATCTCTGAAATTTGATGGAATGAATTGTTAGTGAAAGAATAGCTTTCTTCACTTAAATCTAACATTCATTATTAAATGGAGTTACTCCACACTTCAAACAATATTTCTTAAAGTTAATTTCTTAAAGTTAAAGTAAAAAAAATCAATGTGTCAACATACAAGTCTATCTGAAGGGCCCGGTAACCCTTGCAGTGGCCACTTCTACATTACCCCACTGGTGGTGTGATTAGCCTATAGTACATTATGTAACTAAAACCTTAATAACATAAACCCGGTCAATAACTGAGTGTTTATCATTTAAAAAAAACTTTTAGTTGCTGATTTAATCTTTACATTATAAATTTTGTTTGTAAAGAAACAAACCTACCTATGCACATAGGTACACTGTTGTCCCAGGTGCCATTGACACAGGTGGCACCAACACTCCCAGACAGGTAGTACCCTGCGTTACAGCCCCATTCCACGTTACCACCTTCAAAGAAGTTTCCATATCTCCATCCATTCACAGGAGCACCAGGGTCACCACAGTATTGCACTATAGAAAGATACACATGTATGCAAAACATTACCAAGAAAGCAGACTTCAAATTCAAACTGGAACTTGTGATTTATAAGTAGTTTGCAAAAACATAACAGTTATGAACCCTTAATACAGTGTCATGTAATACAGTAATACAGTGCAGTGTTTGTTGTGAGCAGCAAATGATATTCTCTGTGTGTGTGTGTGTGTGTGTCAGCCTCGTACTGTGCAAAAGAAAAGTGCAAGTGATATTAAGCATCATGACAGCATGTACATGTACTATTACAATAGTTATTGAGCAGAGATATTGAGGCAAGCTTGTGATTGCAGTGATTATTTCTTTTAGTAATACTTACCTGGAGACAGAGTTCCAATTATTGCTACGCAAGATTAAGAAGCAAAAGGAAAAATGATTTAAACTGAATATGACTGTTTAACAGCTACGAACCCTTCATATATACCTTGACAAGGGCTTTGAAATCATAAGAATTGCAATGAATGCAAGAAATGCAAGAAATGCAAACAATTATGTCATGTAACATTTTATAAGTGTATGCCTAAAGAAAGTTTATGCACACACATCCTGTGAGGAAAACCACAACATAATTAAAGTACTCACAGTCACAAACAACTTCCTGTAATGTCTGAGCAACGTCAGCAAGTGCACCAAAGTCAGCAGCCTGCAAAATCCGGTCAGAGTTTCCAGCAATCTCTAACAGGGTTGCGAAGTCGATTCCGCTCCCTATTCCCACGCCAAACGTCGTGATGCCCTCCCTCCTGGCTGCATCTGCTGGCCCTTGCACGTTGTCACTGGAAACCCCATCAGTGAGGACAATTAGCATATTCGGGATGTCTGGTCGGTCGCCGTCACCTGGGCTGAAGGATGTCTGTCGAACAAAGTCGATGGCGGCTCCGGTGAGGGTGCTACCTCGCTGATAGCTGATGGCGCTGATAGCATTCAGAACATCTGGCCTGGGGTTCAAACAAAAAAAGCAGAGATTGCGGACTTCAACCCTTACCCATACTGATTTGTTAGACTCTCTTCTAGTCCCACAGACAAATATGTGTAATGTTACTGTTGTTTAATGTTCTTCTTTTTCATGCACGTCTTACTGAAAATCTCTACTGTTACAGTGATATTATTTTGAATGCTACACACAAAACTGTACAATATGGCATTACATTCCATGTATTACAATGTACTTGTCAGATACTAGTAGATAAATATCATGAACAGTATCATGAATACTAAGGACAAAATGATCTTACATTGAACTTTTATGGTATTAGTTATATCATGATCAGTGTCTGCCCTAAACCTTATGATCACTAAACCTTACCTGGTGTGGAAGTCCCCCAGGCCAAACTCCCTGTTGACACTACTGCTGTACTGCACCACTCCGACCTGAGTCATGTTGGCAGCGATGTCAAAGTTACGGGCGAGCGTCCTGGTGAAATCCTTCATGAGGTCAAAGTTGTCGACCCCAACACTGCCGGACCCGTCCAACAGGAACACAATGTCCAAAGGAACATCACGGCCCTGACAACTTGCGTCTACATTGTGGAGATTGAACAAAAAAATTGTCTACCAAACTTTTATGACATTTCCAATCAGTTCCTGATGCCTGCAGATGATCATTTAAAACATAAAAGGTTACAAGTAAAGTAACAGTACCAAAATAATAGTGACAAAAACTCAGGTACAAAAGACATTCCCTTTCAATTGGTTATTAAAGTGGTTGAAGTGTATCAATATCTTATCAAACCTAAAACTGTTACTGTGCTGTAAAAATGTTTACTTTGTATTATGCTGTATGGCCTAGTGTACGTTAGAAATTCCTATTAAAAAAATTAACCAGAATTCTTCAAGGACTTTTTTGAGGAAAAACATATCATAAAACTACATTGTGAATTTCAACTATATTGTATTGTGAGAGTCTTACATGTACATTACAGAGCAGTGCAAGTGGTGTTTGTAAATCATCATAGCTGTTAGTATTAAATATCGAGAGAAGCTTTTGATCACTGACAGCAGTTATTCTACATACCTGGAGGTGGAGTTGTAATTATTGCTGTACACGGTTAAGCAGTAAAAGAGAAAAATGATTTAGACTTATCACACGTCAGAAAACAAACTAATGATGAGAACTCTTAAAATTTGTAACTCTACAGTATTATAATTGAAAGTATTATGATTGTAAGAGGGTTTTAAAGTAACGTAGAAGGGTAACATCTTACAATACTGGCACTGTGGTCCCTGGTAGCCAGCAGGACACACACAGCTGCACACACCATTACTGTTGTCACAGATACCTCCATTGTAGCACACTGTGATATCACAACAGTCTGAAATGTGAAAAAAAAAACATTGTCTTCATTCTGATATTCCGATTTTAATACAAGCTTTAGTCTTATCTTATATAAATACTGAGCTAAAGTCCTGCAAGGACTAGTACTACATGTAGGTTAGACAGTCTGATAATAGAAAAAAAACAATGTCAAACATCACACAATGTGCACAGTGCAGTGTTTCTCATGTGTAGCAAGTGGTATTTGCAAATAACCATACAACATCCAAGCTGTTAGTGTTACGTATTGAGGGAAGCGTTTTATTACAGTAACAGCAGTTACATGTACATGTATTCTACATACCTGGAAGTGGAGTTGTAACTATTGCTGTACAGGATTAAAGAGTAAAAGAGAAAAATAATTAAGGCTAATTACGTCAGAAACAGACTAATGATGATAAATATCGAAACTTATGAGAAAATGTTTGTTAGGGAAGGTCCAGTGAGAAATATTTGTCAATAATCACACAAGATTGCTATTGTCAGTGTCAGTCTAGTATTAAGATTAGTATATTACATCTGAAAATCTTTAATAAGTAGCTTTGGCAAAAGGATAGAGAAACTGTAGGTACAAATGAACATAATAAAATAACAGTTAGAGACCATATTGTTAAATGTAGTTAAACCCTGTGAAATAAAGTACAATCTTAGTTGACAAATGCACACCAGAGGCACCAAATCTCACCTCTACAGGTTGGCAGTGGGTCGCTCCATTGCCCATTAGCCAGACATGTGCTGTTGCCTGAGCCAATCAGATCGTAGCCATCGTCACAGCCAAACAGGACAACACTGCCCTGAAGGAAGCTTCCCCTCGTGTAGCCGTTTGTAGGAGTACCAGGGTCACCACACCACGCCACTACAGAAGAAAGTTTCACATTCAATATCACTGGTTTACATTGTAGATCAGCAATTTTCAGTACTGCATGATTTTATTTTGGTTTAGAAACTCATAAACTTACTGACTTTATTTTAGCTTTGCAAATGACCACAATGCTAGCCAACAATGTTTAGATATTGTCAATACTTGCTTTTCAAGTACAAGTACTATGTAGAAAAGATATACCATAACCAATTACATTTTAACATGTATTACTCCAAGCAATAGGTTGATCATCTTATTTTAACTAGCAGATGGTGAAAGACTTTGGTAAATACAATGCCATGTACATGTAAGCAGTTAACATTGTATGGACATATGTGAATAAGTACACAAAGGGCTTGAATTGGTATACATTAAAAAGGTATTGAAATATAATCATGCCAACTTACAGTTGCAGACATAGTCCGGTAGAGTTTGAGAAGCCAAAGCTAAGTCGTTGAAATTATTGATCTGCAGAATGCGATCGTCGATCCCTGCAATCTTCAGCAGTGTGGCGTAATCTACACCACTCCCGATGCCGACAGCGAAAACTGCGATCCCCTCCTTCCTCGCTGACTCTGCCGGTGCAACCACGTCATCCTGGGACACCCCGTCAGTCACCACGATGAGGATGTCTGGGTACCCATCGCGCGCGCCCGCCACCGGAGAGAACGCGCTCTGCTGGACAAAGTCGAGGGCAAAGCCAGTAAAGGTCCCCCCTCGGAGGTAGCTGATGCTGTCCAGGGCTGTGACCACCTCAAAACTGGTGTCAAAACTGCTGAGGAAGAACTCACTACGCACGGTGTCACTGTACTGGACAGCTCCGACATTTGTGGCCACTGGAAAAGGAATGAGGTGGTTAACATCATCATTATTGACTTAGGGTAATACTAAAAACAAGATGAAGTGATTAAAACCTCAGTCAGCCCCGTTAAAACAGATCATGCAACAGTGATCAAGAGGGCAAGGTTTAAGGAAAAAAGAAAATTGTGCATCAGCCATCAATATTCCATTTATTTACATAAACTGTCACTTTCATCTATTGGAATACTGAAAAATGAGAACAAGTCATCATCATCATCATCATTCATCCTCCGTAGAGGTGGAGCATACAAAGTTAGTTCGCCACAACTGTCTGTCATACATCACTGAGAAAAGTTCATGTCCCTCCAAGCCAGTTTCAGTTTCAATAAGTTTCTTAACTGTTATGTTTGGGCGTCCAACTCTTCTCTTACAGGTATCAGGGTTCCAGAGTAGAAGCCTACTGGCTGGTTCTTCACTACGTATTACATGACCGGCCAAGCTTAGACGTCGACATTTGACTACTGAAGTTACATTTGGTAGCGAACCGTATAACTGTTCATTAGTAGTGTGTTTCCACCATGGTGTATTGAAAACCACTCGCAACATCTTCGTGTATGTTCCGTTTAGTTTTCTAGAATGTGACATATTCATGACCCATGATTCTGACCCATACAAAAGAATTGTTTCAATACATGCCTTAAACACTTTGATCTTAGTTTGTTTTCTAATGGGCGCTTTCCAAATCTTATGTAGTGAGTGAAGAGCACTCCATGCCTGTGCGATCCGCACATCCATGTCATGAACACTATCAGAGTACCCCCCTAAGTATTTGAAATCCGCAACACATTCGATTTCAGTGCCATCAGTGGCAAAAAGTAAACTGTCAGTAGTAGGGTTTAGATGCATGAATTTTGTCTTGGAAGCATTCAAGTATAAACCTATTTTTTGACATAAAGTTTCAACTTTTGTGAGAAGATTTTGTGCATATTTTATTGAGTTTTCCATTAAAGCAATATCATCAGCAAAATCAAGGTCTGGGAGGGTTTCAGCTGGGTATCGTCGGCTCCGACGACGACGGAGAGTAAGCCCGTCTGATTCTGAAATCGAAGACCGGAGCGCATAGTCGAGGCAAATAACAAAAAGGAAAGGGGCCAAAGGATCGCCCTGCAGGACTCCAGTGTTAATGCTAAATGCATCGGTTTCTCCCTCAGGAGTAATAACCACAGCACTGGTGTCCTCGTACATGACTCGAATAGCGCTGACGACATCCAGCGGAATCCCATACGCTTCCAAGATATGAAACATTTTGTGGCGGTTAATCGAATCGAAAGCCTTGCGGAAATCGATAAACACAAGTACTGCCTCTTAGTCAAAGTTTCTCAACTCTTCTACAATGAGAACAAGTCTAGCAAGAATAAAAGTGGTAGGTGGACACCATATACCTGAATGATGCCAAAGACACCCACTATACATGTTCTTATTTTTTCTCAGAGCTGCAACATTCTCATAGATTACGTTTGGACTCTTATCTGTAATTGTTGATGTTGTGCTTGGTTGTGATTGTTTCAAACAACATGCAAATGTTGACATACTTGAAGAGATAGTGAAATGTCTGGACACCCTTTCGGCAAAGTCCTTGACCAGTTCAAAGTTTGGTGACGTGATGCTGGCAGATCCGTCCAGCAGGAACACCAGGTCAGCCCCGGGGTACGGCAGGTTGTTACACAGGGGGAAGAACGGTGTGGTGGGCAGGACTGAAAAAACAGAACCATGTTTCTAGATCAAGATCATGTAACTTAAAGGTGAAATGAAACCTACATGTATGTCTTGGGGAAGTTGCATCGTAAAACGTGCTATTATATAAGGAGTCAAATGACTAAAAAATTAAGAAATGTGAGTTTCTAGTCAAAAATAACTGTACTTTGCACAAGAAACTACGTTTTCTTGATAATCGACCGGATGGTTTTGTTGGATAGATATTGATACTGAACAAAGTATTACAATTGGCATCTTTTTCAGTTGATTTTAAGTAGCTACGTAGCTATTGTTCAGTTGTCAGGACAGAAAAGAACACTTTTAGCATAAGAAGGAGAGATTGATTGAAGCTATGTAACAAACCTGTAGTAGTTGGGCCAGGTGTAACTGGGGTCACTGCAGATAACACAATACATATAGAATTTATGAAATATGTTGAGTACAAGCTTTTTTACTTAGGGGTGTATCATTTATCATATATCACATGACACTCAAACACTTTAAATGTGAAATGATGACACAAATGTGCTATAAGAAATAGCAGTAAATGACATAGTATATTTTAGTAAAATGTTGAACTTCATTCCAATACAAGGATTACACAGAGATCAAATTTTCAACAACCACTGTCGCCTTCACCAGAAATGAGGCAAACTTTCATGATAATCAGACAGATTTCCTCATCCAGAATATTTTTTCTCTGGCTACCCTAAAATTACATTGGGTGCCTTTAACATAATTTACCTTCACACAAAAGAGCTGTAAAGCTGTCCTCAATGCCAGGAAGATCACTGAAGGAGGTAACGTTAAAGACCCTGTGCCTGGCCCCTGCGATGGACAGCAGTGTGGGCCACTGGATCTCCTCTCCGATCCCGATGGAGTACGTCAGGATGCCCTGGTCACGAGCGGCCTGGGCAGGGCCGGCAACATCGTCCGCGGAGATCCCGTCTGTTACGGTGACCAGGATGTTGGGTGCAAGAGGACGGTCACCCGCAGAAACTGGAGAAAAACATGGCACAGATGATTAGATATGCCTGGGGAAGCATCTAGTATATGCAGAAGAAGTGTTTTGGTATCTTTGAAGACAAAACTGGAGTCGGTCACAGGAGCAAAAATGCCCTGGAATGAGAGGTATCTTTGAAGTAAAAGAGCCTCTATGTGATTCTAGTATTATATCATTTCAATAGATACTTTGCCCTGTCAGTGTACAGTGTTATGAAACCATTCCTCTTTGATGGTTTCAAATATCTGTGTGTACATGTAGCTGTAGAACATGAGAGTTCCCATACTTCTGTCAATAAGGTTTTCTATAATACATGAAACAAAAGGAGAAATGAAACCAGTAGTAATATTCATTTAACCACCAGTTACCTGTAAAGGAATTTGTCCTGACAAAGTTGATTCCAGCACCAATGAAAGTGGACCCCCGCTGGCGCGTGATGTTGCCAATGGCATTGATGACCTCAGACTCATTTGTGTAGGTTATCAGTTCAAATTCGGTGTTGACTTCTGTGCTGTACTGTACGACGCCGATCCTAGTGATGTCCGATGACACGTCAAACTTCCCGGTGATGTTCTGGAGGAAGGTCTTGAGGAGGTCAAAGTTGGGGAGAGAGATACTGCTGGAGCCATCGATCAGGAACACAACATCCACCTCCAGACGCTCACATGGCAAAACTGCGGAGGACACAAAACATTTGTTTTGATTTATTGAAATTGTAACAATACAATACACGTGGGACACAAGAAGCTGTTGCTGGTATTACAGTACAGGACAGGGCATGACAGGACTCGAACCAGGGACCTTGGTTCCGAGTCGAGCCGTTTTGCCACACGACCTCACAAGATTGTTATCATTACAGTTTTCACACATACTTAAAAGCTATCAAGTGATAACAGTGACAGATGTTCCTGCAGTCAAGTCAAAGAGTATCTGACAAGGGTGCTGAAATCTGTGCTGTTGTTGAAATCTTGCTTTCCACACATAAGTACAGAAGGATATACTCAAAATATCTGTATTACTATAATGAGAGAGATTGAGATGAAAGATAAAGGTGATCCATACTTATACATATGAAGAGACTTTGTAATATATAGAGTTGACTTTTTACCTGTAGTAAGAAGAATAGTTGTAGGTTCTTCCGTGGTGATAACTTCTGTTGTTGGCAGCGGTGTGGTTGTGGGTTCTGGTGTGGTTGTTGGTCCTGGAAAAGAAACAAAGTTACATCAATATATTCATTTAATTATAAAATATAGAAAATTGTATTGGTCAACACAAATCAAATAAAAGAACGTATTTCAACAAGGTTTACTGGGTGAAGGGATCACTTACATTCACAGAGGATCTGGATCAAAATCTCATCCAGATCAAATCAAAGAATGTTTTTCCACTTTACAAAGATGGCTTTGTGAAGGGATCACTTAAGTTCACAGAGGATCTGGATCAACATCTTGTCCATATCAAATCAAAGAATGTACAATGTATTCTTAGTATTCAACTTTACAAGCTAACCTGTGTAAAAGGATCACTTACGTTCACAGAGGATCTGCAGCAAAACCTCGTCCAGGTCGTTCAGTTCGCCAAACGTGGTGACGTTCAGAACCCGTTCCCGTACGCCGGCGATGGAGAGAAGTGTCAGGTAGTTGATTTCGTCCCCGATGCCGATGGAGTAGGTGGTGATGTTGTCAGCGCGGGCCGCCTCGGCCGGGGCGTCCACTGAATCAGCTGATATCCCATCGGTGATGACGATCAGAACATTGGGCGCCTCAGGGCGGTCACCACTGGCACCTGTGAAAAAACAAACATAAAATAAGAATGTTAAAACTTCCATTGATGAAAGTTAGACATCCAGGGGAGGAGCCAGTCATTCGCCATGCGCAGAAAAGGCGCATTATTCTTTTAATAATTTTTTCATGGGCAAATTTTGCTCAGAAAGGCCTAGTTTTTTGGTAAGGAGGACGGAAGAATGTATATTTTTAAATTATGGCCCAAAAGTGAGACCATTGGCATGGTTTGACCTGTTATTACCGTAATACTTCTTCATACTACTTCAATCATACTGTGTAGGATGCCTAAGCCTGTTTCTATAATCAATTTTCACCCTGTGGCTTCATTTTTTTTTCTGAAAAAACTCCGACATCCAACAAATTACATTGGCATGGCCTTACCTGTGAAAGATTCCAGCCTGGTAAAGGTGATGCCTGCCCCGGTGAATGTCGACCCTCGCTGGTGACTGAGACCGCGGATTGCGTTGATGACCTCGGCCTCAGTCGCGAAGCTGTTCAGGTCGAACTCCGTGTTGATACCGGTGCTGTACTGGACCACGCCCACTCTGGTCTGGGTGGACGACACCTCGAATCCTGAGGCGATGGCCTCCAGGAACACCTTGATGGTTTCAAAGTTGTCGCTACCGACACTGCTGGAGCCGTCCACAAGGAAGACCAAGTCCAAGGCAAAACCTGAGCACACTGGACAGGCACAATATACATGTACTTATTATAATTGATTCAGATTTATTGCAATCAACTTGCATGTTGCCATCAAATCATGTTAACATGAAATCGGTTGAGAGTTACATTAAAATCATTTCTTACATGATATCAAGATCACAAGCAATTACACTTTTTGAAAAATGTACAAAAATGTTAACAGCAGTTATAATTGATGTCATCAAATGATTAGTACTTACATGGGTCTATAGTTGTTGCCGTTGTTGTGCTGCTTGCTGAAATTGCAATATAGTACAAATTAGTAAATTGGCAAGCATTTTAACTATAGGTATTAGCATAAATGTTGCACTTGTGGATAGGTGTGATTCAATGATGGATGGATGGATGGATGGATGGACGGACGGATGGATGGATGGATGGGTAGATAGGTGTGATTCAATGATGGTTGGATGGATGGATCTACATGTATTAATGGATGCATGGATGGATGAATGGAAGGATGGATGGATGGAAGGATGGATGGATGGGTGGATGGACGGATGGGTGGATAGGAAGACTGAAAGATTACCTGTAGTTGATGGGAAGGGACTGGTAGACACCAATACTGTTGTCTCTGCTACAGTGGTTAATACTGCAGGGGTAGTGATGGCTGAAATAAATCAACTATTGATTAGTGATTAGAATCATAATCAAGCAGTAACTATTCCTGCTGTCACTGAATTTTATGGACATTTGAAGAACAGGGTTTATGGATACCACACAGTAACTAATAGAGTGATACTACTAAGAGAGTATTACTACTCATTATACCGGTACATCATTCTACATGTATGTTAGTGTGTTACACTGTACCTTGGGTTGTTAGTGGAATTGTAGCAGGCAGGGTTGCAACATGGGTTGTTGTCATCTCTAAACAGGGATTGCAAGGTTGTGATAGTTAGAGGAGCAACAGTTACTGAGTGTAGTTCTAAACTATAACGTTACTACACTAAACTATAAAGGGCAGAAAAAACATGAAAGTTAAAGCAAAACAAACTGTAAGAAAGTTTTCAAGATAACATTACCTTGGGTTGTTAGTGGGGTTGTGGTAGCAGGCAGAGTAGGGACTTGAATTGTTGTCGTCTCTAAATAGGGATTAAAGCCCCAGTTATGATAGTTAGGAAAGCAGTTAGTACATGTAAGTTAGGAATGTAGTTCTAAACTACATGTATTATACTATTAGGGACATCAAAGAGCAAAGTTATAGCAAACAAACTGTAGGATTCTAGCTAGATTATGTTACCTTGGGTTGTTAAAGGGGTTGTTGTAGCTGGCAGAGTAGGGACTGGGGTTGTTGTCATCTCTAAACAGGGATTGCAGGGTTGTGATATTGTTATTTAGGAGAACAGCAGAATATAGTAATTCTAAACTATCTGAGGTTTTTCATTGATGCCATACACTGTAATCCAGCATGGCACATGTGAAAAGCCTGTATACCACTAAAGGCACCAAGAAGCAAACTTAAAGCAAAACGATCATAGAAAACTTTCAGGATTCTAGTCATGCTACGTTGGAATGCTGGTGGGGTCTGTAAGCAGAAGTATTTAGGAAAGCAGCATAATATAGTCATATGCTATATGTAATTGGTTAATAAAAAATCAGAATCAAAATAGACAGCAGGAAACTGTTCAAGATTCAGCTCACCAATACAGATGGGCAGGACATCGTCCCATTGGCCATCACTCTGACAGCTGGCTGATGACGCCCCCTGGAGGATGTAACCATCATTGCAGCCAAACTCCACCGTGTCTCCCAGACAGAAGCTGCCACGACGGAAGCCGTTCTCAGGTGCACCAGGGTCACCACAGCATGTCACTGAGGGACACATACAAAATATTATTATTATTATTAATACAAGTTCTACTTATTGACACCATACTTGTCGGTTTAGAGTTACATGTAAGTAGCAATATAGTGTCATAACCTTTGGTCTACCAAATATGATTAAATATATTAAGTATTATCATATCATTGTAACTATAATTTAAAGTTTTCATTTCCAGGGGTCAAAAACACACCTTACATTGGTTTGGCCTGGGGAAACTGTCTTCGGCATGTTTCTCCAAAAGTTTGATTAGTTTCATCATAAGTACAATATAGAACTGGTCTACACCTATCATTTAAAAGTTATAAAATTTGGAGGAAACTGTATCTAATTCATCTTATTTTGGAAAAAAATAACAGATATTTGCTGTCTATAATTATGATGTTTACTTAATGTTTGACCTTAAATTTACCACTAAAAATTCAACATACCACTAAAAATTCAACAAAACAAGCATTTAATATAATTATCATAAGTCAAATTCATAGGCCTTGTCTACTTTTATTAGTTTACTTTTATATCATGTTTTATAATTACCAACCATTGTTTTTTAATCTTAAACAAAAAATTGACTTTTGAACTTTCCAATAGGTATTTCCTTAAATGTCCTCAAATAATTTGGGGGGTCTAAGTCTAAAAGTAAACATCTGCACTTTTCTTTTTAATAAAATCTAGACAGACTGGCTGATAAATTTCAATTCATCTCTATCCATCATAAGTCCACTAACTGATGAAGAAAAAAAAGACAAATTGTTACAATGAAAATTTTATTGGGGTCAAAAGTTACAATGCTCAAAAGTAGTTTGACATACATGCACTATGTAGACCATGCCAGTGTGTCATATGATTCCATAATATATTAGTGTGCAACATTTGAATGTCTTTGTACTGCAACTACTGAATGATACCCTAAACTTGATCATAATCTTCTTCTAATGCATTCTAAATTATTGAAAGCATTTTTTTTTCAAGTGAGAAGAAAGTTCTCTGTCAGTTCTCTATAAATGAGATCATTATCATGATTCTGGTCACAATGACAGACCCAAGGGTAGCTTTGACTGTGTTTTACTTCTGGTACAAGTTTATGTTTACAAAATATTGTATGCCTGATGTTTTCAGTTCCTTGTTGCTTTGTTTTTTTAGCTGCCTTGATTTAAATCCTATAGATTCCAGTATCCTCCATTTCTTCACTGTTTCTGTACGCTTACTGTTCCAGTCTGTAGGAAGATACACTGTAATGCTGACAATAGGACTTGGTATATAAGAGGTAGGGAGACTACCAATCAGGTAGTACATGTACTTTGCTGTGATAGTGCACTTTTTAGTGACGCTTTCATATGCAACAGTGCTGAGCTTAGCAAACTGAATGCACTGACTATTGGTCCAGTCAGTATTGGAATGTTGACTGTCTGGCCTATCAAAGTTCACTAAGGCCCACTTTAGACTGGGAATGGTATATTATTCATTCCGAAACCCTTCAAAATGCTTCGCCCCCATAATGGTTCAAGGGGTGGATGCATAGCGGGCCACCCATGCCGTTGGATATTGCGGGTCAAAATGGTCAGAATACTGAACAATTTTCATCATCAATGTTTTAGCATATTGAAATTAAATGATTAAGTTATAGATATTAAGATTATATTTATAATATTATATGTGTTTTAAGGGTCATTTTAAAAGTAAAAAAGACTAACACAAATAATTTAGTAGATAATAAGTCTTAAATAATTGGTATTGATGCTAAACTTTCAACTAATATCATATTATGAAAATGCAGCTAATTCGTGTAATAATATAATATTTATCAATAAATATTTTGACTAAAAAATAATCTGATTCAACAACTAAAATCATTTCTTAAAGAATTTTTGAAGGTGCAGACAGAATCATACATGTACCTGGAATATTTTCGTACTAACTACAGTAATACTGCACCATGAACAAGCTTGAACTAATACAACATGTAAAATGGCAGTGCTTCTTAGAGTTTACATAATGTTAGGACTGTGCAGAAATAATACAACTAATACTAAAATAATGAAATACATATATCTGCTGTGCTTTGTACACTAATCTATTGATAAAAGTTCCAGTGCATAAAGTGGAGTTGAGAAACTCTCAAAAATAGCAATGAAAGTGATGCTTCCAACACCCATGGTTGCAGATTTCACTGTGACCTCTATGAGCACAAAAATGTTATGAAAAATCCTCTTGCTTCCAGTAAAATGATTTTAGGGATTTTTCATGTTTTTCTTGTAAACTGTACACATAAACTGTTCATAACAAATCTTAAAAGATTTCTAACAAACAAATTTCATGTATACAGCTAACAATTGTTTTTGTAATACCACGATGCATTTTATGGGGTTTGGCAGCAACACTTGTTAAAGCATAGAAAGAATGCCGTAGAAGACTCTTGAACTTAACCAGCTTTTAACTTACAGTTGCAAACAATGTCAGTCAGCTGCCCTGTTGCATTAGCCAGCCCATCAAAGTCAACGATCTGCAGAATTCGGTTGGGAGACCCGGCAATGTGCAGCAGCGTGGTAAAGTCAATTTCGTTCCCGATGCCCACAGCGTAAATATTGATTCCCTCAAATCGTGCCGTCTGCGCCGGACCGAGAACTTCGTCCTGAGACAAACCGTCCGTAACGACAATCAGGTAGTCCGGTTGACCAGCTCGGTTTCCAGCTGGGACGGAGAACGAGCTGATTCGGACAAAGTCGATGGCAGCGCCGGTGCGGGTGTTGCCCTGGAGATAACCGATGTTTCCAATCGCGTTCAGGACTTCGGACTTGGTGTCATAGCTGTTCAGGAAGAACTCAGTCCGGATAGTGTCGCTGTACTGGACCAGACCGACATTGGTGGCGGCAGATGACACGTTAAAGGTTCGGACCACATCGGCCGTGAAGTCTTTGACGATCTGGAATGAATGAATGAATAAATGAATGAATGCATTGGTTGATTGAATGAATGAATGGATAGATGGAAGGAAGGGAGGAAGGAAGGAAGGAAGGAAGGAAAGTTTATTATTGTGTCTTGCGACTACATGCTGTCCAGCCCAAATGGGCTTATAACACACCAACAAAAGATAACATACAAATTTAAAATGGTATGTTACTCCGGTACCGGTAATACAAAAATGGAGTCGAATCAAATCAAATCCAATAGTAACATAGGAGGTAGATAATATACATAAGGTAATACTGCACACAATATAGAGATTCAATCAATTCAAACAACAACAGTAACAAACCTGGAAGTTGGGTGATGTGATACTACTGGAGCCATCCATGAGGAAGACCAGATCGATTGGGGTTATGGTGCTGCAGACTGGCGCGGGGGTGGGGGCGGGCGGGGTGGGCGCCACGGTAGTCACGGCTGGAACAAAAGCCGAACTTGGGGATTAATCATCATGGTAATAATAAATAGTTTATTGGTCATTATCCTTCCATTTTTAATTATCAATTTGCTTATCAATTTGACCACAGCTTGCCCTAAAAAGGCAAGACAAAAAGGCAAAACAAACAGCAAGAAACCTTCAAGATCCAGTTTATGTTTACAGTACATGTACCTTGGGTTGTTAGTGGAGTTGTTGTAGCAGGCACTGTACTAGGAACTGGGGTTGTTGTCATCTCTAAACAGGGATTAAAGGGTTATGATAAGTAAGAAAGCAGAAGAATATAGTTCTAAACTAAACTATCAAGAATCAAAAGAAAACCTAAAGCTAAACAAACAGTAAGAAACTGTCAAGATTCTGGTCATGCTACCTTGGGTTGTTAGTGGGAAATGTTACAATAGTTAGGAAAGCCACTATATGTACTAGGTTATCTTAAAAGCAGAAGCAAAATAGTCTCTTTACATTTGTCATACATTCTACAAGACTACCTGTCTGTCCTTACCTACACACACAGGGACAGGGTTGGTCCACTGCCCATTCTCCTGACATATGGTGTCAGTGTCCCCCTGGAGGATGAAGCCGGCATTGCACCCAAACGTGACGGTACTACCGGTGAAGAACTCTCCACGTCGGAAACCGTTGACAGGAGTACCAGGGTCACCACAGAAAGAGACTGTGCACAAAAATACAAATAATGTGAAAACACTTACTACTTACTGCTGTAACTTTTGATTCTACATGATTGTACATGATTTTATTATCAACAAGGCTCATATCCCCCAAAGTGAAATACCTTGCATAAAGTTTACATGTATCTATTCACAACTTGTGATTATTCATTGTATTTCATATGATTGTTACTTACCATTGAGAGGTATTTCCTCTAGTTGGTGAGCGTTCAAAACAGAAGATGATCATTACAAATGCATAACAAATCTTTAAAGAACTCTTTCAACAATTTCTATAATGACAATGATTGTGTACCCATCTAGTTCAAAGCCTGTGAAGTATGATAGTTTGAATGTAGCATGAATTGTTAAATAATTCACATAAAAAGATGACTATAAGTCATATTAGGAAAAAGGCTTTTCAATCAATATTAAATCATAACATAATGTTTCACACAATACAATGTACTTACTGTTGCAGACAATATCTGTTAGTTGCTCCTCAGCATTGGCCAGCCCAGCAAAGTCGTTGATCTGCAAGATTCGGGCGGGAGTTCCCGCAATCTGCAGCAGAGTGTCAGTGTCAACCTCACTTCCGATTCCCACCGCGAAGATAGAGATGCCGTTCTCGCGTGCCGTCTGTGCGGGGATTGCGACGTTGTCCTGCGAAAGTCCGTCCGTGATCACCACGAGGAAGTCAGGCTGGTCCGGCCGGTTACCCGCGGGCGCAGAAAAGGTGCTCGTCCTGACGAAGTCGATCGCTGCCCCAGTAAGCGTGTTCCCTTGGAGATATCCCAGACCGTCAACCGCTTGTAGTACCTCATTCTTCGTTCGGAAGGTGTTGAGGAAGAACTCGGTGCGGACGGTGTCGCTGAACTGAACCATACCGACTCTCGTGGCGGAGATCGAGACATTGAAGTTCCGGATGACGTCCTGAGTGAAATCCTTCACCAGTTCAAAGTTGGCCTCCGTGACGCTACCGGAGCCGTCCAGCAGGAACACCATGTCCACTGGGATGAAGCTCTCACATACTGCAAATAAATAAAGGCCATTAATTGTTTGCAATGATTACTGCATACAAAATACATATACATGTACATGCACGTCGTATTTACCAGGTCACTTTTTCTATAAGACAAATCAACTGCTTCCATTGCTAACAGGATTCAATAATGGCAATGCCTACAATGTCTGTATCCACTGAAGAAATCATTTAATTGTTCACTGTTTGTGACTGCCCTTTACTTTAGAATGGCATAAAGATGACTGCATTGAACAATGAATAATGTTCAACATTGATTACATTAAAATCTAAAACAATTTTCAATCCAAAAAAGATTCTCCTCAGTAACTCTTAATCAGTTAATCTGTCATGATATACATGATTGTATACCCTGTGCTTACCTTCAGTTGGTGCTGGTGTTGTGATTATCTCTGAAAAAAGTATAACAGCTATTTGTAAGTCAAATCAGATGACAACAATGATGATCATCACATAAAGATAATGTGCAATGTATTCTGGAACTGTACATGTACACACAACCCAATCTTGAATACAAAAATTTGTCATACCAATTCTTTTGATGATGTTTCTGCATTTGCTTGTACGTGAAAATATTTTCATTATAGAAATTATTCACTTATACCACATGTACAAAGTTTATTGTACATACCCATGCACATAGGAACAGGATTGCTCCACTGCCCGTTGCCCAAACATGTTGCATTCGGCGCCCCCATGAGGTAGTAGCCGGAATTGCAGCCCCAGGTGACCAGACTGCCCTCGAAGAAGTTCCCATTACGGAAGCCGTTCAGAGGTGCACCAGGGTCACCACAGTAGGAAACTGTAGAGGTAAACATTGGTAAGGACCATACAACACCAAAATACAACATTTTCCTATGTTATAACCACACATGTACTGTATCTCTGTATTACTGTAAAATTCATCTCAAACAGTATATACAATGTACGCCTTCCCCAAATATAACCCTTTTCCTGTTTCCCAAAAATCACATCATACAAAAAATTTTGAGACTCAGAAATTTCTGTTGAGAGCTTATTATATTACAATGTTTTAATAAATAATCAGTCAGTATTGCATACCGACCCAAAAACATTTTTGAAATGCAAACAGAACTTAATCTTTCTGTCACCAAGCTTAAGTCGCTCAAGCACTTACTGTTGCAGACAATTTCCGTTAGTTGTTCCACCGCGTTCAACAGTGAGCCAAAGTCATTGATCTGTAGGATCCTGGACTGGACTCCAGCGATGTTAAACAGGGTGGCAAAGTCTACCTCATTCCCAACGCCAACTGCATAGATAGCGACGCCATTGTCCCTGAAAAAGAAAAGTTCATGTAGTACTACTTGTACTGCCATTTTACTGGAGCTACTAAATTAAATCTGTCGATGAGCAATTTGTTGCAGCGCATGGATGAAAGTATTAAACAAAAGTTACTAAAGGGTGTCCACAAAATTGTCATCATGATAGTATACATAATGTATGTCATAGAGGGCATAGCATCAATGTAAAGCTAGTCTCAGAAAAAGAAATGTTGAGGCATTGCTGCAATTACTAAGAGGCTCAGTACAATTATTAATCATCAACACTAACCAGTGTTCAAAATTCCTGGTTTTGCAGTTGCACTGTGCAACCAAAATTGTTTGGAGCTACATGTACTTATGCTGCATTCCCTAATATTGCACTTGGGTAACCCAAAATGTTGATGGGCAACCTAGCTTTTGCCTTAGGTTGTCCAGAGGGACAAGCTATCTTTTGCTTTGGGTTGCTCGATGGGACAACATAGCTTCTGGCTAAGGTTGCCTTTAAAAAGTATTTCCGCCCTGCTGACCTGGCGATCTGTGCAGGACCGGTCACATCGTCCTGGGACAGCCCGTCGGTCACCACGATCAGGACGTCAGGGAGGGTCAAGCGGTTTCCGGCCGGGACGGAGAAGGAACTGGTGCGGACAAACTCGATGGCTGCACCGGTCAGGGTGTTCCCTTGCAGGTAATCCACATCAGAGATGGCCGTGAGAAGCTGAAATATATTACACAGATTAATGGATATAGAAATACACTTGTATCATATTAAGAACAAAGAATATGCTGCATGTGTCCCACCTGTATTGTACTGTTACAATTTCAATAAATCAAACAAATACCTGGTCCCGTGTTGGGTGGCTGTTCAAGAAGAACTCAGTACGGATGGTGTCGCTGTACTGCACCAGACCCACACGGGTGGTTTCAGACGAGATGTTGAAGTTGACGACCACGTTCCTGGTGAACTGTTTCACCAGCTCAAAGTTAGGCTCTGTTACACTGCTGGATCCATCAAGTAGGAATATCATATCCACGGGGGTGAAGTGATCACAAACTGGGGAAAAACAAAAGACTTGTTAATGATCTTCCTTATAATATGCTGTGAGGTAGTGCACTCACAACATTGTGTTCTTCACAGCATGCGTAAGTCACCAAACAATTGCGTATAACAGCGTCCAGATTAAATTTGGACAAACCAGAGCACTTTGGACAAAGGTTTCTCACTGTTCTCAGCTTATATTTACATACATGCAGCTGATATTTTGTGAAAAACTTCCCTGTCACAAAATAGGCATACATGTACCTGGATCTGGCATTGGAGTGGTTGGGGCTGGGGTGGTGGTTGGGACTGTGGGTAGAAAAAACAACTTAAATCTAGCAATACAAACAAACATGTACCTGGATCTGGCATTGGAGTGGTTGGGGCTGGGGTGGTGGTTGGGACTGTGGGTAGAAAAAACAACTTAAATCTAGCAATACAAACAAAGATTACAGCTACAGTTACTGTAATATTAATTTGATCCTAGAGATTTTCAGCAATTGAAACTCTTGTTTATGTCAGTGACTGTCATTCCCTGTCAAGATATCTGTCGTGCTTACAATATATAATACCTTTAATACCTTTAAGTTTCAATAACAAAAGAGTCAAACACCAATCATAATAACTTCTACAACAACCTACCATATGGTAACATAAAACTATTTTTACCGTGTTTTTTTTACCATAATGATGATAAGAATTCTCACTGAGCTGAGCTAAATCTGTGCATACAAATCATGATACAGTGTTGCAACAAACAGTTTTTTTTTCAAAACAAAATAAATTCTATTCAACTTACAAAGACAGACAGGAACTGGGTCGCTCCATTGTCCGTTACCCAGACAGGTGGTGGAAGACGCCCCCTGGAGGATGAAGCCATCATTGCAGCCGTAGGTCACAACACTCCCTTCAAAGTAGCTGCCTCGGTGGAAACCATTAATGGGGGTGCCTGGGTCCCCACA
Organism: Branchiostoma belcheri; assembly: GCF_001625305.1. Taxonomy (NCBI): domain Eukaryota; kingdom Metazoa; phylum Chordata; class Leptocardii; order Amphioxiformes; family Branchiostomatidae; genus Branchiostoma; species Branchiostoma belcheri. The sequence continues at coordinate 1,570,433 of NW_017803910.1, read as the reverse complement.
GTACGACACTATGCAAAACACGAGTAGTGTGCAGTCTTTTACTAGGTCCTATAACATATCAAACTACAACATAGACTCGTAGCTGTTAGCACTCCATTTAGCATTGAGTTGTGCTGCTTTGTTGAATAATATCTATGATGTGTCAATGACAATGCACATTGTAAAAGAAATACATTCATTCAGATCTTTTTCCTAAAACAACACCTGTACACATAAGCAATGTAGTTGCTCCTGGTTATACAATCAAATCACAGTAAAAAATTGATATTGCAACCTGTCCTTGGTGCTGAAAACCTGGTACATTTGTCAAATGTTCTCAACTGAAATTTTATTCATCCTCACCCTACAACCTAGCTGTGGGAGACTAGTAAACACCATTAGATGCAAAAGACATAACATATTAAAAACCATTCAAGCTATGATGACTGCTTGGCTCATGTTAAATTTGACACAAACCTGGGTATACAATCCAAGCACGGTAAAAAAATTGATATCGTAACCTGTCCTTGGTGCTGAAAATATCAACATTCGTAAAATGTGCTATAGTGGAACACCTATAAATGCCAAAGAAATAACGTATTACACTATTAAATACCATTGAAGCTATGATGACTTGTTAAATTTGAAAAATCAGAGACAGAGTTTCAGGTTTTTGCCACTTACAGTTGCAGGCGATCTCTGCCACTTGCAGCTGAGCAGACAGCAGATCCGAGAAGTCCGTAACCTGAAGTATATACTCTGGCACCCCGGTGATCTGAAGCAACGTGGCAAAATCAACCTCGTTTCCAACACCGACTGCGAAAACGGTGATTCCCTGATCTCGAGCGCTCTGAGCCGGCTGGACGACGGAATCCTGCGATAAACCGTCCGTGACCACGATCATGAAATCGGGGAAGTTGGCGCGGTTTCCGGCGGGTGTAGAGAAGGAACTGGCCGTGGTGAAAGTGATGGCAGCGCCGGTCAGGGTGTTGCCTTGGAGGTAGTCGATATCTGAGATGGCTTGCAGGACTTGTTGCTTGGTGGAAAAGGAAGACAGGAAGAATTCTGTGCGTAAAGTGTCACTGAATTGTACAACTCCAACCCTGGAAGAATAAAAAAACACTGTGTTAGCATGATACTGAACTTGTTCCAACACAAAGTTCCATGACTTCTCGAGTACTGTTCAAAGACTCACAGACCTCAAAACATGACCTTCTTGGCAATGATAATCATAGATACATGTAGTAATTCTACTAAATCTTTTATTTTCAACTAGGTAACAACAAATTTTTCTCCCATACAAATAGACAACAGACCTAATGAACCCATAGAGTTATAGACTTACAACACGAATATAAAGTGAATTACAGTATCCTTCAACAAACCTGGTTTCATTGATTGAGATTTTGAACTCGCTGACCACTCCGCTGGTGAAGTCCTTGACCAGGTCGAAGTTGGCCTCGGTCACACTTCCCGACCCATCCAGCAGGAAGACCAGGTCCAGTCCACCGAAGGAGAGGTCAGTACAGACAGGGGCGCGGGTGGGGGCAGGGGTTGTGATGGCTGGGACAACAGGGAATATATGTCAACATATTAGCCCTGTAATTAAATCAACTGGTGCAATAGTCTAGTACGTAGAGTGCTTTCTTTACATTCAAAAAGTTGCCTCTATGCATGTATGATCAAGTCGTACTGACGACTTGGGAATACATGGCTTTATCTGCTAGCTTAGTGCTCAGCATATATGAGAAAGAGTATGATAATTTAACACAAGCCCCCTGCTGTGGCCCATTAATGGCTGTAGAAACAGAGGTGGCTTTCCCTATACACTAAAATTTTTAAGAAACAGTCATAATTATCTATTAAACATGTACAATGTATATAGATATGCCACATACATTACATAGACATTAAGTAGAGAACACTCAGAGATTGTCTTAAATCTAAACTTAATGACTGTATGGCCCATATAAGGTTCTGCCATCACTAACGTTTTATCCCACAAATACATAGTGCAGTGTGTTGTCCTACCAATACAGACAGGGACAGCATTACTCCAGTTCCCGTTCCCCTGGCAGATTGTTGAGGAGGCTCCGTTCAGGATAAACCCAGCATTGCAGCCAAACGTCACCACATGGCCCTCGAAGAATGAACCCAGCCTGAAGCCGTTCACTGGTGCACCAGGGTCTCCACACCATCCAGCTAGGAGAATAAACATCAATATTCTCGGTTAAGCTACAAAATGTATGATTAGCAAGTCCAGAACATAAGATATCAAGGCTAGAAGTTTTGCTGCAGTACCAAGGAAAGCCACCAGGAGATCCAAAATCGGATCATTTCTTTGAAGGACTTAAACAACGGTTATGCATTTATGTTGTCTGGCACTTATGGCAAATCACAACATCGAAAGCACAATAAACAACTCACCGTCACACACAAGCTCCTGCAAATCTTCCCCAACACTGAATAACGTGGAGAAATCTGCACTCTGGACCACTCTGTTTGCCTGTCCTGCAATCTGCAGCAGTTCGTTGGCATCCACACCGTTACCGATCCCGACAGCGTACATGGTGATGCCTGCGTTGCGGGCAGTTTGGGCGGGGACTGTTACATCATCGCTTGACTGTCCATCTGTCACCACAATCATGACGTTAGGAACGTCGCTGCGGTCTCCGTTGTTTGCGCTGAAGCTGTTCACACGAACAAAGTCGATAGCTTCACCAGTGTCTGTTCCACCCTGGGGATTCAAAACAAGGTTCAGAAATGGAATCTACATTTTGCAATTTATTACAAAACTAGGTAATGATAAACTAGGTCTGAAGTTATACAAGGACCTACCGGTTACTAACACTGACTCTTTTCAGATCTTCTTCAATGGGAATAGCGTCTATGATTAGAAAGAAACTTCAAACTATCCATCCTCTACACATGTACATGTAGGTCCAACTTGGCAAAAACTACAGAAAATACAATATTCTAACATCCTACGCAATTGTATGACAGAAATTCAGTACTATTAATAAACCAAGTCTGTTTTTTCCATGATAAACAAGCCTACCTCCTGGTATTGGATATTTCTGATAGCTAAGTCCACCAGCTCGTTAGTGTTGAAGGAGTTCAGGTTAAACTCAGTGGTAGGAAAGTCACTGTACTGGACGACTCCCACCCGGGTGTCCGCCAGACTGACGTCAAAGTTGTTGGCGAGGCGACGAGTGAACTCCTTCACGATGTCAAAGTTGGCGGAGGTCACGCTTCCCGATCCGTCCAACAGGAACACCAGGTCCAGCTCGATGTTTCTGTTGTAGCACGGCGAATCTGGAAATACAGATTGAATGATGATTCTCTAGTAGTAAATTGATACAAAATACGTACACTAATCTTCATGGAATCCTTATTTTAACATTTACAAAAAATATCTGTATCACAATTAGATTTAAAATAAAATAAGGGGTATCTACATGTACACTAACTCCTAATATATACAATGATTAGCACCAACATTATTGCACAACAATAGTGCAATGGGAGCAATGTAAGGCACTATAAGAATTCTATAAGACTGCTACCTTAAATAACATTCATCTAATACAACCTATATGAAGATTGTAAGATATAAAATATTGCTAGAGGGCACAGTGTAAGGCATGAATGTTATACATGTGTTTCAATTTCTGTAATGATATTATCGTAAACTGGTAACTTACATCTCTGACAAAGGTCTCCCTCATACATGGGTGGACAGGTGCAGCTGCTAGTGAAGGCCACAGCCTGGCAGGTGCCACCGTTAAAGCAAGGGTTGGGGTCACAAACATCTGCAGTGCGGGTGAAGAAGAATTTCAAATTTTTGATAACTTGATACTTGATTCTGGAGAATTTACAGGCAAAGTGGAAGTGTAGCACTCCTAAACATTTCACATAAAAGTCTACTTTTTCTAGCTCTTTTATACAAGACTACTAAATGTAAAACAATTGTTACCACAGATTGTGTTGCTGCATTACTTACCAATACAAACAGGGGGCACTGCAGACCAGGTGCAGTCAGCCTGACAGACTGCAAAGGTGTCACCCTGCAGCAAGAACCCGTCATTGCAGCCAAACGTAACTGTGCTGCCTCCAAAGAACCCTCCACGTGTGTATCCGTTGACTGGTGCTCCAGGATTCCCGCAGTAGCAAGCTACATTAGGAAGATTGTAACAGAAGTGTGTAAGGTCTCCAATGCAATTTCAGAGCAGCAAAACTGGATTTGCAATGTCAATTTTCAGTGGTCATTTTTTAATGTAGTAAGTTGAATTAACCCTATCCCAAAGCATACTGAAATGCTATGTTGCTGACAGAAAATGGTTGCTTGTTTGGTATCATAGGCTACATGTTCTGTTATTGTACCCCGAAAAAATGAGATGCCTCACGTAGCTTGTTTTGGGGTTATCTCAAATGCTTCAAGTATGAAATGATGACAAAAATGTGTCATCTTGGAACCATTTATCAGCTAACTACATTTGTAACAAATCATTAATTTAGATAAGTGTAAGAGTTGTACCTGTGCATATATCCTGAGGCAAAGTCTGTGAGAGAGTCACCAGGCTGGAGAAGTCACTGACTTGACTCACTCTTGACGTCAGCCCTGCAATCTGTTCGAGAGTATTGAAGTCAACATCATTACCAACACCGACGGCGTAAATCGTGACTCCCTGGGACCTGGCGGTGGACGCAGGACCAGAGACGGCATCGCTGGACAACCCGTCGGTCACCACCACGAGGAGGTCAGGGTAACCGTCACGTTCCCCTGAGAGGGTCGTGAAGACACTCTGCATGACGAAGTCGATAGCAAAACCAGTAAAGGTCCCGCCAGTTAAGTAGCTGATGTTGTCAATGGCATCATAGACCTGTAAGATACAACATGTGTTAACACTAATCTATTTTTCATTCATTTAGATGTTACATCAAGATATTTACAGTGACTGTCATGCTTTTACGTAACAATGTGAATCAGATACATTAAAAAGAATTCTTGAGAAAAAAGACTTATTGTCTTGCATTATTTCATGATGAATTTGTGTGTACAGTATGAAACTACATGTATGCGCAAGAGTCTAAACTCTGTTAACAAATTTGTTCCCTTCAATACACAACAATTAAAGAAAGAAAGTCAATTGTGAGAAAGTGTGTTGCTTTCCTCTTTTCATCATGTCCCATATGGACAGAACACACAATAGAAAAACAATGTTACCAGCTTGAAGGTTATGTTAAATTTAGTATCCTCACCTCGTTTTTGGAGGAGAACGCGTTCAGAGCAAACTCAGTTTGGAGCTGGTCACTGTACTGAACCACAGCCACCCTCGTGGCAGTCGGCGAGATGTCAAAGTTTTGTACGACATTCTTGGCGAAGGTTTTGACCAGGTCAAAGTTGGCAGAACCCACGCTACCGGAGCCGTCCAACAGGAACACGAGGTCAGTACCGTTGAAGAGCGGGAAGTTGTTACAGGCCGGGGCCTGGGTGGGCGCTGGGGTGGTGACGGCTGCAGAATACAACAAGTTATAGAGAATTTTATTCCACAATAATTGTACCTGGTACAATGTATGGCAAAAGAAACGAACTAATGAACAATATGCAGAAAAAAATACATGTAGGAAATGCAGCAATTACATCGTAAATTAAACATTCAAGAAATAGTTTTTTAAAAAGCCGGCCAGGCCAAGTTGGGAATTGCTGGCTGGTTGGGTGACAGGAGTGTGATGACAATGTGTGACTCAAATAATTGGATAAAAGATTTGGACTAATTGTGATTGGCTGCACAATTGTATCATGAGTCTTTAGAAAAGAGATATTTTGTAATAGTTTATGCACTTGGTTTGAATAAAATGCTGTTGGCTTCACCGATAATATTAAAAAACATGGATGACAAACAAAAAATCAGTCACAACATTCATTGACAAGTCATGTTCTTACCGACACAAACAGGCACAGGGTTGCTCCAGGACCCGTCAGCCTGACATTGGGTGTTGTCGATCCCAGAGAGCACAAAGCCAAAGTTACAGCCGAAGGTGCAAGTATTTCCTTCAAAGTACGTTCCCTGCTGGAAACCGTTAGCTGGGGTTCCAGGGTCACCACAGAAGGCAGCTGCTCACAAGAAAAAAAATCATAAATTTGTCATACTAATTAAAAACAAAATGGCTCAGCATGACAGTTAACCACAGTAATCATGATATACATGTATATGGTAACTTGATATTATGAAACTTGGATATAGTTGGAGACTATGAATTGTAGACAATTGTAGACATGACTGTTGTTCTGATAATGAGTTGCACAAGTTGGCGTGTTTTACACTGTAAAATACAGGATCTGAGATTTACACTGTACATGTAAGTATACATGTAGATCAATGTCTTATCAGGATAAATGTAAAATTTATATATACATTTGAAATGTAGATGTGTGAAAATAATGAGTTGCAATGTTGGCATATTTCATACAGCAGTAGAAAGTACAGAATCTTAACAAATTCTGATGCTAGATATTAAAATTTGTATAAAAATGTGCTGTAATATGTTCTTACCTTGACAGATGGTCTCGTGAAGAGGTTGTCTGACCGTGTTCAGTTCACTGAAGTCGGAAACCCGCAGCACGCGTGATAACGACCCTGCCGTAGACGTCAGCTCAGCAAAACTCACGCTGTTTGTCACTCCCACTGTGTAGATGGTGATTCCTGCATAGATGCATTGCGTGACAATTACACCTTGTGGCATTTGTTATAATACTACCATCATGAAAGTTCATCTGTGTTTGGTAGTTACTGTGGGTCTACTGAGGAAGACTGAGAGTGAATGGTTAAAAGCTCTAGGTTTCCCTTTCCCATTTCTCTTTTGTGTTGGAACAAAAGTTTTTCATTTCTGATTTTTTTTTGCTAACATTAATTTTGAGCAAACATTATCATACTACACAGTCTTTGTGGAACATACGTCTAATGTGCATATGTGAGTTTTCAAATGGCACTTGTGAGTTTTTCAACCCACCTTCTTTTTCAGCCGTGACTTGAGCGGCGGCCACGTCGTCTGTAGAGGCAGACGATGTAACGACCACCAGCAGGTCCGGCACGCTGGTACGGTCTCCGTTAGCCCGCGTGTACGAGTTCTGCCGGACGTAGTCAATGGCTGCTCCAGTAACTACACCACCCTGGATACAAACATGGACAGAGATTGTGATAAATGACTTGACCAAGTACACAAGTGATGATACTGATGAGACATACAGATGTTGAATGTTAATTGAAATCAAAAGTTGTTTGTTTATGAAGAACTAATACATGTACAAGGTCAATGTGCCAAAATGAACAGAACAGAATCACAAGAAGTTTTGAATCTTTCAGACCTTGATGCTACCTGGCACCTAAAGTGAGTTTGATTATTCTTAACCTATATGGTCAGTGGGCAGATTTCTCCAGAAGGGAATCAACAAAGAAGGGGGTGCAGGGGCACTTCTTGAGAGAACAGCTGAAGAATTTCCACTCAGATGAAAATGGGTGTGATCATCTCTAAAAGACTTGCTGGGGGAAGAGAGCTAGCATAGTTGGAACCACTACTCTAACTTCTGTTACAAGAACAGAACAGGAACAGACTGATTGTAATCTCCCTGAACCTACCACTTGACTGTCAGTGTAGACAATATTCTGTATCCCAGCCAAGGTCTGTTCCTTGGTAGAGAAGGAGTCCATGTCGAAGTCCTTGGTCTGGGTGTCAGCGAACTGCACCGATCCAACCCTGGTGTCCGCCAGCCCGACGCTGAAGGTGTTGGTAAAGTCGTACATGAACTCCTTCACCAGTTGGAAGTTGGCAGGGCCGACAGAGGAAGACTTGTCCACCAGGAACACCAGGTCAAACTCCACCGAGCGGTTCAAACAGGGAGTGTCTGTGGACGCACACAGCAGAGAGATCAGTACACAGTTCACAAGATATCACGTCTGTCAATGAACACTTTGCAAAATCAATGTTGAATTCACCTACAATCTGATGCTGGGTGGCTCCTACTTGTAATGAAATCCACAACAGGCGTTGAAAAGCTAAGGGTGCAGTGAGCTTTCCATTCAGCAGATACAAACGGTTTAACAGTAACATTCCATACTTGACAAGAGTATTGAATCAAATGTAAAACCTATTGTGCTCTTTAAATTAAGAAGGACAATGTTTTTTGTGTGTTTGTTAGTTGTATCTCTATGGTGTTTGTATCTTTCCTAATTAAGATTACGCAATTCAGATAGCTTTATTATATGTAGCTCAGTGGTTTTAGTACAATGTATGTGCAGATAAATCCTTTGGTGACATAGAATATCTTGTTGACTACAAAGCAGAATATCTTTGATAGTAACTGTTGTACCAAGACGGTAAGATCTGAAAATGAGAGATATTTGGAAAACTGTTCGTCTTACAGTATTGGCAGAGGTCTCCCTCATAGTTGGGTGGGCAGGCACAGATGAAAGATGCCCCCTGGACAGAACATGCTGCACCATGGTAGCAGGGGTTGGGGTCACACCGATCTGTGGAGAAATCGTACAAATAATTATACCTTGGAGAAAAAAAGGCAAAAAGAGTTAAGATATTACAGCTAACATTACTAAGTCTCTGGGTTTCAAACCATTTTTTTCATTCCTAGAACATCTTGAAATTGAGGAGGTGTGCTACATTCTTAAGTTTTCAAAAAAACAAAACAAGAAGACTGATACTAACCAACACAGACAGGCACAGGGTCGCTCCACTGGCCCGTGCCAAGGCAGCTGGTATTCGAGGCCCCCTGGAGGAAGTATCCATCATTGCAGCCAAACGTCACCACGCTGTCCACAAAGAACGTACCACGTCTGTAGCCGTTGGTGGCGGTGCCAGGGTCTCCACAGTAGGCAGCTTTAGGGGTGAACCAAAATGATATTTGGTTTTTACTGCAGCTCGAAAAAACACTAGGAATTCGACTAATCAAAGCTTACGATACAAAACAAGCAACCGTTTTCTGTTAGCAACATTGCATTTTTGCCTGACAAAATATCAGTATGCAATGGAATAGCATTATATAAAAATATATTTGATTCAACTTGATTATTACAAGAATGACTGAAAAATTGACTTTCTAAACCCAGTTATACTGGATGCTTTTAAGTACTGTACACATACAGTACATGTGATATCATAAGAATAATATGCTCCTACCAGCACAGAGAACTGTGGGTAAAGTTTGCGCAGCAGTAGCCAGTCCGGTGAAGTCCGACGCTTGCAGTACGCGAGAGTTCACGCCTCCCGTCAGCTCCAACAACGTTGAGAAATCGACGCCATTTCCCACACCGACCGCGTAGATCAGAATGCCCTGGTCGATGGCAGAGGCCACGGCGCTCGTCACAACGTCCTGCGAGTTGCCGTCGGTTACGACGATCAGGATGTCGGGGTAGTTGTCACGCGTCCCCGCGGAGGTTCGGAAGGCGATCTGTCGGGTAAACTCCACTGCAAATCCAGTGAAGGTTCCACCTGGGGGACATGATAAGCGCTGTGTTAGTTTTAGATATAATCATTTAAGGATTGGGGCATTGTTGAGAAAACAACATGTTATCAAATAAAGAACACACCTTAGATTAGGAAGGAAATAGATATAATTTCTGCCACAATGTATCAATTAGTATAATGTAGCACTTAGTCTTTAGCAATCTAATAGTGTTCTTATAATACAATAATAGTAAAGTGGAATGATCTTAACAAGCACAATGAACAATGGACCACAGCTTAACGTCCCGTCCTACGGACTGTGTCCAGTTTTTTGAACTCTCAATCTCTTGGCCCAAAGGCAGTGTTGCTAACCACTGGACTACATGTATACACATGTACACTACTAACCACTGGACTCAACACACGCTATCACACTGCAAAGTTATGGTGCTACATAACTTAAAAGCCTCATCCACACCTGTCTTGTACACAATGTTGTCTACTGCAGTGTTCAGCTCATCCCTGGTGTCAAACTCGTTCAGGAAGAACTCGTTGTCTGTCGTGTCGCTGTACTGCAGTAACCCCACCCTCGTCTCGGTTGGCGAGATGGCGAAATTACGGATGACTTCCTTAGTGAAGGCCTTGACCAGTTGGAAGTTGTCAGTACCGATGCTTGTGGAGCCGTCCAGGAGGAAGACCAGATCGGCACCCGGGTAGGCCAGGTTGGCACAGACTGGGACGGACAGAAAGGCAGGAACTGTTATAAACATTGAGGCTGCATCAGACTGTAGCTACTTCTTCTCACAGTAGGGGTCTCTGCCACAAGAAGACTGCATTACACTTGCACTATATTGCATGGTACATAATGTATACATAGGGATATATATCAAAGTATAGACATTGAAATTCCTCCGATGAGTGTAAAAGCTCATTCCTATACCATCCCGCCATCTCTACTGGTAATGACTTGCTGTTTCAGACCGATCGTTATCTCTACCCTGACAAATCCATTGAACATAGCATTAAACTTTCATGAAAACTTTAGAGAATGAAAACTTGAGAGAAGTACTGTACAATACCTGGAGCAGGAGTAGGGGCAGGAGTTGTTAAAGCCACACATGTCGGGATAGCATTGGTCCAGGCACCGTTCCCCTGACACACGGAGCTCACTGCACCGACAAGCTGGAAGCCTTGGTTACACCCCCAGGTCACCAGGTCATTCTCGAAGTAAGTACCAACTTGGAAACCATTGATGGGTGTGCCAGGGTCACCACAGTACACAGCTGTGTGTTGAACAAGAGTTTACAAAATCATGTTTCTCACAGTCGATACTAAGTACTAATCTTAGCCTTTAATTCCATAATACTTTGAATAACCACTTTGTGAGACTGTGTGTGTGTGTGTGTGTATTGTGGTGTGTGTATTGTGTATATGTGTTTATTGTGTGTGTGTGTGTGCACGTGTGTGTATGTGACTATTGTGTGTGTGACTTGTGTGTGTGTGTACTGTGTGTGTGTATTGTGTGTATCACAGTGCATTGTGTGTATGTGTACATGTATGTGTGCACACATGTGTGTTTGTGTGTGTGTGTGTGTGTGAGGGTATAATGTGTGTATGTGTGTATATGTGACGGACGAACGACATGTATGTGTGTGTGCGTGTGCGTGTATGTTTGTGTGTGTATCTTAACTGGATACAGTGAATTTAAAGGACTTGATCAAGTACTCACCGTCACACACATTCTCTTGCAGAGTCTCGATGACTGTTGTCAGGTCCGTGAAGTTCGCAGCCTGCAACACTCGCCCCGCCCTCCCGGCCGTCATCTGTACCAGGCTGCTCTGATCCACGTTGCTTCCGATACCGACGGCGTACGTCGTGATTCCCGCGTTGTTTGCGGCGATGGCTGGTCCGCTCACGTCATCATTGGGGTTTCCGTCTGTCAGCACGATCAGGATGTTTGGTACAGTGGCGCGGTCTCCGTTCACCAATGTGAACTCGTTGGTCCGTACAAAGTCAATGGCAGCGCCGGTGAAGGTTGATCCGCCATTGTAGCTGATCTTACTGATTGCGTCGAGCACGTCCACCTTGTCTGTGAAGGTGTTGAGACTGAATTCTGTGCCTGGGAAGTTACTGTACTGCACCACGCCCACCCTGGTGCCATTAGGAGAGATGTCAAAGTTGTTGGCCATACGTTCAGTGAAGTCCTTGACGAATTTGAAGTTCTCGACGCCAATGCTGCCAGACTCATCCAACAGGAAGATAAGGTCAAACTCAGGATTACGAACCAGGCAGGGGGTATCTGAAAAAATGAAAAATAATCTGTGTTGTAGATATATTGATACAGCAAGAAACCTTCAGTCATGTTGTGAAATTGCATCTAATTTATGGTATGCTTATAGCATAATTAATTGCAGATTTCTGCATATCACATTTAACTATCATCTACAGAGGACTAAATGTTCTCTGTAGATGATACTCATGGCAACTTACAATACTGGCAGTTGTTCCCTTGGTAGTTACTTGTGCAGGCACAGGTGTAGGAGTTCCCAGCTGCCAGGCACACACCATTATTCAAGCAGGGGTTTGGGTTACAGGGAGCTGGAAAAAAAGAGAACATTTATCTTCCAATCACGTAATGTAAACAGGCCATCATAATTAATTGTTTAATATAATTTTTTGCTGTGTCATTCTAATGAAGGAATAGAGTAAAAAATGAAGTGAACTCACTTATACAGGTAGGGACTGGATCTGTCCATGTGCCGTCCCCCCTACAGGTGGCATTGGTAGAGCCCACCAGGAGAAAACCATCATTACATCCGAAGGTGATGGTAGTTCCCTCGAAGAATGATCCTCGACGGTAACCATTTACTGGAGCTCCGGGATCCCCACAATATGCCACTGTACATGTAGTTTAGGAAAGAAAACCCTGTTTACCAATACTAGTAATAAGCTACTAAAGAGCAAACATCGGCATAATAAACTTTTTGGTTACATGTATTATGCTAACCAACAATAATCAACTAACCAGCGGAGATTCTAAAATGTTGAGTAAAAGGAAGATGAACTTACATCCACAGATGGTGGACTGGATGGTATCAGCTGACTGGGCCAGTTGGACGAAGTCATTGAGCTGTAACACCCTGTCAGTATACCCAGCAATCTCCTCCAGCTCAGCCAGGCCTATACTGGTCCCCACTCCCACTGCAAATATCGTCACACCCTGCTCCCTGTCAACAGGAAATCAATGGAATTTATGAAATACTGTCTCATATTTCAGATGCTTTTTTTGTCGTGAAGATATTGGAATTGGAGGGAATACCTGATTAAATGATATAATTCAATCAGGTATTACACCACTTTCTCACTTTCTGTGTTCTTCTACATACCATACACTTACACATGTTGGCTCACCTTCAGGCATGACATTCCTATCAATCAACTGTCAAGATCACCTCCCACCCACTATGCAACCAAAGCTATTGGGACAAACAGAGACGAAAACCCACCACAACTCAGACACCCTAAACAATACTTCCTGACTGAAACTTGTGTAAGGAGTATTCACCTTGCAGTGGCGGCAGATGAGGTCACAGAATCTGTGGACTGACCGTCAGTTACAACAACCATGATGTCAGGCTTGTCGTCGCGGGCACCGTTAAAGCTCGAGAAGGCACTCTGGCGAACAAACTCGATGGCAAAGCCAGTGAAGGTGGAGTCCCCTATACACGTAAATCAAATCAACAGAAATAATTATTAATGTGGAACAAAAACAAACATTGTTAAACTTTCTCCTTCTTTCTACTTTTCGGCAGCCCTATGTGAGACAGTTACATTTTGTATTCATGGCCATCGAATTTGATTTTTATCCAACCCTAGCTTCAGTTTTCCTAAACTGAAGAATATGACACACACTTTTAGACAAGTCAAAAGAAATGTGGATGTACCATTCATGTAGGTGATCTGCTCGATGGCATTTGACAGTGTGTCCACATCTGAGTTTGTGTTCAGATTAAACTCCACCTGGGGTGTACTGCTGTACTGGGCCACCGCAACTCTGCAGGAAACAAAAATTCCGGGAAATTAAAAAGTAACAAATTCCATGCCTGGGTAGAATGGAAAAAATAAGTAACCCCCATGGAACACATAGAAAAAAAATAGGATTGAACATGTAACATCAATTAATTTGAAAAACAGAATTTCCTACTAGGAATACATAGAATAAAAGTTTCAAAACATTGAAAAACTTCATTAAAGTTTTATTAAAGAACAACAAACAACAAAGTCCCTGTTCCTAAGGAAAATGTATTAGTAAGGAATATAATTTTCTCATCCAACCCCGTGGAAAAAGTACATCATCGGCACCGCACCTGAGGTGTCGCCAAAAATACCCGTTACTTTCCAATGCTCAAATTGTATCTATCCAACGAGGACACTACTAGTATATCTAAGCATACCGGTACACCAAATGTGTCTGCCTTATATACTGGTCATTTCTAACCTTGTTCTGTCATCCGAGATGTCGAACTTTGCCGCAGTTTGCTGGGTGAAGTCCTTGACCAGCTCGAAGTTTGCGGTACCGACACTGGCGGATCCGTCCAGCAAAAACACCAGGTCCACTCCGCCGAACTGCGTACATTCTGGCGCCGGTGTGGCCGGAACTGGGATGGAAAGGATGGAAAAACATTGTTTAAGTTCAAGGGCTAACTGTCCGAGAAAAAAAGGAGTTTATCTTGTCTTTGTTGGAAGATAGCGGCACTGGATTTGCACCTTATGTCGGTAGTACTGTATTTAATTGTAGGTCAAAGGTCATTTAGTTTGCGAGTCCCTGATTATCCACCTAAAGTCGGAAGTATTACGCTTACAGATTAGCAACACATTCATAGTACTAGTATTCTATAGCCTAGCCAATTACAGCATCATATTTGCGTCCTCTTCGCAAATATTTGCATCATTGTACGAAAATTCTGTACTACTTTTAATATTTTGGGTAAAACGTTTGGAAATTAGTATTGAATTTTGTTCGTCTTCTTTAAACGTAGTTCAGAACAATTTAAAGTGACAAGTTTTTGGAGATCATTTGGCAGAAAGACCGAGATTTTGGGGGACTCAAAGCCGTTGTTACTTGAGTTTATCTGTGTAGTAGTGCTGACATCGTTATCACACTTGCACCTACTAGTTTTAATCGCTCCCAAATACGTGTGACGAATGTAGATGTGGACTATTTACCAATGGTCTCATATCTGAGGAAGAAGCCTCTCCTGGCGACATTTCTGTCGGTGAAGAAGTTGAGCCAGACGACGGGACTGGACACCGTGGTAATGGGCACCGTGATGTTACCGCACAGGTTTGTCAGTACCGGGTTGAGTGGATAGGTGTCGCTCGCGCCCACCTCCAACACATCCTTGCACGAGCTGCCGTCCTGGTCTTCTACTTCAAAATCTTCGAAGAATAACCGGTACCCTGTGGAAGACGACGATGATTAGGTAGTGTTAAAAGAAGAAATCCCATGTAGCATTTCTTCTACATGTGATTAGTCTTTCTAGTCTTTTTGTAACCGAATATGGGAGTCCCGGCATACAAAAATGATGACGACACCCACTGTGACCCACATTAGATGAACTACAAAAACGTCACGATTACTACTTGGCCTCTTTCTTTCTACGATTGCTGTATTGTGCGTGCGATGACATTATTTCTTTACGAATTCTATGGTGGCTAAACTCCCATGGCCCCTTATTCCCCCTTTTTAGCTAAATTTGACTGCTTTTGAACCCGTGTTGTTAGTCTGGTCATGGAGGTCTCTTTTTCTACCTCCATGGTCTGGTAGATACTTTATAAGCTAGCCACACCCACCTGATGCTCCGGGTACTCTGATGAGGGCGGTACAGTCTAGCCGGTCGTTGTAGTCAGCTGGATAGTTCGGTGAAGTGATGTTCCCTGAAGGTGCCGTGAACTCTGGCGTACTACAGATGTCTGCGAAATGAAAAACGTGTAGTATTGAGTATTGTGCATCTATGTATGACTTTGCTGTGGAAAGTCAGTGGATTGCAATGAAAGACTTGTAATCGGATGTCACACAGGCTACCGTAAAATGACAGCCATTGCCATTGTACAAAACGTTTGGAGATTTTTTTCCGACTTCGTTTTTGCGAACGTATGATATGGCTATGATACTCTGAACTTGTGACGCGACCACTTGGTATGTTCCCTTTCGTCGTCACGCAGTCCAAGAGAACTAGAAAAGAGAAATTTATCCCATTTACACCTTCATCTTCCGACAGCGTTATATTATGACATATCAGATATCATGTGATCTATTCCCGTAATGGTCGATAATTGACAAGTGGACGTAAACTGGCACAGATTAAAAAAGTGGAAAGCAAATAAAGCTTTTGGCTGTTACACCCATAGTAGGATACAATAACAGCAAATCTTTAGAATGACTCTACGGGCGTAATACATAAAGAGGGAGGGATCTGTGGTTCAAAGAGGACTCAAGTGCAACGATTTATGTCCAGTAGCCTCAGAGTAGTAAGGATACAATACAGGCTTAGGAAAGTCACGCTAAAGTTATAGAACACAAGACCTTCGCCCCCATGAGTCCGGAAGGTGCATTCCTGAGATGCACCGTCTGTTTGTCTGACCCATTTCTCAACAAACACATTATTTGAAGATGTGCTCAGCATAACGTGTCCACTATGCCCCGTGTGGGTGGCGCTTTGAGCAGCAGGAAAATATAAACACACGGAATGGTCAGATAACGGCGCGAGAACATCGCTGGTCGTCGTACGATTTTGAGTGACACAGAATTTTCAAGCAGACTGCAAAACTAACTCTTCTTCTTTTCCTTCTTTCGTTTGAAAAACTGCCTGCAAGAATCTTAGACAACATTTTATGAAACAGGACAACGTAATTCTGCAAGACACTAAGAACGCGCAGTCGTACGGCAATTGTACGACGTATGTGGCCAGGCCCTGCCCGAGCGCCCGAGTGCCCGAGCTTTGAGATGTTTTACCGGATAGCTTGTCCACCAAAGATACACAATGTCATTCAAATGTTGTAGTAGCAGTGGTCGTAGATATCTTCGAAATACTAAGAGTACTATAAAAACAGCACTGAACGCCATTACAGATACAATGTTTGATAATCAGTGTTTTATTATACATAGAATGCGTGTTATTGGAAACATGACGAGAATGTTAACGTTGATAGATTAATACCACTCAAGTAATATGATATGTCCTCGACCAGGATAATGCTATCAATGGGGAGGGGCACTGATCTAACTTAAGGGGCCAACAAGACGCAAAGTGTCCTCAATGAGACGCCCTTGTGAGTAAATAAGAATGGTCGAAGCAGGTTAAACGTTTTTCGATTGCCCTGGCATGTTTAAAGATGAGGTGATTGTGGTTTATCATTGTCATAGCGTCACATTCTTGACGTATGTGGGCCAGGGAAAACTGCACTACTCGGGGGTTACACCCTATTTGTTAATCGGTTCGGGTTCGCTGGGCGTAAAGATGCTACGGTAAACTGCCGCTTTTTGCTTTCGTCTTTTGGTACAAAGAAACTTACATGTTTACTATTCACATGGTGAGTTGATTCCTGTTTTGCTAAACAAAAAGAATATAATCTACAACTGGAATTACTGTTTCGTCGGTTTTTGAACCCAAAAAGATCAGAAGGGCTGTTCGTTGTATGCTATGCCCAAGATAAGTCTATAGGGGACGAAACTGCCACGCCCATCGTGAAAATACAGTTTCAGATTTGAGGAGGTTGCTTATCCTTCAAAAAGGCACTTAACACGGCATTTCTCACTACACAGAAGTGAAAATGGGATTGTGAAGTCCGTTTTTTTAGGTTAGAAGCAAAGGAAAAAGAGGAATAGGCTCCGTCTTCAAATGCCGTAGTCAAGATACGGTAGATTAACAACCCACTGCGTCTACATGTATGTCCTAGTACGGCCATGGTACCTTTTCGGTAACTTTATGCTAAAGGATGGACAAGATTGTAAGTTGGATCCACGCTCCATCCCCCGTTCAGTTCACCTCTAACAGGAATATTTGTGGTACAATGTTTGTCTCCACTGAGTACATGTTTACATATCCCGTCATGGACCGGCTCATCCCTAACACACAAAACATATCATCAAAGAATCATCTGTTTTCCATGTCTAAGTAATTTGTTTGGAATCTTTGCTATTGTTTGTTTGTTTGCTTGTTTTTCACAAAGACGTCTGCTGTAATTGGATGTATCATAAGGAGATTTACGAAAGATAAACATAACCGAGAATGTACCAATCGGCTTTATATTCCAAAGTTTAACATTTAATATCTGAGTTTCACGATAACTTAGATCGTTCTTTTGCACTAAGCTTGCCCAGAAAATATTTTCAGTAAGACGTTGCCAATACGTTTTTCTTGTAAAGGTTTTTCCTATCCTTCCCTTGAGTTGTGTTTTCCTCAATATGTCGAAATGCGTGGTCTCTTGTTCATGATAAGCAGAGCTTGTCTATTCGTATTTGCTGTCCACAATGGCGGACATCTACCGGCCACGCCACTCAGGTGGGTAGTTTGGACAGGAATAAGGAGCGCCACAAGCAACACAAAGAACACGGAGGGAGAAGTACTGAAGCAAGCAATCAGCTTATTTTCAGGCAATCTTCGGTCAATTAATAAATAAAAGAGCTACGGACGAAGCGTTACTGTTTGGACTTTGGGCTGAGGAAGAAAAGGAATGTTGGCGAAAGACAGCTGTCATATTTCTCCAAACGGTCAGCAAAACGGAAATAAGAGCCATCACATTTATAATGCCACTATTACAATGAACGTGTGTGTGCGTTTGGATATGAATATCAGAAAAGCCGTGTTAAGAAGTAAGAATGGTGTGGAAAAGAAGCTATAGCCCCCCCTCTCCCCACCATTTTTTCGTCCACCTGGACGGTGCATTCCAGAGATGCATCCTTTGTTTGACTAACCTATGGTTCCCATTAAACAGATGGATTAAATATCTGATTAAGTTTAGTGGTTGGTTTCTAGATAAAACACATCTTTATCTATTACTGATTCAGGTATAAAAATCATTGAGGCACAGATACATCTAAGATATTTACAGTACGTAGTGGAAGGAAAACAACTTTCATTCCGGAATGTCTTACACACTACTTTTCAACCAGAACTTCTTACATTCTCTGATTTAGCTTCATGAACAGGACGCTTTCTTGGTATGTTTAGCTTATTTGTACATCTTACACCGTTGATTGAAGTTACCTGTAATGTATGTATGTGCACTATACGCCTGTACACATTTTCGACTTGGGTTTCACAAATGATTAGTCATTGCAACCTACAATATCCTTCTCGATGACTATAAGACAAAGATGCGTTTAGGAGGAAGAGGATAATAGGGCAAAGTTTTGACAAGTCTGCGTAAAAGTATTAGATATAAGTGCGTTTTGTAAATGTTAGCTGTATAAAAGTGTTAGATATAACGTTAGTGATTCAGGTGTCGGTGGGAATCAGCAACAAGGGCGTGGCATGAAGGATTATGGTCTTCTAGAGCCTAACTTAGGCGGCAACGTGCTTTGTTTGCCTAGAGTTGTTAGAATCTAAAGGTTCTGGGTTCAAATCCTTAGCAGGCCTGAATGCTGTGCCCTTTGGAAGGTACCTAACACCTATTTTTTCACTTGACTCAGGTAAAAATGAGCACCTAGCTTCACTTTACGGAGGTCATTGGTCTCACTCCTTAGAAAAGGGTGTGTCTGGGCATGCGCACGAAGAAGGTACGCCTGCCACCCCTATGCTTACCTGTGTGTAATCACGGATTAGACAAACGGTACTTAGCTAATCCCAACAAATCTTCTGACGCACCCAACAAATCCTTTCAATCCCTGACATTTAATGGCTGCTCGGTCATCATTTTCATAACCTTTTTATGTATCCGTCACTTGTAAAGATGTTACAAAACACATTATGTAGACACTTAACAAAACTATAACATCACTGCGTCTTTTTTGTGATCCGTCGATTATGCTTAGGCCCATCACCTTAACTAAACCAATACAAGTCACGCATGACATTTTGATAACCTATAGATGTATAAGTCTTTTGTAAAGGGTTTTTAAAGTTGATCTAAGGGTAGTTTCACTTCACAAAGCTTTAAACAAGACATCATTGTTGTAATCCACAAACCACGCCCTGCATCGTCACATCAACTGAGCTGGTATAGAACAGGCCATTAGTATCGCTATTGTGTTCTATAATTGCATGGGTGGGACGTTCATCTAAAAGTAGGTCGACGTCCTTTTTTTTATTAAAATCTATCTATTTTTATCCCGATGAGTCACTCATCAGTGATGCTACATATACATAAGAGATTCTTTATAGACTTGACACAAGTACAGGGACTTTCGTATGGTCTGAGATCGAACAAAACTAAATACATGTAAAGTCATCCTATGTACAGAGTATATGTCAGCGGAAACAGTGGGGTTTAACTATCCTCCTACGTGCATTCTCTAAGATTCAAACATTCTCTAACGTATTTTATTTCATGGCTCTCCGTGCTATACGCCACTGACTAGTGATGGAAACTCGGTAAAATGTTAGAAAAACATTTCTCAGTTGCTATGTGGCTTGAGAGTGCGGTGTGTTGAAGGAGGGTCTGTACAAACAGGGAAGTCATGAGTCAACATTTGTGTATTCCTCCTCTCTTCTCATCATTTGTGTAAAGGCGAAGGCACACACCGCGCGAGTTGTCGCAGGTATTTGCCATCTTCGTACATTTTTCTTGTCTACTTGACAATGCGTGGGCGTTCGTTTCGACAGAACATTCTCTTAATTTGAAAGGTGCTAGGTTTATGTGCCAATCATTTACAAACATGTTAATGGATCAACTGACTGAGCTAATGTGGCTGAGCTAATGTGGGAGTGAATGAACGAAGGAATGAACGAGTAAACCAATGAATGAATGAATGAATGAATAGATGGATGGATGAATGAATGAATGAATGAACGAACAGATGAATGACTGAATGAGTGAACGGCATCTTCTACGAACAGATAATTTACTCTAAGACACTACATATTCATTGATTAGGACTTAATCTAATCTGATTATTTTTTATCTCCACTCAATGTTTAATCTTCATTACACCAACCAAAGTTCATTAAGGCTAATCATTGACAGCATACGTTACCGTGCTGAATGCCGATTGTAGCACGTGCTTTGGTCTGAAAGGCTATTGCGAAATTCACTACTTGTAGTGTGGAGATTGTAACAGAAAAGACAGTATAATTCTAAAGAGACTTTACAATTTTAGGAGTTTACAATAAAGTTATGACCGATAAAAGAAGAAAATACAAAGATCTTATCCAAACTGGGAGTGGCGCGTATACGCCTATATTTCTACAACACCCTCTGATTTACTATTTTTCCGACTGTTGGATGTCTTTGTTCTTTGTATCCTTGTACTATGAAGTCCTCCAGCTTAAGCTGGCTTGACACAGAAAACCAAGAACCGAAAAAAAGCATCAAAGACTGTGCTAAAAATATTACAACAACGTCATCAAGGATAAACGTCAAGCTAAACTGTGTGTGGCACTTTCACAACTGTAGCTTTTATAACCACTTGTTACATTTCTTTCTTGTCAGTGGCCTCTCTTATTGACGCCCTTAATCTATCTCTACATATTAACAACAAAGAATACAACGCACAGCCGAAAAGGAAAATATCAAATGGTTTAAGTAAAAAGGTTATGATAACGTCATTAATGGGAAATTTACGGTGACCTTATTCAAAGTGGGTGTGGCGATTTTGACGCCTTTATTGATGTAAGTAACACCTTCATTCACCAGTGATAAAACTCAAATTACATATGCATTAAACTCATTATTCACACGGTTAGTTTTAGATCCCCTTATTATTTCAATATTTACACGGCCTACATTTAATCCACACACACACGCACGCTTCAAGTGACCTCACCATATTCTCTTATCGTCCTATATACACATATACTCCTCTGGCAATTGATGCCTTCATTTTCTATGGGGCAGAAAAAGTTTGGCTGTTTTTGCAAAATACATAAAATGGAAAATATTATCCATCGAAAAATAACTTTCAGATGTCGTGCAAAGTTTAAAATCAATATATGCTGTTCGGATTACTAGTACGATATACTGTCTAATGCGTTAAGCCTTTGTCACACATTCAGAACCTTCCCCCGACCACCAGCCAACCAAGGCTGACGTTCGGGAGCAGTCTGACCAGATTTAGGCCACGCCTTAACTTTCTCTACAAATCGAATCGAATTTGAGCTAAACTTGAGCATTACAAAACACGCCCAGAAAACTGCTGGCCTACTCCTGTATGCTCTAAACATTATGAAACATTCGGCTGGCGTAGTATCCAACCTTGGTGACTTAAAGGTACCGGTGCATTGATACTATGAAAGAAGCATACTTTACGCCACTGAATATACGCATATTTATCCTATATTAGAACTATTCCACACAAAACACACAACATAGCGGGGTGTCATCGGAAACGTCTGACATGAGAAAATATGCGAGCCTAATTAAAATCCTAGTCCTCTCCTTTCATAGGAACTGAGCGCTCAACACTCTAGATATGCGCACGCACTGTGGTTTGGACAAAAACGAGACTGGGCGGTATTGTGCACGGTCAGAAGTCATGCCACCGTACTCAGACCGTGACAGCACGGAGCTCATCCCGCCATTCAGGACAGGGAAGACTACACCACCCCGCCCTGAATCGCTATCTCCGTTTTCAGACAAACACACAGAAGAGAGGACCGAAACCGATGGCAAGCCTATACCTTTGTCGACGTCCACTAATTGAGGGACCGAAATCGTTGTCTCATTGAGAGACACTGGACAAAATCCATTCTTTACGCACACATTAATGTATGCGAAAATGTTTTGTTTCTTCAGTCGCGTATACCTTTACGTATACTTTAAATGCTTAAAGGTAAGACTTCGTGCAGCTTTCCTCGAATGCATTAACAGAAATTCCGGTGGAAACTCCAGTGTCCTTATGAAGGAGAAAAGTCCACCCTGTACACATGTATATCCCCATTTAGGACAAACGACAAACAGTTCGCAACCCTTTAAGTCGCATTAATCAAGAAGACGTTTGAAAGGAACCGTATTGTCTTTTTTAAAGAAGCATCGCGGCGCAAAACAGGCCAGGCTTGATACAAACTCACTCGGGGTAAAAGTACACAAGACCATGTCAAAAAAGACAGTACAACAATCGTGCAAAAAGAAAAGCCAACATAAACCAGATACAACTAGAAAACATCTGTATACGCTGTTGACTTCTTTCTTTCTATATCTAACTTGCATTTTCTTCTCAATTTAACGAACCCATTTAACAAAAGTTAACCAAACATGTCTATAATGTTTTGGACCATTTTAGCAAAGGTTTGAGAATATTTTGGGGTCCGCTATTTGTGAGGAATAGCGGTGTAAAGAAAACAAGTGCAGAGGAAAGTGGGGCGTTACGCCAGATT
Source organism: Branchiostoma belcheri (assembly GCF_001625305.1). Lineage (NCBI taxonomy): Eukaryota > Metazoa > Chordata > Leptocardii > Amphioxiformes > Branchiostomatidae > Branchiostoma > Branchiostoma belcheri. The sequence continues at coordinate 1,547,460 of NW_017803910.1, read as the reverse complement.
AGGGTGACCCAGTTCACCTGGTGCATCCAACCTCCGGATACTTATACAACACTCGATTTATTTGTGCTTTTAGCAGAGAAAACATTCCGATATCGGCATCGTTTTGAAATATTTTGAAACAATATGTTCAAGGAATTCGTTTTTACCTTTTTTTTCTTGCCATTGCCGGACGGAATAAGGAAAATAGAAAAGCCAATCTTAAGCCGCACGGTTTGAGCAAACAAGCGCCCGGTGACAAAGACACGTCTGTTTCACACTTTCCATCCATACCTTTACCATTGATAAACGATTTTTCCTTTTTAAAGATATATCGTCATCATTTATATATATCAGTGGAACAGCGCGCAGGTTTCATATGGAATTTGAAGCTTCTTAGAAGTTGGAGAAAACTAGTAACTGAAGACGAGTATCACGTAATAAAGCTAACAGCTATGCAGCTATCTTTATACAGATAAAAGATAGGGAAAAAAGAAAGAAAAACGTCCGGCTCTTACCTTGTCCTGACGACCCGACGCTCCACAACAAAAGAACCACCAGTACCGATGATAGAAACCGCCTGACTTTCTCCATATTCCCGTGTTGGTAAGCTGTATACGCGTACAGCCCGTACCGACAGAGAATATAACGGACCAAGAGAGCCGAAAAACTCGCCCCGGGGTTTAAGTAGGAGCCAACAGGTGTGGCTGTGAGGGCGTTGTCCTCGGCCGTGCCGACTTTCCCAGGGGGGCGCGACAGCTTTCTCTCCTTTTGTTTTCACGATAACGGTCCGTAATTTTGTAACAAGACTTAACGAGCTTAAACAATTGATTTTCGCGGATAATTAGCTATCGTTACGGAAGAAGTAACGGCTGTTGTGTGGACATAAATGAAAGTTTTAAGAGGCACATCATCAACCTCATTTGGACTGTTCCTAGGAATGCGGGGAAAGAAAGAAGGGTGTGGGAGGGTGTGTACCTGGCCAGGGTACCATCTATATATCCTACAGAACCGACGTCTTCTAGCAAACAAGTCGACAGCGTGTGTATACATGTATAAGGACAGGTAGGGGGACTTGTGCATTAAAGAAGAGTGGTATGTTCTGCTTGATGTGCAGCCCACAAGGACTTGACCAGTTACAGCGTGACCCTTTTAAGGACTGTTCACCTGCCAGTAGCGTACAATTTATAAGATATAAAAAAGGCACGACTGCATTTGAGCCGTTACTAAACCAACTCTGCATTCAAGCTGCCGGGACCACGTGGTTGTGAAGTTCGACTGGCTTGATAAGAGAGTTTCAGGCCTTAGCCTCCAAGCGCCAAAAATCTGCACGCCAAAGAACTCCAAATGCTTATCTAGAAGAGTAGTGGCCGCCCGTGTGCTTGGCTGAAAACGCGAGCCATGGCGAAGCCGCATATGCATTGCACAATCAGCTATAGAAAAACTGTCATGCTTTGTCCTCGCAGTCTGAGGGCATCCACTTCACTTGCTTACTTAATCTTTAATATTTCACTAAGGTTTTTATTGTCTACGAACAATCTGCAGTTTACTAACACGTATGAACATAGTGAATGTAGTTGTAGTCAGTGTATTGATAACTCGTTAACAGTCACCATACTTTATGGTTGAGTTTTTCACGAATGATTTGAATAAAAATATCGCTGTGTGTAGATTATTTGTCTAATCTATCAAAGTTCAGTGTGCAATGTAGATGCTCTACTTTGCACTAAGCTGACTTTTTGTGAGATCTTGATATACTAACAGGGATAATTTTTGTACATAATCAATTCTGTGTATAACTTTTACCGAATTGTATATTTCATGTCTACTGATTTTTTATGTCTTATGTCTAATGTTTATTGTTTGACTTGGTTCCGTATTGTTTTGTATTATCATTTCAGGTTTGGGAGGACAACTTGTAAAGGCGTTGATACACCTGTTTTGTCCTCCCTTCCACTTGTTTTTGCATGTGGTAAATTCAAATAAAGGAATAAAGAAAGAAAGAAACCATACATTGGGTACTGGAGGCCATATTTGAAAGTTAAGTATTGTCGACGATTGGTCATTAATGAGATGTATATTGACCGACCGAGAACGGATTGGTGTTGGCTAATGTTTGCGGGTCCACACACTTTGTCATGCCCGACAGAGCGAGGGATAAAAGTACACACTCTTCACCATGTTTGTCTGTCATGTCCATATAAGGCAAGGTGGTGCAATTGTTGGCACAAATTGTTTCACCTTCACCTTCGAGACGTCACTGCCAGGTGAAGGAGGGGGGGGGGTAACGTGCACTGTCTGTGTTTTTTTTACTGTCGTTGGGTTTTCAGTTTTGACAGGACCGACTAACGACAAGCTTAAACATCTGCACCTGTATTTTCTCTCGTAAGACATCTGAAGTTTAGTACGATACGTTTAAGACCCTCTCCCCCCCAATTTGCTGCCCTTAGCCTAAGAACAAATGTGACAGGACCTTTACATCAGAAGTACACGTCTGTAGATACATGTATCTACAGACGTGTACTTCTAAATAGTTATATATTTGCAGTTATATATAGTAGTTATGATTTACCACGGCAATGAAGATTTTACTACTGGACTAACAACCTGTTCTGAAGCCTGCAATACTTTCGGAAAACGGCAGGGGGATTAGATGCTAAAGCGCGTCTCCACCCCTTAGGCCATGTTAATTTGATTATATGGATGGCGTCCTCTGGAAACCCCAAAACTGATGCGAGCACACGGTGAGTTAAAAAAAAAACTTTGGATAAAAAGGTGCCTTCATTATGAAATCTACGTGGTCATGAAGGTTGAGCAAATGAATAAACACACATAGTATAACTAAAAAAAACCTACTTCAGCAAAATTAATTGACCATTGGCAGCCTCTAGAATTAGTTGACTAACCAAACTTTAATTCTTACCCTACATGTCATTTATTTACCAGTAACTAGTGTTTATTGTAAAGCGTGGGTGTAGGGGGCGTGTTGGTCAATATGGGGGTGGATTAAACAACCGCGTAAATTTCGGCAACTTTTATCTTGCTGATTCAGGAACTGACGGGCCCCTAAAGGTAAACACAGAGGCGAAGTTGGTTTAGTTAATGTGTAAACATTGCTACTAACCCTGTTTACGGCCAAACAGGCCGGGGCATTACAGGTCGCCAAGGACTAATACATTAGTTCTAGATTACCATGTTTTTAAATATCCGCCTAACTCGTAATGGCCACCCAATGGATTTAGACAATTTTCAAGACGTTTGCATAATAAAAAGCCGAAACTAGTACAATCCGGTTATTTCTGGATCTAACACTCTTGTAAAACTGGTACACTCAGGTTATTTCAAGACCTAGTCCTCATTCCGACTACTAGGCTGCATAAAAGGCAGGTGGGTCTCAGCTTTCTCAAAGCTAGATGTGTTTTATTACCAAGGTTTGCTTGATAAGAGGCCTTACTTTTGCTTCTACTGTAGTATTTATGAAATAGAATCTGAAAAGCTTATTCTTTCGTACCCCTAGAATTCACTACTCTAGCAGAGGTTGTGGGGGAATGATCGTTAGCTTTTTATATATGGCCCTTTTTTGTCGCTACCCCCACCAACCGTCGGTGGCCGGCTACCTTCTCTGGCTAATGGATACTGCCTGGCCAATTTGATACTGTCTTTTTGCCACCGAGAGGGATCTGCTTGGAGATTACGAATTCACTGAGTGTTTGGGGGGAACGCCCACGTACCGCCCCGCATCGACTGCTGACACGGCACGGAAATGGACGGCCGGTACACATCATAAACACTGCTGGATTTCGCGCTGACCTGGTCGGAGTCCCCGAAGTGGATGCTGAAGGGGCCGAATCACTCCTAACAGAGGCCCTGGCGGTTGAAGATGGCGCTGCAGATATGAAAGGCATTTGATTTATAATTCAATGGTGACCAAGGTGACGGATAAACTTACCTGAACTTAGACAATATTCCTTAAACACAGATTCGAATCTGTAAACTCTGGTAAACAGTATTGGGGTTTACTATGTCGAGCCTTCATTTACGCAGTAGAGTACCGAGATACAAAACATTGCGTTGCCACTACTAGACATATTACTGGGCGTATGGTAGACTTCAGACCTCAGCATGCTTTTAAGAAGAAAATAACGATAATAGGATGAAACAAAGACCTTACTTCCGAACGTTAGGGGAGATAGCCAGTCTTAAACCTGTAACTCCGGAAATTGGATTATAATATATATATATTTTGTATAAAAAATAAATTAAAAACAAGCCGTCAACTGGCCCAAAATATAATAATTTGGAGGTATCATGAATACGTACCCACCTGCCAAATATGAAGACAATCCATCTTAGCCTTATCGAGTTATCTTGTTGACAAACACAGACACACAGACACACGATAGATAACAGAGAGAGAGAGAGAGAGAGAGAGACAGAGAGACAGAGAGATAGAGAGAGACAGAGAGATAGAGAGAAACAGAGACAGAGAGAGAGAGATGCCGTCTTTAACTCATCTTATATTTTTAATTTGGGTAAGGTTTCAAGGAGTGGAATGCCCTTTAGTGAGCGCATCCCACTCGTTTGTTATCTTCCTGCAGCCCGCCCTTAAAACATTGGTTCTAGCACATCAAGATCCAATCCTCTTAATTGCCAGTATATCCTCACCTGATGCTTCCTTCACCCAAGCAGGTGATACCCTTCACCTATAGCTACTTACACGGATACCTTCGTCCGTACACATAAGTCTGATCACTTGAGAATAACAAATTTCTATTAGTGCCCCTGATTACCTGAGAATTGGAACGTAAGATTATCAGCTAAGTTCTAGGAAAGTAGCCATGATTATCGGAACACACAGCTGCGCCCTACCAAATTAAACCGGAAGTATCACACTATATAGGGAGAGGTATTGTAGCTGCCAGTGCGATAGAGACACCAGCGTTAAACTGTGCGTACCGAGACATTAGACTCCTGCTTCCCTGTGAATGGTCTGTCCTACAACCACAGGTAAGGCAGACACCAAGCGTACGATAAGTAGACAGTCGTTTACTTCTCTTTCTTGGAGGGTACTAAACAAAAACATTAATCTGGAACGGTTAATGGGATATCAAGTTCAAGTTATTCACAACGACCTGTTTACATGGGACTTTCCCACTTAAACTGGTAAGGAAGACACAAAACGTATGCATGGGTCAGTAATGTAATAATGCCTAAACCAACAGTCGTGTTTTTGGTGTTGTATACTGAAAAATTAATTTGAAATGTTCACTGGACGCTTAGATAGGAACGGCATTAGGAGGTGCTGTTGCAATACACTGTAGTTGTTGTAGTGAAATTGTAGAGACCTTTATTTTGTTGTGTCAGCAAAGAATCTCTATCTCTATTTAAAGGGGACTGCCAACTTCGAATTCAGGGGATTTCACTAGCGTGCACTATACAAGATGCGTGATGTTTTTGACCAAGATTTTGACAAGAAATTTATCTGTGCTTATCTTTATCCTTTCCATCTACAGCTGTGTGGGCGTGGCTCAACTCCTGGTGAAACAGCTTTAGCTACTTCCACTGCAACTTTCAAGTCCCAAGTTTAATTGATCCACACAGGCAAATATTAAGAGGACAATGAACAGGACAACAGGTATAAGAGACGTTGTGGGATTCGATGCCGTCTCGAACCCCACGTCCAAAGGTTTTCAAATCGCGTACGACGCCTTGTGCGTGGTTGTCGCCGTCGTGTGCAACACGCTGGTCATCTTTCTCGTCTGCAAGAAGACGTCCCTCCAGAAACCAAGACACTACCTAAGATGTCATCTGGCAGTCGTGGAGATCATCTTTGCCGGGACTTTGATACCTATAAACATTGTGACAATTGTGAGAGGAAATTTGTATGCTGTTGTACCGTTAGTATGTGAGCTTACCTATGTCATCGGCGCTTTGTCGAATATCGCAATATTCGGTACGTACTTCTTGATGGCCATAGATTTGTATTGCTTTGTTTGCCACCCTTTAAAGTATAACATAGAGGTTACCACAGTGAAGGTAGGAGTAGGCATGTTTGTGGTAGATGTCCTAGCAATTTCTATTGGAATTGCACCTGTCGCTATCACTGGTGAGATGGAAGCCTCAGGCAGTCTGGAATGTGCTCCTGATGCTATGAACAGCATCCGGGCATCGGCAATCATCAGAAACATGGGAATCGTATTCCAAGCAATATTCGTTCTAGTTATCTTCGTACTGTACTTCTTTGTGTTCAAAGAAGCTAGGCGACAGCAGGAAAGAGATGCGAACCAGCACCTAAAGATTTATCAAACGGTCGCCTTCAAAACCTTGTCGCGACACATCGTCGTTCTCTTTGTTTTCCTCTCTGCCACCATATTTCTGATAGTTTCGCGGCGTGCTGTCTTGGTTCATGAGGGAAATGCGTCTGATGCTCAGTTATTAGCTCACAAAGTGGCTGTGCATCTCTTTAGAACTCTGTCACCGATGGCTGATCCGATAGTACATAGCCTTAGGATCCCGGACTTCAGGAGGGCGCTGAAGCAAGTGTTCCGGCCATCTAACCGGGTACAGCTGGCAACGGCAGCGGGTAATCAGGACAATGATCAAAAGGCAGGAGTCGCCTTTGTTCGTGTGGCGCCCACGTCTAGTTTTGTGGACAGCGAAAGTGATGAAATAAACACTTCGGTGTCTTAAGCACCTGTCACACATAGCCGAATATGGACTTCCAAACGCTAGTCGAAATCCTTGGTACATGGTACATCTTAAGCGAACTACACAAGGTACAACACAAGTTGTAGTCAGTCATTGAAGTCTTTTAAGGTTTTGTGTACAGATGGCTTCGTTCCTATTGTAGGTATAAAGTAATTATGCATATTCATGTGTTTGAAACAATTAATTGGTCGAATGTTAAAACGTCTACTTATTAAAGTGAATCGTTCCCAAGCACATTGTTGGTCTTAATTTCTTGGAAATCCATTCAACTATTTGATGATCTCCGCTTAAGGATGTTCCACATGAAGATGCCCAGATACGTTGTTTACTTCGATGTAGAATCCGCCATAAGAATAATCTTAAATGGCCTTCCTGTCTCACCTTAATATATCGGATTTCACAAGATCTGATTAATACTGTAATGTAAGTCACAAGTTCAGTACACGCAATGACGGATTAACTACACCTGCGACAAGGAACGGTTTGGTATTAGATGTGCTTATTCAATTTTATACCTGTACTTAGCCCGATAGGGCATGAATATAAAGGTTATCTATGGCCCTTTTCCCACTAGGATAGAATTGTCCGGATCGAGTCGAATAAATCAGCGACCGACTTCGATTCGGGTTCAATCCAGTCAACTTTACCCCAGTGGGAACGCTCCGTTCGGCTTGATGCAGCTCAGCAACGACAGACTCATACAGGTCTAGCTGTCGGGCATGTTGAGATACCGTCATATATCCACGATGGGTAGATATATACTTTTTTAAAATCATATTTCCAAGAACTATCGTAGACTGTTGCCACCAAGCACAGTTGGTGCATCATCACTTGAAAGCTTTAAACAACTCCTTAAATTAGATGTGCAAAGATTGAGTGTAACAAGTCGCTCGGTGTGATATAGCTAGCTGCCGCCGCGTCGAGTGCCTGCGAAGCTGGCACAGATACAGATATTTAACAACTGGTATATTCACAGTTACGTAATGTCCATTCTAGCTTTCATAAGAACGTTAGTCTTTAAACGTAGGCCCCTGCATCCCCTCCCCATAGAGTAGTACACTCTGAAGTCATCCACGGTCAACAGCGTGCGTGTCCCATGACCGTAGTGCAGTCCAAAGTCCAGCGCACTTGTTGGCGATACGCTGTAAGAAATGGAGTCGGTTGTGACTTTTGTGGGTGGTTTCCTGGCTAACCTGACACTCCAGTCCGTCCTGGTCCTGGTCCTGGTCTTTCTGACGGCCTACTGGCTCCTAGGCGCCGGTGGTCGGCAGAAGAACCTCCCGCCAGGGCCGAGGGGACTGCCCCTGCTCGGTAACCTACTCAGCGTTCGCCCAAGCCACTTGTTATCCAACCTGGCGGCCTGGAGGCAGCAGTACGGGGACGTTTTCTGTGTGAGGATCGCCACCAAACTGGCTGTCGTGCTCAATGGGTAGGTTTTACTTGTGCATACAACGACTGTAAATAATGTTTAATGGGAGCCGGCTTGGTAACGGCGAGACTAGACCCATTCATTACACAACTTAGTGGCACGCAATACTAAAACAATTAAAATTATGGCTACACTGTTACACGCCCTTTCCGTTTTGACATTAACGCACGGTAATTCGAAATCACTTTGGCGCTGTGGGATGAGCAAGGTTTGTAATCAACTCTTACTGTCAATGTATCACAACAGTCATGATGTACTACTGTATCTACCCTTATGTCTAATGTTGTATGAATTATAGGCACAAGGCTATCCAGGACGCGTTCGTCAAGCAGCCTGAAGTATTTTCTGACCGCCCTCCCGGAACCATGGGCTCGGACAAGGACCAAGGTATACGTAGGCATTAAAAAGAGCGAGAATGGGGATAGGGAGGCTAGAAAAGGAAATATATCTTAACTAGAAAGGTCAACATTTGCTCGGGAGAAAATGTATCAAAAGGCTACATACACAACACCCCCCGTACCAAATTGGACGTATCCCCTCCCGCACAAATGGATTGTTCCTAAATCACCCCTGTCCAAAAGTGTTCCAATAGTCTATACCCACATGCATCAATGGAATCTTCCAACGCCTTCTGCTGTTGGAACATGTAGAACCAGTGTTCTATTTAGAACTATCAGTTGGTGATTTGGGTTTTCAAGCTACAATAGATGTTTTTACTTGTCTGAAAATAGCTGTTTTTATAGCCCCAGATCCCAAAATGTACATTTGTTTGCCTGAAAATGGCAAAAACTAAAAAAAAAAAAAACAATTTCAAAGCTTGTTATACCAATTAAATGAAAAAAAAAAGTCTGGGGTATTTGGCCACTCTACCTTCATGCCAAATTTCATGTCATTTGGCCCCAAAATGAATACAATTAACGAATTTACTCAACAAAGAATAGACACGCAAAAGATTCCAGATATTTGAGGATATTTGAGAATATTTCTTCATTCTGCAGGTATTGTCATGGCCCGGTACGGGGAAGATTGGAAGGTGAAACGTAAAGTCGGCCTGACCGCTCTCCGTCAGTTGGGCATGGGCAAACGTAGTCTGGAGGGCAGAATCATAGAGGAGGCTCGCACCTTGTCTGACATTCTTGCGGAAAAGGGCGGCACTGCAACGGACATGTCGCTTCTTCTGTCAAATGCCGTTTCTAACATCATCTGTTTCATGGCGTTCGGTGAGCGATTCGAGTGCAACGACACAGAGTTCCAGAGGCTCATGCGATTGATTTGGGGGATGGTAGGTGGGTCTGGGACCCCCGGATCTTCTATCCCTCGGTTTATCCCCTTGGTACGCAAGTTGCCCTTCTTCAAAAAGGAGCATGAAAAACGAATGAAAACAGTCAGCGAGATCGACGATTTTATCAAAGCCAACTGTTTTGCTGACGACACCTCGCTCTCCAAGTCTGGACCTACAGCCCAGGTAGTGGCCAGAACAACTAACATTGACCTCGAGCTGGTATCTACCTGGTTCCTCGACTGGGGTCTCCAACTTCACCCAGATAAATGCAAAGTACTTTGCATCAAGTCCCCTAGAAGCAAGGTACAGCTTCCTCCCATATACATCGCAGGGCAGGAAGTTGAACAAGTGCCGTTCTACACCCACCTGGGAACAACCATCCACCAAACCTTACGCTGGACCGAACATGTCCAGATCACAACCAGTAAGGCCAGGCGAACCCTGGGTTTCCTATGGAAACTCCAGGGCAAGCTATCCCGGGAGGCACTTGAAATGGCGTACAACACAATGGTCAGACCAAAACTGGAGTACGCCGCCGTACTGCTCGGGGACTTGTCCTGCTCATCCAGCAAGATGTTGGAGAGAGTGCATTACCAGGCCGGCTGCCTCATCACCGGAGCCTTGAGACGTACACCATCAAGTGTCGTCATGCAGGAGTTAGAATGGGACAGTCTGTCCACCAGGAGGCAGTTCCATTCCATGGTTCTGATGTACAAACTGGTGAACGGACTAGTCCCCCCTCACCTCCAGCCACTAACTCCCACCACACGAGGAGACCAAAGGGTCACACGTGTTCAGCTGCGGAACGCAACGCACCTCCACTTACCTCGGTGCCGTACACAGACGTACCAGGCCAGCTTCCTGCCTTATGCGTCACGGCTGTGGAATCAGCTGCCTCAGTTTGTTAGAGAGGCCCGCAGCATCACTATATTTAAGAACATGTGTCGGGCCCACCTGCTCACACAGCAGAAGCACCAGTTGACCCGGAGACGTGGCCCCAGATACGAGAACATTCTGGCGGCTAGAAACCGCATGAACTGTATCTAGTGCTAAATGGACTGATATACTAGTATTCTAATCTATGCTGTTTTAGTACCCTTATACTTATTTTTTATACTTATACTAGGTTTAAATGTGTGTCTAGTTTGTGTGCTTGTGATTGTTTTGTGTGTGGGCCACAACACCAGCCCCCCGCTGCCTGTGGCCCACGAGTATTGTACTTGCTTGCAATCCTAATAAATCAAATCAAATCAAATCAAGATCAAAGAACACCAAGAGACTTTCGACCCCTCCGACATCCGGGACATTATTGACGTGTACTTGATGGAGACCCAGCAGCAGGCCCCGGGTGGACAGGACGGCACCATTACAGAAAAGGGGATGATCAGCACGGTGAGAGGCCTGTTCATCGCAGGAGCAGAAACAACAGCTACGACCCTAAAGTGGGGGCTGCTGTACCTGGCGCGCCATCTGGAAGTGCAGCGAAAAGTGCAGGACGAGATCGACAAAGAGTTCGGTGCCAGTCCTCCAAGCCTGTCCCAGCGAGGAAAGCTGCCCTACACCGAGGCCACCATCCTGGAAATTCAGCGGATCCGACCCACAGTACCGCTCAGTGTTCCTCACACAACCTCCGCCGCGACCGTTCTGCACGGCTTTGACATCCCGGCGAACACTCTCATCATCCCCAACCTGTGGTCCGCCATGATGGATCCGGCAGTGGCGCCTGACCCCGAAACCTTCAACCCGGACAGGTTTTTGGACGAAGAAGGATCTCTCGTCCGTCCCGAGTGGTTCATTCCTTTCTCACTGGGTGAGTTTAAGTTGTTTATATTTAAATTTACCGAAGGAAAACATATTGTTTTTGCTCTGTTTCTTCTCCAAACAAATAAATAAGGTCAATAACCTGAACCAGACGTCTGTCACCATGGTAACTAGTGTTGGGTTACATCATGTTGCAAATTTAGAGGGACTTAGACTCCTGTCACCATATGAATGAATGTGTTCTAGTGCGAATTAACAGAGCAGACTATATGAGAAGGTAAACATTATGCATTTGTTTTGCAAATGTTACCTTTTAAATTATTTCCTTGGAACCTGGCTCTTTAGATTTAATCATAGAATCTGGTCATGATCATGAAGACAAAAACATGTAAAAAGGGAGAGTATGTACATATGTCACTGCGGCACTATCAACATATATCACTTCATTTTTTTGTCCCTCTTATCCCTTGCCTAGGGCGGCGTCAGTGCCTTGGTGAGCAACTGGCCAAGATGGAACTGTTCATCTTCCTGACAACCTTGCTGCAGCACTTCACATTCAAACTACCAGAAGGTGCCCCTGCGCCGTCAATGGAAGGCACCTTGGGTCTTGTTCTCGCACCCAAATCCTACCAGATTTGCGCCATTCCAAGAGATAACTAGACCGATGTTTTGATACTTTTCAACTTATCATTAGATTATATACTACTGTACTTTGTATCCATCCACTCTAGTCCGTCGGGGCGCACATAGCCATGGTAAAACTTGTTGAATTCACCTGCATCCGATGCTGGTTGCCTCCGCATCGCAATGAAATCCATAACAAGGGTCTAAACGGTGCCGATCAGCTCAGCATTCTATACACCAAATCCGATGGACATAGGAATAACCCGATCCCATAACTGGCAAGACTAGTCTTAGATATGATGTAATACCCATTATGTAATACCCATTATGTCCACAAGGAAGATGCTTTGTTTTTGTTAGTTGTACTTTAAGTTGTTTGCATCTGTATAGCCTTAGATCACGTAATTCAGCCAACCATATTTGTTGACTGCAATGTGGTTTTAGCCTGTGTAGTATGTGAATAAATAAACCAACTTGAATCCTGTCTAGTCTATTTCCCTTATAAAAAAGCATAACCTTCTCGACGAAAGTAATAACCAATGGTGCAAGACTGCTCTGACTTTTGTCACATAAGTCAAGTTTAACTTAGTAAATCGTAGAATGACGCGACTTCGTCTTTTGCTGTTGCTGACCTTGACTACCCTGACCCTACTGGAGTCAAACACGTGACCAGTGTGGGTGAATTACGTCAGCACCACGTGACCAGCCTGGTTATCCAACTTGTACTTCACAAAGACAGTGCACGCAGAGGGTGAACAGAAGATCACCACACCTCCGAAGCATGATAATGCGGGTTTTTGTCATTCTAATAGGTGAGAACGTATAGATTCCGTTATTTCTAACTGTAACATTGACTATCAGCTATGTCCACTTCCGGAACCGACGAAATTTGACATTAGTGACAGGCCCGAATTCTGTCAACATTTTTTAGGTAACACTTCCTTATAACATTCTAGGTCTTGCTTTTGTTACCTTTTCGAGGTAGCTTTTGCTTTTGTTACCTTTTCGAGGTAGCTGGTAGCCAAACAAGAGGACACAAGTATAAACTGAAAGTGCCGCTAGCGCTAGCGAAGAATAGAGCTAGAAGTCAGTCTTTTAGCGTCAGAAAGGTCAAGGACTGGAACTCTTTACCTGAATCAGTAGTGGAAGCGAAATCAGTAAATGAATTAAAAAATATACTGGATAAGACCTGGGCAAACATTATGCACGTCTCAAGCGAAGGATAGAGAGAAGATCGGGACAACACAGGCTTGAGCCTTTCCTACCCGAAGACGGTATGCAGGTGTGCAGGTTGAAATGACAGAGAACTGACAACAACCGTCAACAAGAGGCCTGTTATTGTTATTAACTACCATACAACAGTTCTAGATTACTGAACTACTAGTACTTGCAGAAAGAGTTTTGATGATTTTCTTACTTAAGTACTGGTCAGTTGAAGCCTCCGCATTTGACAATGTGGAAACTTTCCTTTCTTTTGCAAAGCACCTTTGTTTACAATTTTCTGCTCAATTAAACTAATCCCTGACACGGAAGTAAAGGGGTGGGCCGTCCCTGCCTAGTTTATTATGGCGTCACTGTTGACGCATCGTTGCTATCGTTTGATCAGTACTGGCTACTGACACCAACTTATGAATAATATATAGTAAAGCATACATAGAATAGTGGTGTTATTCGAGATATGCCACAACTTATGAATAATATGAACTAAAGCATACATAGAATACTAGATCGGAAAATGGTGCTATTCGAGATATGCCACCCTCCTTCTCCTAAGAAAATTATTATGTCTCATTTAGCTCTGGTGATGAGCAGAAATGCAGTGGCATATACAGCGTGGTCAACGTACAACACTGTTACTATCCTGACTACAGATCCACCTTCCACTATCCAGACTACAGATCCACCTTCCACTATCCAGACTACAGATCCACCTTCCACTATCCTGACTACAGATCCACCTTCCACTATCCAGACTACAGATCCACCTTCAACTATCCAGACTACAGATCCACCTTCCACTATCCAGGCTACAGATCCACCTTCCACTATCCAATCTACAGATCCACCTTCCACTATCCAATCTACAGGTCCACCTTCCACTATCCAGACTACAGATCCACCTTCCACTATCCAGACTACAGATCCACCTTCCACTATCCAGACTACAGATCCACCTTCCACTATCCAAACTACAGATCCACCTTCCACTATCCAAACTACAGATCCACCTTCCACTATCCAGACTACAGATCCACCTTCCACTATCCAGACTACAGATCCACCTTCCACTATCCAGGCTACAGATCCACCTTCCACTATCCAGACTACAGATCCACCTTCCACTATCCAAACTACAGAAATTCCTCCCACTATCCAGACCACAGAACCTCCTTCCACTCTGCAGAACACAGAACAAACTTTCACTGTAGAGACGTTTACCATTATCCAGACAACACAACCACCTGTCACTACCTATGCTACACAACTCCCCATCACTGCAAAGAGTTCAGAAACATCAACCAGTACATTTAAAGGTATGTAGTGAATTGTATCTTTTCGTTACAAGTGTGTGTGTTTAGCAATTCGTTCGTGACAGACTAAGTACCTTAAACACCCAAATCCCACAGAAATCTTGGTCATCATTGATCGTCAGAACGTAACATACAAAATGTGAAGTAAGTACGGAGGGATCCCCTCAGTCTAAACGCTGTAAAAATAATAAACCAGTCAATAGTGACGCCAAATAGCAGTTACTTAAGCAACTGGATATGATTTTGGAAACCGTCAGACACAGAGGCAATCCACTACTTTTCGTCAGTGACACTGGAGAAAGGTAGTGGATGTCGATGCTACCTGAAACGTCCGACCGTTACCAAAATCATATCCAGTTGCTTGAGTAACTGTTTTTGGTGAATCTTATTGCCTGGATGTCTAGCCTTCACCGACGCAGTTAACAGTGATGTTGTGTACTGAATCTATAGGCAATGATTTGTATATCTTACAGGTAACATAACTACTAATGCCACCGCAGCCAGCGGCCCGTTGCTGACTACAACAGGCGTTGTATTGTCATCAGTCGCTGGTGGTCTCGCAATCATAGGTACAGTGGTCATCGGTGCTGTGGTGATTACGAAAAGGTGCGGTATTTCATTTCTACATCAACATTTTATATGTGGCCATCGCGTTCTTGCCTTTTTACTTACAGGCACGGAAGTACTGTTTTGGGTGGCTGAGCTGTTGGTTTGTGTGCCTGCTTGTCCTGGCAGATTAATTTGTCAACATGTAGGCAGGGGTTTATAAGCAGAATGACGGGATATTTTACTTTTGAAAGGCGGCTAGTGAGTTTGTGAGTTTGTGAGTTGTTAAGGCTAAATATGGATTAAAAGGTTAGACACAGTAAATGACCTTTAGTCATTAGAGTTGTCATAGAATGGCCCTGTTGATATTAGGTGTACCCAATCTTGCATGGCCGAATCTATGACGAATGCGTTGTATGTTTATATTATACTATATGTTCCTGTTTTTGCAGACAAAGTAGTAGAGAAAGAAGTAGTACTGCACCTGCAGCACTTGCGATGAGACCCCGCACAGTCCTGGAGCAAGAACCCGAGTATGACAGCCTAGATTATGGTGCCATCGCAGTTGGGAATTCGCCTCCTCTCCAGCAAAACAGTAGTGGCCGATATACTTTCCCAGACCCCCAAGATGTCGACACAACGTACCTGGATCTAAACCCCTCTACCGTGTCCCAAAACCCTCAAAATGATGTCGACACTACGTACCTTGATCTAAACCCCTCTAAAGTGTCCGAAGTTCCTCAAGATGTCGACACTACGTACCTTGATCTAAACCCCTCTACAGTGTCCCAATACTCTCAAGATGTCGACACTACTTACCAGGATCTAGACCCCTCCACCATGTCTGACTCTACCTACACTAACCTGAACTTACCGAGTGCGCAGGAACACATTTACTCTAACGAAGTTGGCGACGGCCTGTACGAAAACGTGTGAATTATACTGAATCCCGATCAAAGCTGCTGTCAAGCCTGACTGACACTACGGTCACATTTCCAAACTTGTGCCCCACCGGGTAGCTATAGTTTAAGGGTACAACCGTAAACCGTATATTCTAATATTATAGTATGTTTGATGTCATAGTAGGAAGAATTGATATTTCATTTTGCCGAATGTTTCCACTTTGTTTCAAAATACCTGTGATGTATCAATTGCAAAATAAAATCATAAAAACGCACAGATGTCAGTCACTCTTTCTTAGGCCAAACCGCTAAATGCCATCTCTCATTGGTTGAACTGATAACTGAATAGTTGTGCTGGACAGTCAGGATCGGTCTATTGACACTTTACCCGACATAACCACAGTAATGATGAAGCACAATTATCCTAGACATGTCACCTTGCCTGGGGCGGAATCAGTTGAAGCTGGTTTGGGCATGGGTTCATTTTCCCACGGTACCTGTGGGGCACATGGTAAATGGTCCGGAAGGAGGGCGGCATTTTTAAGTCAGCCTTGAATCTGTGTAAACAAATTGTCTGAATGGATTCTATTCCTGGTTGTCTATAGAAAAAAAGTTTCAAAAACGTTTGAAAATATTATTTTACTTTACAAAGATATCAAATGTTGTCATTATGGAGGCAAAGTTATACTAGGCTATCTCAAGATTTCTCAAGTGGTAACTTGGGGTAAGGGTCACTTTGTGTGTTTGATACCCAAATTTATATCTAAATGTTATATCTTTTGTAATATATGTATCCAAGGTACAATAAGTAGACATTAGGTATACTAATGTCCTTGCTATAAATAAGTAGATATTGCGTATAATGAAATATTTGTAAGGAAACCTGCAATTCAGTCAATAGGCTGTGAGAGAGCTTCTTATTCTGAATAAACCATTCATTCATTCATTCATTCATTCATTCAAATAGGCATAGACGATATCATAGAATATATTTTGACTGAGCATAGTATTCTGAAATGTGCATTCAAACAAAATGCCAGTAAGAACTATCAGATCATCATTATAAACCGAATGATCAGACACGACACTACCTGTTGGATTCTCCGTTGCCCTGCCCACACATAGCCTGTCACCTTGGGGAGGGAAGGGGGCTATTTCATGACGCATTTCCGGTGTACATGACACAGTGCTTCCGGTGATGACGCTATACCCGTCCCACCCAGGGCCGTATATATGAAGAAGCCACACAGGTTGCCCACACAAGCTACGGTCCAAGAGATCGAGGGACACACGACTTTGTTCTTCAAGGTAAGAAGGGTCTAGCGTTTTATATACCATTTAACCCTTTCTCTGTGCATGTTCATTGCCATGCGACATGTAGACATAAATTTGTGATTTTACTGCTTTTTGATACTGAATGTAGTATAGACATAAAACAGCTAGACATAGAGGAAATCCTTTATAAAGTAAGACAGGAAACAAACCCTTTCTAACGGAAGTTTGTCTATCTAACGCTGGATAATTAATGCCATTACCTGCTATGGTTATGGACGTTTTGAAGTGGCCAACTGAAGAATTAACCAGAATATGTCCCTTCCTATGAGGGAGTTGATATCTCATATGAAACGCACAGTGGTTTGATATAAACCCTTCCCTTTTGACTCAACACTTGTATTGGTGATGAGCTACAAAAGAGCCTTGTTCATGCGGTATGTTTTTTTTTAAGTAAAGGAACGATATATACTCAACAAAAGACTAAAAATGAGTGCTTCTCTCATTTCTGTCGCTTAACCTAACCGTTACAGAAATGTTGGGTACTTTTAATGACATCTTGTAGAGACAACTGTCAAACGAACAGTTCATAAGCTGATTATCCCTCAACAAATCGGCTTAGGCAAGCTTGTTTCGCAACATTGCGTCTTTGAATATTGATGAAAAATACTTGGTTGAGATTATTGCAATATTCTTGTGACTGTAGTAGTGGGAACCTCTATGTTTTTTCTGTCCGATACAATGTGGCCTGGATACATTATTTATTAACACAACATAACTGGAAAACGTCTAATCGCTTCCAAAAGGAATTCTACAAATTCTTTAAAGATTCCGTCCTTGTCCCACATACACCTCAATTATCACTTGAGCGGTCAACTTTTGTAGACTTTATCTAAATCCCAACCTCGACAAAACCTGTCCGGTAACATTCTAAGCTTACTGGTAAATGAAGCAGCTTAAATGACGAGTATTTGTTGCATTCTTCGGTGTAATCCTCTTACACAGTCCATACATGCATTTAAGTCGTTTGGACATTCTTCGCAAGAGTTTTTAGAACAGAAAAAACACGGATGTCCTTAATTTTATCAGGGAATGGTCAAAGACCTTGATCTTAAGTCCATTAGAAATGTGTAATTCATTCATTAATCGCTAGGTAATGATCTTGTTGAGTCCTAGTGACTTTGTTAATTGACAGATTTGTTTGACGATGACTGTGAGTTCGTTTCATAAGCCGGGTCTACCTTTGTAGAAAACGATGTTTTTCTTAAGCTATAGACCAACGTAGAATCCAGATGTATAACAAAGTAAGACTAAAATCTAAAATCACAAGCTTACTACTTGACCAGCATCCACTTTCAAGCGAGAAAACTTATGAACAAGCAAACATCAAAAGCCTTGGCAATTTTTGAAGCCAAAATTTAACGACCAGTTAGAATCCAATCTATCCACACTGTTCCCAGTTGTTTTTGTATCAAGTGCTATCCACTGGGGTACGTTAACAGTAATATGGCCTTAAAATATGGTAAAATTCACAACCTTAGTGACCTGGTACTTTATAATTACGTTACAGCATCGGACAATTTGATTAATAGGTGGCAGCTTGAATCCTAATCTGTTACGGACATCCATACTATTTTTTTTTATTCATCAAAACATAAAAGACATAACAAGGACAGTGTGGCGCTGCACTCAAGTTAACAACTTATATTAACAGCGCCACACAACAAAAAAAGGTACAATTAACATCAAATATACAAAGTTGACATATCTGTGCGCCGTAGTCCCACCACCCCAAGACATTAAAATGTTAAATTAAATGCTAACAGAGCTATTTGAAAGATAAGGTTACATGGTAACCTCCTATATCTCATTGGCGGAAAAACATCCGCCAATCAGAGATAGGAGGGGAACTTAGGCCCATTAACACTTACGTAGTATTTGGACTTCTATATCTAATTGACTGTTAGAAACAGTCAAGCAGAGCTAGAAGCGCTTGGTATATCCAATCCATACTATTATAATAAAGAAGACAGTTTTGCTTTCGAAATTTCGCGCAGCTTCTCTGGAACATGCTCAGCAAACACTACAAAAAACATAACATTCTTGGGGAAGGTAATTAGAGCATAACATGTCTAATACATAATTCAAAGATAGTGCTGTACTCATAGGGATACAATTCATATTGATGACCAGACGCAAAATGGAATCATTAGCAGAAGCATTAGGGTTACGGTAGAAAAGTGCGTGTCACAGGGGACATGTAATGGACATCAGGAATGACCTGCAAAGTGGTGTGGGGATCTTAAGTGCATTCTGTCATGACAAGCGTGGATATACATCTGATATTGCAATCAAACTGTTGATTTTTTACATGTTTTTAAACAAAGACGTGTGGCTTTCGTATAGACATCTTAAATCACGAGCTACTGCTAAAAAATGAAATGAATTTTAATTTTTGGGCCTGTCTTTTTTACGAACGTTTCTTTCTGTTTAGAATAGCCCCTCGTTTCATCAGAAACAAGTATGACAGGTAATGATGGATTTCAGACCCATAGATTTGGATTCTATGCCTAGTAATCTAATTAAGGCCTCTGACGCTTGCCCCTTGACTTTATCAATAATAGGTCAATAATAGGGTTTGATGCAATTAGCTTTATACTTTTAAATGAGTAAAGAAGGCAGATACATACAAATTAAACTATGTCATTAAGTGACTTTCAGGCCAGGCAAATTTTAACGGGCCTCTCTCTAATAGGATTTTTATCGATGTCAAGTGAGTAACCTGATATATGGGGTGTGTTTCTACTGTAGCATAGGCCATAGCGCTTCTTAATACTGCTTAAGTTAGAATAATGGATAGTTTGGCCAGTTACAAACAGACGACATCACATACGTAGTTGAATTACTGACAATTTGCTACATACAGGAGACCCTAACATCTGCTTGGCAAGATGACAACCACCAACTGCGAAGACCAGAAGCTTCTTCAAATGATAGACTCGAGGCTCCTAGAAGTAATCGAGGAAACGGCCGAGGAGCGTGCGCGGAAAATGGTGGAGAAATATCTCAAGGAACGCGATGAGAAGATAAAGGAACAGAGGAAAAAAGACATCAAGGTACGGCAGATTTCTTTTAAAATTCTATATGTACTTCATTCAGAATGTGGTTCTTCTGAAAGCATTTGCAAAGTTTGGCTGTATCGTTCATGAAAGAATAGAGGAAAAAAAAGGTAACTTGTGTTTTACTATGAATGTGGTTCCTCAGAAAGCATTGGCAACGTCTGACTGTATATTTAATTTTCCCCATGTTAACAGACTATGACAAAAGATTTCTGTGCCACCACTACTGCTCATGGAGTCAGCCGTGTGGCAGAAGCTGACACAACAAGATCAAGGTATTGATTTGATTTTATCTGCAGACATTTCCAAAGTTAGCTTTGGTTTTTATGTCACTAGTGGTTTAATTTGATTTTATTGAAATTGCAACAGTACAATAAATACTCGGGAGACACTGACAGCTGTTATGTCCCACACATAGAAACAAGGACAGAGAACACTCATTTTCACTTGAGTTAATTGTTGAGTGGTGCAAATACTAACTAACTTTACGCACATTTTTTTGCAATGAAATGGTCTTGAGCCACTCACACTAGGGCTTACCCATACTATTATTGACTAGTGTGGTAGATTCGTGAACGTACTTTAGGTGTGGTTCTTCCGTATACATTTACAAGACTCACCCCCTCAAAAATTTAGTACTTGCAATTCTGATTTATTTTTTTCTTCAGGATCATCTGGACAGTCATACTTATCACCTGCATCACCCTGTTCGTCTACCAGTCCGCCATCTTGATCAAGTCGTACTTTGAGTACCCGGTTAACGTCGACATCAAGGTGGTGGACAACAAAAAACTCACCTTTCCTTCCGTCACTGTCTGCAACAACAACCGGTATGTATTCTGACGTTTGTTATAGTATTTTTATGCCTGACTATTTTCTGTCTTTTTTGAGCCCTGAAATATTAGCTACGAAAGGGTTTATATGGGAACTCAATAAACTAAGCTAATATAAACTATTTATACATACAGTCAAAACTTTACTTTACTAGTGTCCACCTTTGCATAAGGACCACCTGGGTATTGCAGTCACAGCTTGGATGACCTTAATCATATTTCCATTGACAGAAACGTTAAGAATTCTGTCTCTAGTGACCACCCTAAGGGCAGGTTTTGTCTGGACATCATGGGGATAGGTCAGAAAATTTACTTCCTTTTGAGTCTCTGAAAGGAAATGAACTTTCAGAATGAGATGGAACTTCATAACGTTTTATTCCAGATTGCGAAAATCCAAGTTGAGCGGCTCCCGACATGGCTCTTTACTTGAACTGGATGAGAGAACTGAGCGTGACGTCAGAGACTACTTGGGGCAGGTACCGGTAGACATGGAGATACAAGGAGTCGTGATCGGGACTGAGCCGGAAGATGGAACTTTTGACGGTTATAATGAGGATTTTGAGGTAGCCTATCTCTCCGACGAAAACAGCGATGCTTCGTCGGTGTGTAGGTAAGTCCTGTACATGTGTAGTACATTTGTCGGACCACACCTTGTTTATTTCAGAAACACTGATCACATTTAAAAATACCTTCAATAAAAAAAATCGATTGTATCGATGTCAAACTCATAAACGTGAGCAAGGTTAAGTTTCCTTTTCTACACATTATAAAAACATAGATATTTAATCTGCAACTTAGTAACATTCGACTAAACACTAAACTTAGCATGCAGAGAACAGTTTCTCAACGATGTCTGCTAGATGTCTGCTAGATGTTTGCCATTACATTTCAAAAAGTAAGTTATTCCACATTTTCTTTCAAGCTCCATAGAACTTCGCTTTAACAATATATATCATTATAACAATATAACAATCGCTTTATTTGTTATTTTCGTTTTCATTATAGGGTCAGGTCGAAACAACTGTGCACCCTGGCTCAGATCCTGAGACATTCGAAGGATGATAACATCATGTCAGGGTGGAGCTACTACAACAGAGACGGCTGGGCAGCAATGTTGTCGAGTCAATGCACCGCAGCCGATCAACAAGATACTTGTGACGTGTGTTATAATGACAGGTGCGAAACATTAACTGTTTGTCGATCTTATACTGATCATGAGACTTTCTGTTGAACCAGGTTTGCAATTGTGGAATTCACTTTTAGACTTATGTAGGAAACCCTCGGACTAACAAACGTTGTGGGTAATTTACAATATAATCTAGAAAGTACTTCATATTTCTTTTAGCACATACTCTTATTGACAACATTTCAAAACATCCCCTCCTCACCAGAGTCTAACCAGTGTAAGGGTTACCTCCTGGAAGCACGATTTACTTTTATGACAAGTACATTTTTTTTAATCATACCTGACCTGTCATTTGCAGGATTCTTCTGCGGCGCATAGAAGACATCCCCGATAAAATCAACTCAACGTTCTGCTGCCATCCTGACAGTTACGTCAAACTGACCAATCAAACGTTTGAAACTCGCCAGGAGGCTTTGGATTCAGGCGCATGCGCGAACTTAGTTGGCTATGTAGAGGGAGAAGCGTGCACCGCTAGTCAGCTGGCTGCAGCCTACAAAAATGGCGAACGTTTGGACGGTTGGGGTTGGTTTCGGACGAGGGAAAACCTCCAGATGAAGTTAGAGGACGACTGTTCAAACACAACCGCATCGACATGCTACCGCGGAGTGCTCCCAACGAATGAAAACACTGAAAAAGCCGGTTTGTTCTGTTGCTCTCCTCAAATGTGCGTACAGTCGGGATGCACGGCCAAAGTTCCCGGATGCAGCAATCCGCTTGGAATGGAAAGCGGGAAAATTTACGACCACCAAATTTCAGCGTCGTCATTTGTGGACGGTCACCCACCCCATTATGGCCGTTTGAATTCCAAGGTACCGTGGCAGTTTGATCGATATCCCCATTATGATGACAATCCCCGTTTCGAGGTAGACTTAGGCAGAACGGTTCTTCTGACAGGGTTGATAATTCAAGGAGAAACAGTTCAAACGTATCGTATAAAGTACGGGATGACGACAAGTGATTGGGTTGGCTATGTAGATGAGTATGGCGAAGAAGTTCTTTTCTGCGGCCATGTCGACGGCAATGGCTACAACTTCCAACATCTGCCGCGTCCCGTCATAACCCGACACGTCGCCATTCTGCCTCGTGTCATCAGTGATGGGCGCAATAAAACTCTTCGTGTTGAGTTTCTTGGATGTGAAGAGAGTGACTGCATCCTCAGCGCTACGCATGCGAATTCCTCGCGTAGGATCACCATAGATCCCAGCTCCATCATCTGCAGCAGTAATGACTGTGTGTCAAATGTCACCACGTACCGCGGGACCGTTCGGTCTGCTGGTAACGCCGTCTGCCAAGACTGGACCTGCCCAAACCGTCACTTCGACTTCTGCCTGGAGGAGAACTTCTGCCGATCTGCACCGGGTGGAGCTAGCACAGATCTAGTCTGCCCTTCCGATACTCGACAAGCGAACCTGACGTCGGATCCCTGTCAGTCCATCGCAAGATGTCCCATCAGCGAGAATGAAGACGAACCGGTATTCCCAACAAGGCACAAGTTTTACCAGCAAACCTACGCCGCACAGTATTGTGAAGAACGAGGGAAACAACTGTGTTCTCTAGAGCAGCTGGTCCTGTTAAACACATTCAAAGATGTCAAGGCAACTGGATGGGGCTGGATCAGGAATCATGGTATGGAAGCCATGTTTGAGGAAGACTGTACAACTTCACCTTCTGAATTTTGTTTCAACGTGTATCGATATCGAGTTTCAGTCGCCGTGAGCAATGTAGCCTATTGCTGTGACGACTCCTTGTTTGAACTCACTGAGCAAAAGCACCGCAACCACAGCAGTGCTGAGAAGGGCTGCCGTGACCGGGGCATGCAGCTATGTCTCCCTTCACAGCTGATGGCCGTCCATGAGGCTTCCATCAGGCGCGACAGTTACCCTGAAGACATCGCGTGGATCAACATGGCCGACAAAGTCACACTACTTAACGACACCTGCGGGTGCCTTGTTGGCGAAAGATGCTTCGATAATAAGATTCCTTTGTTCGAAATCGATCGGTCAAAATCTTACAAAGCGCTTTGCTGTGAGGAGAGTTTCTTTCAGAGTGAAGACAAGTTTTCTCAACAGTCGGAGGCCTTTACAGTGTGCGCCAAGGGAGCAAAGCAGCCATGTTCACGTCTTCAACTTAATGACTTGTATAATGACGGAGTTAGAAACGATGGCTTTTCATGGTTTGTCGACCCAAACGCTGTGGCAAGTCTTCAAGATCAGTGCAACACTTCAGATCATAATTGTAAAGATGGCGTAACGTACAAGGACAGCATTTCATCCAACGACACGGCCTTTCATGTCTACTGTTGCAACCCCGAGTCAGGCACATCGCCACAAAATCAATCCATACCACGGAAAGCTGATGAGACAAACCACTTCAATGGCTGCAACAACCCGCTAGGTATGGAGAGTGGCGTTATTGTACGTGATCAAATCACTGCTTCTTCTTTCCTTCACCAGCGTACATCCAACCATGCCCGGCTCAACAGTAGGTCTTCGTGGAAGATGGAGGAAAATGACACCAGGCCTTGGATACAGGTGGACTTACTAGACTCTTATATCCTAGCCGGGGTGATCACACAGGGAGGAGGTAAGGCTGGTGGCTTCGTCAAAACCTTCTCTTTATCCTTTAGCATTGACGGAGATCAGTGGCTGACTTACAGGGAGGACGAAACGATACCAACAGTGTTTGTCGGAAACAAAGATGGCGACACCCCTAACCACGTGTACTTCTCTCGCGCAGTCGGGACTCGATACGTACGGCTGTATCCGCTGTTATGGGGACGGAAGGGAGGACTACGTCTCGGAATAGTAGGGTGCAGGTCATCTAGCTGTACAATGTCAACAAACACAGTTGGACAGACTGTTCAGTTTTATCATCATCACCAAGCGATGTGCGCGGAACCCGAGTGCATCGTGGGACGAGGCCTGAACTACAGGGGTAAGCAGAACGTCACTAGGAGCGGCCGGCCGTGTCAGAAGTGGAACTCCCATGATCCACAGCGTCACTGCACCACTCCCTCACTGTACCCGGATGCGGATCTGTCTGAAAACTACTGCCGGAACATACCGGGTCATCCGTCTAAAGCGCCGTGGTGGTTCACAGAAGAGCGGGACTGGGAATACTGCCATGTCGAGCGGTGTGAAGTCGGCTGTGTAGACTTGAACCTGAACGCTGTTGGCGGTGACAATGACTGGGCTGGTTTCCTTCTCAGCTCCAACACAGATGACTACACGGACATCACGGACTTTTCAATGGCTACGAGAGAGGAGATTGCAGAGATGGGGCACCAAAAGGAAGACCTTATTGTTCAATGCACCTTTGACAAAGAACGTTGCTCATTGGACGATTTCAAAGTGACACAAAACGCCAAATATGGCAACTGTTTTACCTTCAATCATGGCGAGGACGGCGTAGTTCGAAACACCACCAAGGTGGGAGCGGAGTACGGTTAAAACTGACGCTGTCAATCGAAAGGAAGGAATACGTGGGACTCTTGGTCAGGATCCAGGAGCAAAGGTCACCATCCACAGCGTAGGGTCAACGCCGTTCCTGAAGGCAATGCCATCAATACCAAACCCGGGGAGAGCACTTTCGTCGGCTTGAAACGCAGTTCTGTCAAACGACAGCCGCATCCTACGGAGACTGCACCTCACATCAGGAAAGAGATGCACTGTACGGTGGGAGATACACGTACGAGACATGTCAACATTCATGTCTGCAGGCAGCCTTACTGCACGAGTGTGGCTGTTCTGACGATCTGATAGCCATCAATAGCACATTGTGCAGTGTGCTGAACAAGACACAAGAATGTTGCCGTCAAGAAGTCCATAAACGTCACGAGGACAGCAACCTGTCGTGCGACTGTCGTCAGTCCTGTAACGAGGATTCCTACGCGCTTTGGCTGTCTTCCTCCGTATGGCCGTCCGACAGTTACGTCTGGTACGTTTTGGAGAACATCCACACCAGAAGTCGGGCTCGGAATCTGCCGGTCAACCCCGAGGGATTGCGCGAAAATCTCGCGAGAATTCACGTGTACTTCCGTGACTTGAACTACGAACTTATCACTGAAAATCCAACTTATACTGAGGAAACGTTGCTCAGTGGCCTCGGTGGACTGTTAGGACTGTATGTAGGTCTATCTGTTATCACGGTCTTTGAATTCATCAATTTAGTCGTTGATGTAGTCAAGGTTGCTTGTAATAAAGAAATGAAAGATAAGAGCAACATGGACCCACCTGTGATAATGACTGGTAGCTAACAATACAAATATCTATTATGACCAAATGGTTAATTGTTAACAACTACCAGGCGCTGCTATCCATCTAGAAGCTGGGTAAAGTTGAACTAAAAGTAGACATGCATGTTAAGGTGATACACTATGTTATCAAGACTTGATAGAAGCACAATGTAGACATTATGGTCATTGCATGTATCAATTTGGTTATTGATGTAGTGAAGGTTGCTTGTAAGAATAAAAGGAAAGATAATATTGGCATTTGAATATCTACCATATTAACTACTTGCTGACACAAGTGTACTACAGGCTGATGAATCTAAAACATACAACAATCTGTAATTGTAACTGTAGATGCTGTGAACCTGATACAAGTCAAGTGTCGTGTGATCAACAGCATTACTTGTATTCAATGTGTTTCTTGTAGTGTTTGTGCGGTTGATACGTAAAAAGTAAAAATGCACATTAAAATATATCATTAGGATAATACCGACGAAAATAATGTGTTACTTGTATGTTGGTACGCTTAACACATAAAAAGTAAAGATGCACTGTGAGACGTATCTTTGATACCGACGACGCTACTGATATAGTACCTGGTATGCTTAAGAAGATATCATGAATAAATGGATTACGAAGATTATCGTGGCTATGCGTTCTCGCCTTTTGATTGATAGAAAGATTGATAGACTTAACTGGTCGTGTAGGACCATTGCAACGAAAGGTAACCTGTGGTAACCCACTTAAGAATGTAGAGAATGCAGTACATGGTCGAAACGTACATTGTAAGCATCTTGCAGTATCAATGATATTGAATGTCAAATTTATCTAGGAAATCCATTTTCACTGCACATACCTGGGTTTGACTTTTACCATAAATCCACTATATATACCAAAGTAGTTAATGAAATATTCAAGAGCAGCTTTCTGATAATAAGATTACACAGGAGTACATAAAGTGATAAAGAGTAGGTGTATGTCAACTAATATTCTTAAGTAGTGACTAATAAATCGTTTTTCAGCTGTTGCACTGCAGATAAGTATTTGCAAGTATCATTTTATATCTAATTTGCTGGCGTAGAGTATGTTTTGATGATTAGATTACTACCTACGCCCTGGCCTTGGTGCTTGAAAGGTTAAAAGCCTTTTTAGATATTATCTCATAATTGATCAAGCAGCACATGATTCAGATATCTGAACTGTTTCGCGATTTACCTTCGCACGCCCAGGTTAGTATTTTTGATTGTCCCTGGAAATGCGACATCGTCGTCATCTATTCTGTGACCTTAGCCATACATATACTTAGCAGGACCTTGTAGCTTTATTGCCAGTTCCAGCATTGTGCATGGTTACTAAAGGATCGTCTTCATCCTTACAGCCTCGAAACATCTCTTGGGATGTGGTAAATCTTAGAGATCGGATTTTACCCATGTCAGATCAGTCAGATCAGTGTTCTCACTGTTGCGGAACGGACTGAAATCTCTCCATCCGACTGTCGTCAGTCCAACACCAGTGGTAAGTACTAAATTTTCTTATTTCTATACGCTACAGTAAAACGTCCATCACAAATATGTTAATAGAAGCTCTTGTTTTTTTTTTTTGTTTAGCAGCCTACTCTCTTTACCTGCTAACGTAACGTAAGTTAGATTCTCTTCCATTCCACATTGAAGTTATTTTGCCTGCTGTCGTCTTTTAGAAAATCATTCTAAACCTAAATAAAATTGGTGGCAATGTAATTACTCGTACACTGATAGAGATAAAGGTTTGGGACGAACGTTCATCTGACGTGATAGGGGTGTGCTAAGACTTGAATTAAGTATGAGATTGGACGCTGCTTTGTACAATACGATGCGAACTAAACTTCTGATGGGAGAAGCGAAGAGCATTCGTGTATCCCAGATTACTGTAATTTCTCAGAACGACCTGTGGGCCATGGGCGGCATGAACTGACGCACTTCGGTGGGAGGGGTATCAAAACGGAGAATTGTCACTAAACATGTCCATATTTGGTTTGGCACAAAGTAGCCAGGAAGCTGACCAAGATATGGCCATAAGTGGCTAATCTATTGGCAATTCATCATCGTCATCACCGTCTCTCTCTCTCTCTCTCTCTCTCTCTCTACACACACACATATAGATAGATATGTAGATAGATGACATGGCATGACATGAACGATATGATCCGATATAGTAAGCAGGAAATCCTATTATTGTTTATTATCCTCCACGCAACGAAGTGCCCTTTTGAATTATTAGATTAGACATGTTGATTTGATTATATGGATGACATCCGCGCGCGCATGAATTTTCGGCCGTTTCCAAAAAAAAAAAGTTTCCAACCATACTGTAAATCGTACAAAACAGTTGCAAAATGAGCAAAAATATACCATAAGTTACAAAAAAATTAATAAAAACTATACCAATGTCGTAGAATGCCAAAATCAAACGAAAAAAGACGACATTGTAAAGAAATGAACTTGAAGACTAGATTATTCGCCAAACCATATTCTGTGCCATTTGCTCAACCCTCATGACCACGTAGATTTCATAATGTAAAAGAACTTTTTTTTTTGCCAAAACTTTTTTTATTCGCACGCTCGCATCAGTTTTGGGGCTCCCGGAGGATGTCATCCATATAATCAAATCAACATGGCCTTAGTGCTAATTAATGTCTCTTGATTGATATATCCGAGTCATCCCATATATACAGCTTTAATGTTATGACCATTTCAATGCGCAAGGTCCTCGCAGTGGTAACCGAAATAGATAACCTGAAGATGGCAGACATCGAAACAAAAGGACAAGAGGCAAAGGAGTTCAACAAAACGGAGGATTTGGACGTGCGAATCCTGAAGTTGATTGACATCCGCGCTAAACAACATGCCGCAAAAGAGGTCGCGGTTTGTTTGGCAGCTCATGAGAAGATGATGAAGGAACGTGCCAAGACTGACATCAAGGTAATCTCAATACGATCGATTGATGAGCATAGAGACTCTTTTTACACAACCAAGTGTTTTATTCACCGCCGACGTTTCCGTGACCGTCAGTCACCTTCCTCAGGGCAATTCTGACTGGTTCACATTGCAATACAGCAAACGTGTCGCTGCTATACTATAATAGATGCATCCCCAAACGTACAATATTTACATCTACACATATACGTGGTTATAGGGAACTGTATCTACAATGCGGTTCCAAACGTACAGAAGTACGTACAGATGACATAGTTGTGGTCAGGTGTTAAATGTCGGCTGTGAATAAGACACTTGGTTGTGTAAAAAGAGTCTCTTTACTCAGCGTTTTACAGCATCGATTGATCGCAACCATATGTGTATCTAATGAAATTTCAGGGCGGCGAAAATTATTGTCTGATATTGACATTTACTGCACATTTTCGTCATCATTTGATACTAAGATGGGCGCCGCCATATATACCAAAATGATATAGAAGAACTTGAAAAGATATTCATTTCGAAGATTTGATGCTAATTATATAATCATTATCTTTCTGTACTAACGATGGGGGACCCTGAGAACTTACGAGCACGGGTTTGTTGAACGTTTCAGGCGATGACAAAGCAGTTTTGTTCAACCACCACAGCCCATGGTGTGAGTAAAATTGTGGATGCAGACAGCAAGACCGCCAGGTTTGTGTCTTTATGTCGTCAAATTTAGTACTTTCAAATGATTACACTGTGCAGTACATTACTCTTGACAGTAAAGATCATTGATCTTTACGTCTGAAATACGTAACTCTCAAAGCATTATATTGTCTGTGTAGGAGTTTAATCATAGCTGTTATGACAAGACTGAAATGTGTAATTTATAAATATATGACGCTCTTGCCTTTGGTTTGGTTTTCCTTGAATGCCCACGATCATTCTGGCATACTCATTTTCACCTGAACGACGTAAGAAAAGTCGTGATAAGTGCCTTTCCCAAGGGCACAATGTTGTTGACTTGGCAGGATTCGAACCCGGGAACTCTTGGTTCTGGGCCGAATGTTCTGCCGTTACGACACATAACCCCTTTTTTTTACACCACCGTAACTAACCTTCACAATGGTGATGCTGTCTCTCTCCAGAGTCCTGTGGGTGACGATCCTGCTGGCCTGCCTGGGAGTGTTCCTGTACCAGGCCGGGATTCTCATCAAGACGTACTTTGACTACCCTGTTGTCGTGGAGATCAAGGTGGTGGAGAACAACAAGCTCACATTCCCTTCCGTCACTGTCTGCAACAACAATAGGTCAGTGATGAAATTATAACCAAGCTGTTCATTCTTGCTATTCTTCATGAATTCGCTTGCTTTTCCCCACATCCTCAGACCTTTTCTCTATGTCTTCCTCATCCAGGCTCCGGCGGTCCAAAGTGCCGGGAACCCGCCACGGAGCACTTTTATCCCTCAACACACAGACGTCCAGGGGGCTGAAAGAATTCGTACCACCTCCTATTCCGCTCCCCGCGCCTACCCGGCCTGGCGGCGGGCCACACTTAGTCGCTATTGAAGGAGTGTTACATACTATATCCGAAATCCTCATCCATCATGATCATGCGATTGCACTTCGTGACCATGACCATGCCAGCTCGATTTGCGGGTCGACGTCAGTATAGTATTGTTTTCAGTAGATTCATCTGCAACTGATTTCAATACATGTATGAATCAACTATAAAGCCTTAGGCTTAGTACACTCAAAATATTTTGATATTTATGTTGCAGTGAGTTACTTTCCGATATTGAAGCTGTTGTCTAAGGTGCAACTTTGATGACAATCTAGATATTTGACCACAAGGTTGCCAGGTATCATAGATGTTTAATGCTTCAGTGTCTATTGAGATATACCGCTTTATAACGAACGTCTGCATTTTTTAATTTGTGTTCTATAGGAAGAATCCAATGCAGCTATGCACAACGTCTCAGCTCAGGAAAGAGTCCAAGAGTAGCACGTATGGGATTAACGCCTGGGGATATTTCAGTGACAAGAACTTCGCCATCCACCCAGGCCAATGTGGGAAAGATGGCGACACCTGCACGGATTGCATTGCCGGAAGGTTTGTTACTACTCATGTTTTCTACAGTCAATCTTCAGTAAATGTCAACATTATGGTCTATTACATGTGACATGACATATCTACTGTACGCTTTTTGTTGATCACCTTTGAAGTCTCAAACGACCTATATCACCTTGCAGGTTTCCACTGAAGCCCGCTGATCAGGTTCATGTAACCACCGTTTTCTGCTGTCCTCCCACCATTGCCATATCAAAACCTTTCACCGACCACAGTGGCGACAATGTCACGGCCAACGACATGCCAAGTAGTCCAACACCAAAACAGGCCATCGACCAGTGTAAGACCGTGCGGCAAGTTCGAAGAGGACGGCCCTGCAGCGCCTCCCAGCTTCTTCAGCTGTACAAAGAAGGCGTCCGTTTCGACGAGTGGGGTTGGTTCGTCTCACCCTTACAACCACATACACAGATCCGACTAAACGGGTCCTGTAGGGGTGAACCCAGTACGTCGTGCTACGAAAACACTCTCCCAGTCACCACGACAGTGCAGAATGCAGGTGTGTTCTGCTGCTCGCCCGAAGTGTGCATCCAATCGGACTGCACCACTAAGGTGCCCAGCTGCAGTAACCCACTAGGCATGGAAAGTGGAAAGATTTGGGACCGCCAAATCCGCAGTTCGTCTGCTTTCACTGACAAACTGGCACACCATGGTCGACTAAACGCTCCGTCCTTCTGGCAGCCAGACGACCCTAACCCACGATTTGAAGTAGACTTTGAGACGTTCATCGTTCTGACAGGCGTCATCATTCAACTAGATTCACAGAGCTCGGGATTGGAGGGGTACATGCTGGAGTACGCATGGGACGGACTAGAATGGACACGGTACGTGGACGAATATGGAGGAAACATCTACTTGTGTGGGTCTGTCGACGACAATTATTACAACATACAGCACCTTCCAAAAGCCATTGCAGCCAGGCACATTGCCATCCTACCTCTCTTTCACGGAATTAACTACAATCAGTTCCATTTTCGTGCCGAATTCCTTGGCTGTGACATGACCAAATGCAATCTCGATCTAAGAGCTGGAAAAAATTTGTTTGATGTCAATAAGCTTCAGTGTAGTGGCACAGAATGTTACTCAAACGCCACAGCTTATCGCGGAAGGCTTAATTCGTCGTCTAATGACACTTGCGGAAATTGGAGTTGCCCACAAAGTTACAGAGGGTATTGCCTTCGAGATAACTTTTGTCGTACATCCCCTCATTCAAAGGGGGTACAGTTAGTGTGCCCTGTGCCTTCCACGAACGGACCTAGTAACAATTCAGTAACTGTTCCATGTGTAGACATACCGCGGTGCCCAATCAACGATGGTAGACCCGACGATACGTTCCCTACCAGCAGAACCTTCTATCAACATGTCTTTGCCAAGCAGTACTGCCACGAGAAGGGAAAGGTCTTGTGTACAACAGTAGACATTAGCTTCAGGAAGCTAGATGATCACTTCTCGTCAGGCTTAGGGTGGTTCGCCAAAGAAAAACAACAAATGCGCATTGCTGGTGGGCGAATCGTCTTTGAGGATACAGTACAAGCGGGTAGGCCGGCTTACTGTTGTGACAAAATGTTCAGGTTTACCAACAAAAGTTATGACAGTCATCAAACTGCATCAGAAGCCTGTAGTCAACTTGACATGCAATTATGCACGACAAGGCAACTTGGAGCAGCACATAAAGTCGGCATTCGTCGGAGCAAGTTACCCGACGACTTAGCATGGTTTTCTGTCCCGGACAAAGTTGCCTTACTGAATGATACTTGTGGATGCTCTGTTGGAGAAATGTGTTACAAGACTATCATACCATTCCGTCGTCCAAGTCGTCAGGAATCCTACAAGGCACTCTGTTGTCAACAAACGCTTGTGACGACAGACGACAAGTATGACACTGTTGAGGATGCTCGAGAGGCCTGCCGTTCTCGTGGCTTGAATCTTTGCTCTCGAAGTCAAAGCCAGGATGTTTTTCTTGGGGATACAGAGGGCCAAGATGAGGGATGGACTGAGGAAATAGACCCTCAAATTTCCTCTAAACAACAGACATCTCGCGTAGCCTACTGCTGCATCGCAGAGACACAAGAAGACGATGAGCATCAGCTGTACAGATCGCGTGATATTAACTTGTTCAAAGGATGCAACAATCCACTTGGAATGGAAGCTGGGACCATAACGTCTGACCGGATAACAGACAGTGCAGTGTTGCCGTCCTCCTCTGGCGTCATAAATAACGCTCCCCACCACGCACGCCTCAACGGCAAGTCCTCCTGGAAAATGGTAACAACAACCGAGAACGGCTGGATTCTAATAGACCTGGGACAACAAAAGCTGATAACGGGTCTTATAACACAAGGCCATGGTGACAAGTATGTCACATCCTTCAAGTTATACTTTAGTTCCCGAGGCTTTGACTGGAGGCCATACATGGATAATTATAGAGAAGTTGAGTTCATGGGAAATGTGGACGGTGAAACACCTAATCATGTGTATCTTCCTCGTGCAGTTTCAGCGCGTTACATCCGATTACATCCCAAATCGTGGGAAAATGGCCCGAACCTGCGCCTCGAGATCATTGGTTGTAAACGCGAGAATTGTGAAATCCTGTCCAATGTCGGGGCAGATTCCTTCCCTCCGTCTGCTCTCAAGTGTTGGGAGAAGGAATGTATTGTAGGAACTGGGTTGAACTACAGGGGGTTCCAAAATGTTACAAACAGCGGACGGAAGTGTCAAAAATGGGATTCTCATGACCCACATGTCCATTGTATGACACCAGCTCTCCTTCCCAATGCTGGACTGGTCGAAAACTATTGTCGAAATATACCAGGTTCTCTGGCAAATGTTCCGTGGTGCTTTACAGAGGACCCCAAAAGGCCAAAGGAGTTTTGTCCTGTGGAAGTGTGTGAAGTCGCTTGTATTGACTCCGGTCTAGCAACGGTAGCAAACGACGACGACTGGGCGGGTTTCATAGACAATTCGCAAACCGACGACTTTTCCGATATTACCGACATCTCAACGGCATCAAAAAACGAAGTAGAAGACCTTGGTCACCAAAAGAAGGACTTTATTCTACAATGCACGTACGATAAGAGAAAGTGCTCCCTGGATGACTTCAAAGTATCTCAAAACTCTAAATATGGCAACTGTTTTACGTTCAATCATGACCAAGACAATGTACTGGAAACAACTAATGTCGGGGCTGGTTACGGTTTAAAGCTCACGCTTAATGTAGAAAGTGACGAGTATATTGGCATCTTCGGACAGGATCCTGGAGTAAAAGTAACCGTCCACACTCCTGGATCAACACCTCTGCCTGAGGTCAATGCCCTTAGTGCTGAACCAGGAAAGAGCACGTACATCGGACTGAAGCGCCGAGTGGTCAACCGGCAGCCTCATCCTTACGGCAACTGTTCCTTGTCAACAAAGACCTCCCCCCTGTACGGCGGGCTCTACACGTACGAGACATGTAAGCGGTCATGTCTGCAGGAAGCTCTAATCGAAGAATGTGGATGTTCAGACGAACTGTTAGCCATCAATTCAACCATCTGTAGTACCCTGAATGAATCCCAAGAATGTTGTCGACAGAGGGTACGTAAAGAACATGAAACCAACAAGCTAGTTTGCCCTTGTTACCAGCCCTGCCATGAAGAGTCGTATGATGTGTGGGTGTCTTCTTCCTCATGGCCGTCTGAGACATACAGTTCGTACGTGCTTGAAAAAATTCACACTCGGAGCAGATCCAAGAAACTACCAAAGAACCTATACTCTATTCGAAAGAATCTCGTTCGTCTACATCTGTACTATCAGGACCTAAACTACCAGGAGATAAAGGACGTACCCAGTTTTACCGAAGAATCCCTGTTCAGTGGTCTTGGTGGGCTGCTAGGACTGTACATAGGTCTGTCTGTCATCACAGTGTTTGAGTTTTGCAATCTTATCTTGGATATGGTGAAAGTGTTCTTAAAGTTCCGTAAGGCAAATGACACGTTTGATGAGTAGCGCTTACTAAGGACAACTTCTGTATTTGAAATGTATGTTTAGTGCGCCCTGTCCTATCTTGAGTGTGTTGCAACTGCCCATTCCTATCCACAGTATACACTGTTGCTTCTGACTCTTCGTTTGTTGCCTCAAGTAGTTACCTAAATGTTCATAAAAGAAGGCAACAACTTATTGTAATGTACATAGACAACTCAAGATCAACATAAAATAGCTAGCAATGGATGTGTTTCAAATTCTCAATATATCATAAGAGAACTGTGAAGGGTAGCATATGCATGTAATAGGTTACTGCTCCAAAAGCATTGTGCTAATGGAAAGTATTATAGATAGCTAAGAAGTAACGAAATGCAACAAAGTCGATATCAGCATGTTAACTATGACTACAACTTGACATGATATCGTATCTCTCTACATGTTGTATAATGTCTATGTCTACAATATATATCTATATACATGTATCATCCTCTGAAGATGGTCTATTATGTCATCTTGCCAGGTATTGTTTGTAGGATAAGAAACAGTAGAAAATACAATCGTTGAATTACGTATGATATAGAGTTAGTCCTCCGTAGCTTTTTGTAGTGATTGCATACTTCAAACAGTTGGCAATGATATATTAATAAAGTATTGAATGTCGAGACCTATACTTGGAACGTCTCAGTTTGAGAATATCGCATCATAACTCTACAGGAATTGTCTCAAAAGGAAATTTTATTTGTCTATGAATCAGAGACTTATTACACGAAAGTACATTTAGTGAAATATCATCTTTTCCTACTAACTCTGACGGTGAAGTGCTTACTAATAGTAGTCCCTACTGCATGATTCAGTGGCCTGCCATCAATTAAAAGGTACAATGTTAACGACATGGGTATTTTGAATATTGATGCATGAGAAGTGCATTCATCAATGGGTTCGATAAATCCCCAAGTTCTTTATACATATCTAAATGCAAGGAAAGGATAAGAGAAACTAGCATTTCCCCGTCTGTCTGATATAGGTTTTTCACGTATCGCATGATGCACAAGTTACAAATGATGTGATTTGTGCACCGTTTTCAAATATTAATATACTAATGGATTGGTAATAGGTCGTAATTGCTGTAACAATATTAGCTAACCGATGATAGTGCCCTCCATCTATGGCTGGAAAAGATGATAAACTTGAAGAAAAATCAATACTTTTATGTAGCCATTTGCTCTGCGATGTACGCAATAAATCCAATTACAACCAATATAGGGCCACCCAGACTCACGTTAATGAAATGTTGCACAAAGAGACAAGTCTTTTCCAGCACACAGTTTTCAAGGCGTTTGTCGAGTGGCTGTGTAGGAAAATCCTCTCTTTTGCAATTTCGATTGCTGCTTCCCTTTCTACAATGGCATTGATATAACCTATTCTGGCTGCGTTTAGATCTAGCCATATTACTGTCAGATCTACATTGAACATCTCTAAAACGTTATATCCAACATATTTAGCCTGGACAGTGCATTGAGGTAGAAAGGAACCAGACCGGCCGGGCGTCTACCCTTCCAACGATGACAGGACAAAATGAGGAGAAGAACCTCGAGACGAGATCAAAGGAACGTGACAAGAAGGAGGAGCTGGATGTTCGTCTTCTCAAGATGATTGACATCCGCGTCAAACAGCATGTCGCTAAGGAGGCTGCTGTTTGTCTCAGAGCCCAGGAGAAGATGGCGAAGGAGCGGGCCAAGACGGACATAAAGGTAGGAACACTGCATTTACATGCACGTGTAGCCCGTGTAACAGAGTTAGAAATAACATGGTATCCTGAAGCTATAAGTAGAACTGGCACATTTAGCACGTATAGGGTTAGAAGTAACACAGCATCCAGGAGCTATCAGTAGTACCATTTAGCATGGATGGAGTTAGACTTACCACACTGTCCAGAAGGTCTCAGAAGAACTGACAAATTTAGCCTAGCATGGATAGAGTTAGAAGCAATATTATCCAGAAGCTATCAGGATAACTGATACATAGCCTGGAAAGACTTAGAACGAGTACAGTATCCAGGAGATATGAGAAGACAGACAAGATTCCATACATAGAGGATAACATCGTGTTGAACAATTTGCAATACAACAGAATCTAACATATCTTTTGTGTTAGGTAGGCATTTCATCGGTCTCTTAGGACCATGAAGAAGAATTATCTTCTACATCATGTACTTATTTTTTTTTGCTTTACGCTTAAAGCGTCTGTGTCTGAGTCTCTGTTTTTATCCCCCCCCCTTTGTAACCCCTTCTTAACTTCCTGTCTCCAAAGTGTTCTGCTTGATGTAAGAGTCTCCCATGTGTTAATGTCTGTGTCCATGTCTTTCATGGACATTGACATTAACACCTTCTAGAATGGCCTCCCTTTGTACATATCTATTGTGTTATGGTTCATACAAATATAGATGTACCGCGAAGTTCGCTGTGTTGCCAAAATGTGATGTTCATGACAGGACAATACATGTACATGCATGTATTGGTGTAAAGATACATAATGACCAGGTCGGCAGATCATCATTAGTATTACCATCTCTGTGCTCTTCAGGAAATGACCAAACAGTTCTGCTCCAAGACGACAGCCCATGGTGTGAGCAGAGTTGTGAATGCAGACAGCAAGACTGGGAAGTTAGTTTTTCTTTCATGCTTGTGAGATACTACGTAGATACTAATCTGCACATTGTGATAGGTTTTGTACTACCATGTCATTGTAATTGATACTGCTGTGAATATTGACCAAACGTGTCGTTTTCAGTTATGGGGGTCCAATTTACAAAATCTACGGTGGGACCTTACCTGGGGGTTCAAACGATTCACGATTTTGCATCCTCAAAGATGTCCACAACATCAATCTAATTGATGAACGGTCTATGTTAGTCGACTTCTCTGTCTTCCTCTAACCAAACTTCTAGACCATTCGTATCATCTAAGGGAACAAGCAAGATAATGAAGAATCAATAATTGCTCCTAAACAATAAATGGTGCTGTACTCCAATTGAATTGACGATAGGAAGACCTAATCATCCACGTTTACATTCCAGGTTCCTATGGGTTATGATCCTGCTGATGTGTCTGACCGTGTTCCTGTACCAGGCTACCATCATGGTCAAGACGTACTTTGACTACCCTGTTGTCGTGGAGATCAAGGTGGTGGAGAACAACAAGCTCACCTTCCCTTCCGTGACTGTCTGCAACAACAATAGGTGAGTAGTAAAATATCACTCCGTAGTCTTTGGTTATAAATGGTACATACTGCTTTCTCTGCTTAGCACTCAGCATTTGGGAACGAGAGTATGGGAGTTGAACGCACACCACTACCAGTGGACCAGCCTCCTGCTGTAGTGATTGCACTGATGTGTGGCCCAGGGCAACTGAAACGGGGATGCTGGGCGCCGCCCTATGCGTCACTTGATGCTGGAAGGAACTTAATTTATAGTCTTTGGTTATACAAGATGTATATTAGATGAAACACCTTTCGATTTTGAACTTGACATTCAAGAAAACATTGTTCGCAGAGTAAAGCAGATGACTCAACGCTGTATTTTAAGTATTGATACTCCTGATAATGCTATTTATAGTAGCATTATTTAGATTCTAGATTTTCCTTTTATTTCCTTGTTGGTCTCTCTTTACATATATTTTCTGAGGTGCCGTCCTGGTAGAAAAACTAGGCTCTTGCTGTTTGCTCATTGCTCTTTAAAATGGCTGTAAAGTCAAAATAATGAAAAAAGACATGTATATGATCCTACATCCGTGTATCGTATCATCCACACTCGATCAGTTAATTCTGTTATGTCATGATAGACTTCGGGTATCCAAAGTACCCGGAACTCGCCACCAAGACTTAGTTGAGATCAACGAAAAGATATCAGCTTGGATACCAGACTTCCTGGCAACAAGTTCACCTGAACCTGACGGCGGACCACCAGTTCACATTAAACCAGGGATAGTGAACCTTAGGAGCAACATCATCATCTTGCAGTCACAGAGCGACTACGCTCAAGCAAAGATCGTCTGCAAGTCAGTATATGTTTTGTCCTTTCGATTCATTTCGATTCATCCAATGGTATTACCATCTCCCCATGTATTCATTGTGACTTCGAGATATTCATACTTTCAGTTGCATGTTGATCGTCACCCAGACGGAAAAAATAGCGGTGGCCATTTTGGTCTCCTTGTCACATCTGGATGTTCCAAAAAACATTGCACTGCCACAATGTGCCGATCTTGGAATTATGTTATGTACTATGCTGAATGAAAACTGACCACTTTGCCCCGACGAAAAATGACAGGGTTACAACATTTCATTCGTGGGGTCTTGTGGCTTAACGGCAGAGTGCTCGACTCGAAACCAAGAGGTGCCGGGTTCGAGTCTTGACATGCGACCGATCTTGTGCACTTGGGAAAGGCACTTTACTCGACTTTCCTCACTTAACTTAAGTGAAAATGAGTATTGTCTGGCCTGTATTTGTTTCTATGCGTGGGACACCACGCCAGCAACAGCTACCTGTGTCCCAAGGGTATTGTATTGTTACAATTTCAATAAAGAAAATAAAATCAAAATCACTTTTCCTGTATAGGAAGGAATCAAAGCAGCTATGCACAACATCCCAACTCAAGGAAGAGGCCAAGAAACAGCATTTTCCCCTATCTGCCGGCTGGGGATTTTTCAGCCATGAGAATTTGGCTGTCCGGATAGGTTCTTGTGAGAAGGATGGCGATACATGTACAGACTGTATCGCTGGAAGGTTTGTGATTTACACGTTGATTTGGAAATGTAAACTGTTGGGATGCTTCTGAACTTCTGCGAATCGTATTTCAAGCAGGCGCTATTTCAAAAAATCAAAACAATGGGCGTAGATATCAGAAATCATTGAAAACAGCGATGTTAAACAAAAATTATAATGATGTTGATGATAATGATAATTATAATGATGATTTTGTATTCTTTTGTCTTGTTTTGTTTCTTGGCAATAACTTTTAATTGAGTATTTTCGTTACAGTTTCCCACTAAGGCCTGCAAACCAGGTCAACCAAACCCATGCTTTCTGCTGCCCAGTGACCGTCACCATGAGTAGTCCTGTTGGTAGCAATTCAATGGTACCACGACGTGAGGCCCTTGGAGAAGCATGTAACGCCGTGTCAGGTTTAAGTAGGCCCGGGCCTTGTACCGCCTCGCAGCTTCTTCATCTGTACAAAGAAGGTGTAAGATTCGAAGACTGGGGCTGGTTCGCCTCACCTGTAAGACCCGACACACAGATAAGGCTGAACGGTTCTTGCCGGGATGACTTGAGCAACACGTGCTACAAGGATATTCTTCCGGTTACAACACAGTTAAAGGAGGCAGGTGTGTTCTGTTGTTCCCAGCAGGTGTGCGTCCAGTCGGGCTGTACTTCTAAGGTCTCCAGCTGCAGTAATCCACTGGGCATGGAAAGTGGAAAGATATGGGGACCGACAAATCCACGCTTCGTCTTATTTTACTGACAAACAGGCACGCCATGGTAGACTTAATGCTCTGTCCTACTGGCAGTCAGGAGACGACCTTAATCCGTGGTTTGAAGTAGACTTTGAAAGACCCATCCTTCTCACAGGTGTCATCATCCAGCTGGATTCACACGGCTCGGGAATGGAAGGATACGTGTTGAAGTATAGTCAGAACGGAACTTCGTGGACACGATATGTCGATGAGTTTGGCGGGGACGTCATCCTTTGTGGGACCGTCGATGACGATTATTACAACATACAGCATCTCCCCAAGGCCATTGCAGCCATGCGCATTTCCATCCAACCGTTATTTGTTAGTCCTAATAAGTATACCAATTTTCATTTCCGTGTTGAGTTCCTTGGTTGCGATCTTGCTGATTGCAACGTTAAGGAGATGGGTTTGTATGCTGTTGACGGTCTGCAGTGTAGTAGTACAGAATGTTACTCAAACGCCACGGCTTATCGCGGAAGGCTGAATTCGTCATCTAATGGCACTTGTGGAAATTGGAGCTGCCCACAAAGTTACAGTGGGTATTGCCTTCAAGAGAACTTTTGTCGTACATCCCCTCATTCAAAGGGGGTACAGTTAGTGTGCCCTGCGCCTTCCACGAAAGGACCTAGTAACAATTCAGTAACTGTTTCATGTGTAGACATACCGCGGTGCCCAATCAACGATGGTAAACCCGACGATACATTCCCCACCAGCAGAACCTTCTATCAACATGTCTTTGCCAAGCAGTACTGCCACGAGAAGGGAAAGGACTTGTGTACAATAGAAGACATTGCTTTGAATAAGCCAGATAATGGACTGACTTCTGACCCGGGGTGGTTTGCTGATCAGAAGCAGCACATGAGCATTACCGCTGGTCAAGCCTTCTTCAGCGAACCTTTGCAAGCAGGCAGAGGGGCTTACTGTTGTGATAGACTGTTCAGGTTTACCAGCAAAACTTATGACAGTCATCAAACTGCATCAGAAGTCTGTAGTCAACTCGACATGCAATTATGTACGATTAGGCAGCTCGAAGCAGCCCATAAGGTCGGCATTCGTCGGAGCAAGTTACCCGACGACTTAGCATGGTTTTCGGTCCCGGACAAAGTTGCCTTACTGAATGATACTTGTGGATGCTCTGTTGGAGACATGTGTTACAAGACAATCGTTCCTTTCCATCGTCCTAACCGTCACAAATCCTACAAGGCACTCTGTTGTCAACAAACGCTTGTGACA
Organism: Branchiostoma belcheri; assembly: GCF_001625305.1. Lineage (NCBI taxonomy): Eukaryota > Metazoa > Chordata > Leptocardii > Amphioxiformes > Branchiostomatidae > Branchiostoma > Branchiostoma belcheri. The sequence continues at coordinate 1,505,292 of NW_017803910.1, read as the reverse complement.
ACAGACAAGAAATATGACACTATCGACGGTGCTCGTCAGGCTTGCTTATTTCTTCCGACAAATACACCTTTTCTTTGCAATCGGCATCAAATAGAGGAAGTGTTACCAGGGAGTACAGTGAGTCAGGAATCTGGTTGGACTATGGAGATTGACGTTTCCATGGCCTCCGTGGGACACACACCCCGCGTAGCCTACTGTTGCAAGGCAGAAACACGAGAGTCCTTCGTCGAGCTGTTTTACAGATCCGAAGATATGAACATGTTCCGAGGATGCAACAACCCACTTGGAATGGAAGCTGGCACTATCGCGGCTGACCAGATAACAGCTAAACCAGAGATGGGCAGCACAGAAAATGCTCCGGCTCACGCACGCCTAAATGGCATGTCGTCGTGGAAGATGCAGTCCACAGCAGACGGCTGGATTCAAGTAGATCTACTCCAGCAAAAGGTGATAACAGGTCTTATAACGCAAGGTCATGGTGACAAGTATGTCACATTCTTTATGCTATCCTTCAGTTCCCGAGGAGTTGACTGGAGACCGTACAGGGATAACTCTAGAGAAATGATGTTCAAGGGAAATGTGGACGGTGAAACACCCAATCATGTGTATCTTCCTCGTGCAGTTTCAGCGCGTTACATCCGCTTACATCCCAAATCGTGGGAAAATGGCCCGAACCTACGCCTCGAGATCATTGGTTGTAAACGCGAGCATTGTGAGATCCTGTCCAATGTCGGGGCAGATTCCTTCCCTCCGTCTGCTCTCAAGTGCTGGGAGAAGGAATGCATTGTTGGAACTGGGTTGAACTACAGGGGGTTCGAAAATGTTACAAACAGCGGACAGAAGTGTCAGAAATGGGATTCTCATGACCCACATGTCCATTGTATGACACCAGCTCTCTTTCCCAATGTTGGACTGGTCGAAAACTATTGTCGAAATATACCAGGTTCTCTGGCAAACGTTCCATGGTGTTTTACCGAGGATCCGAGACGGCCAAAGGAGTTTTGTCCCGTAGAAATGTGTGACGTCGGTTGTATAGACTCCGGTCTAGCAAAATCGGTAGAAAACGAGGACGACTGGTGGGGTTTCTTTCAAAACTCACAAACCGACGACTACTCGGACATTACCGACATCTCAACGGCATCAAAAGACGAAATCGCGGATATTGGTCACCAAAGGAAGGATTTTATCCTTCAATGCACTTATGACAAGAAAAGGTGTTCATTGGATGCCTTCAAAGTGTCTCAAAACTCTAAATATGGCAACTGTTTTACGTTCAATCATGACCAAGACAATGTACTGGAAACAACTAATGTCGGGGCTGGTTACGGTTTAAAGCTCACGCTTAATGTAGAAAGTGACGAGTATATTGGCATCTTCGGACAGGATCCTGGAGTAAAAGTAACCGTCCACATTCCTGGATCAACACCTCTGCCTGAGGTCAATGCCCTTAGTGCTGAACCAGGAAAGAGCACGTACATCGGACTGAAGCGCCGAGTGGTCAACCGACAGCCTCATCCTTACGGCAACTGTTCCTTGTCAACAAAGACCTCCTCGCTGTACGGCGGGCTCTACACGTACGAGACATGTAAGCGGTCATGTCTGCAGAAAGCTCTAATCAAAGAATGCGGATGTTCAGACGAACTTTTAGCCATCAATTCAACCATCTGTAGTACCCTGAATGAAACCCAAGAATGTTGTCGACAGAGGGTACGTAAAGAACACGAAAATAACAAGCTAGTTTGCCCTTGTTACCAGCCCTGCCATGAAGAGTCGTATGATGTGTGGGTGTCTTCTTCATCATGGCCGTCTGAGACATACAGTTCGTACGTGCTTGAAAAGATTAGCACTCGGAGCAGATCCAAGAAACTACCAAAGAACTTAGACTCCATTCGAAAGAATCTCGTTCGTCTACATCTGTACTATCAGGACCTAAACTACCAGGAAATAAAGGACATCCCGAGTTTTACCCTAGAGGCACTGTTAAGCAGTATTGGTGGGCTGTTAGGACTGTACATTGGTCTATCTGTCATCACGGTTTGCGAGATTTGCAACCTTATCGTGGGTATGGTGAAGGTGTTGTTTAATGGGGGTAATTGTAAACCAACGAACAATGCGGGTGAGTAAGTGGTCGCCTCTGTGACTGGGAAAATATTAGTATTGAATGCAGCGCTTTCTGTCAAGCGAGAATGAAAATAAGTCCCACGGAACTTCACAGCATTGTATTTGGGCTCGACTAATGTTAATCGAAACATACACGTAATAATAAGTAGATTGTGATATACTACTACTAGTATACTATGTGTATCAAAGCTGTTGTTAGCTTGATGTTTGAGGAAATTTCGGTGAAAGAAGTTCAGGCAAATGAAAACGGTGTCGTCGAGTCTAGAGCAAAACGTAGATGTTTGTAGGATTCTAAAATCCTGATCAATAACATATATAGTCACGCTACACCTTACGAATTATGTTAGTACATATACTCGAGTACAAATACAGGAACTGACGTCTTAAGCTATGCCTCCCTTCAAGGTACAACTATTCCGTCACGAACTGACGAACATAGTTTCTAATGTGACAACTAAATGTACGAAGGGGTGTTTAGATACATTGCTAGGTTACATGATCTATACAGGAGACAAATAATAATTGATGTTACGTGCATGGCTTCTAGAGATCATTAAACATTAACAGCCGCCTGTGTCTGTCTGTATAACTTGCATGGAGGAGTTTATACATAGAGCCAGACGTAAAAATGATCTTAGCTTTTGTCGCATCTTTTACAAATGAAGCACACGAGCTTTCACTCGCTGAAAGAATCTACCGACGACTTTTTGCAGCATCAGATGTCCCAGAACTACGCCATAATGAAACAAAAATAGTATAATACCAGATTACATACCTGAAGATGCAATTTTCCCCATATGTGCACTTCCTGTACATTAGGACTGGGGGTAGCATGGTGATAATTCTGTCAGCCTTATCGTTCCCCTCTGGAGAGAAAGGTTACATAAAATAAGTTCGCTTGACTCCACTGCAGCACCAACAGAAATCAGAAGGTGTCGCTTTTGCACAGTCTAGAGTTGTTGGGGCTTTCAGTGGCAAGGGTTGTTTCCGTAACACGCCAATTGGAATCAAGCGACAACATTATAAAACAGCGACCTGCAATACTAATTGTGCTCAACAATTGTCTCCGATATTGTTGAATATTCCGTTGTATTGTCATTGTACCAGTGTGTTGTGAAGTGTGTTCTTTCACCCGACAACAATATATTGCAACAGACATTTTGCATGGCTTCGAATGACACGTGTCAGTAGAGATTAATACTAGAACTCAACATCATCTTTGTCAAGTGTTACAGCTGCCTCTTCCATCTAAGCTTTAGTTACAGAAATGAGCACCCTTTTGAATATGTACTGATACATATTCTGAATACTGGTTGGCCTGATGTTATGTGAAGTGATCTGTTGATGTTTTCCGTCCCGGGACAGCTGTTCCTCCTAAAGCTGACCAAACCTTCAAACGTGACCTTTTGTAACACAAAACAAGTCAGAAATAACCAGCGGTCTTGTACTTGGATCTATCAAAGGACAGATACCACAACATGTCAGTACTACTGACCCAGATATGCCACCGTTGCCTGACAAACACAAGTGTAAACCCAGAACACCAGTCGGGATTTTATGGAAATCTTCGGAGACGAAAGACTACGAATTCCATCCTGATAGCAAGCTGATATTTTAACTCCTACCCAAATAAAAAAAAAATTAGAAAATTGTTTTACACAAACATAATTGGATGTCAATAATGATGTTTTTTTTTTCATTGTTCTGAAAGGCTTACCAGAACGATTAAAAAGATGTGCCTTGTCATCTACGTGAGAATTATTAAATCAACGTTAGCAGTCTAGCTTCTCTACATAGCAAAAAAAAATGAGATAATGAATAGCAGGTACAGAAATCCCAAGATAAGTGGTACAATTCGTTAAGTCAATTCCTTGCAGCCGACAATAGGCGGAGATTTGTTATGTCTCCTCTATTGATTTCTATGAGAGCAAGAGCAAGATTTATAACCCTATCGAACTTGTGCGGAAAAACTCCCAACAGCCTTGTCAGGGTTGAAAAATAGATATGTCCGGGAGGATTAGGACGGTCTTGTTGGGGTCAAGACGTTTTATAAGACCACTGGACATCATTTAGGGAGGGTAATTTATATCTTTAATGAAAAAAATCCATTGCTGTTTTCTTATGTGTGCTGAGGTTCTGTTTTTGATGTTATTGACTTTGCGGGTGCCTTTTTCAGCATTTGCTGCCATGTGTATTTTTTCTCCTTCTCAGCTTATTTTCGTAACAGTCATCTTCAGGATTTGTCCATTATCTTTTTCTAATCGGGATTATTCAGCTACAGCCTAGATGGAAAGAGGTAACGACACTTGATGAGATTACCGCTCCCACTGCCTGATTTAAGACCCGGAGGTTTAAGGTTTCCTTACAGTAAATGTCAGGACCCACCGAGAGTAGATGGCGGTGGAAAGGTTACCGGTCGTCTGAAGTATCTCATCGCCCCCGTGGCCTCCAAACCGCCGAGGATCGATCCTTTCCACGCCCACTGAGCTTCCGACGGATCAACAGAAAGGTCTGAACGGAGGCACTAAAAGTCACCTACAGGAAGGATGAAAGTACTTCTATAAGCAAGGAATAATCGGGAAATTTATATAGTTTGCATACAATAATTATAAATTATATCTTTTTTTCTTTCAATTAAAAATCAACATACAATATAATACATAGTGGTGACACACTTAAACGATATGCTTATATTCACGTCACCACTAGACATAAGATAAAAATTACAAGACAAAACAATGACACTTCAATGACAACGTCCAGGTAACAAGAAACAATGTTAAGCTATTAACATATTATAAATTGATACAGTACCATAAATCAGTTATTAAATCGCTTGGTTTCAGAAAGGTATAACTGTGTAATAGTAAGTATTGGTAAGTGAGTAATTATATCTTAGAATGCATTATTACTCATGCGACTGTATGATGACCACATCTTTGAACCCAAGGCATACCGGGTGTAATTTAAAACGCTGAGACCGTGGAACCCAAACATACAAACCTAGCAGAAATTAGCGCCACCCAAGACAATACTTTCGTCCCGGAAGCAACAACACTTAACATTCTGCACTATCTACACGTGTATCTAACCTCTTCCCTGCTAGGTATGTTACCGTTGGATCCTCACTGTAGTTCTCATCTGATTTTCAGCAACATTGTTTTTAAATGGTCTAGTCGGTTGATGCCCTCAGCAAGAATCAACCTCTGATGTGTTTCTTAAACGACCTTCAACAGGGAATGTCTTTTCCACCCGTGACGACTCCACCAGGCAATCAACTTAAATGTCAGTACTTGCTTTCATTACCGGCGAAGATGTTAAAGGAGACGCAAGGCTAGAGATAACTGACAGTGTTGTGGACAACGGTGCATCTCAACTTCGATATAGCCATCTCCTCAGCTTGTTCTACTTGCTATACATGAAAGAGTACATCTCCGTCTATCAACAAGTCTTATCAGCCAGCCATCGGACTGTGATATATCAAAGTTATCTTATAGCCACATTGTGTGCCCTGCAAAAATCAATGGTAAGCAGAAGTGGCCAAAATAGCGTCTCTGAATATCGTTCCAAAGATAAAGACGGGAAAGAAAAGGACCGTGACTGTTGTTCCCGCGTATAACTCTCATATCTGATTTGCCATGGGTAAGAAACATCGGCGAAGAGACAGGTATTAAAATAAGTCAACCCAGTAGGCGACATATCCATACGCCAGGTCCTGCGATAAATCATTAGAAATATACATATAGTATGTCATACGAAAGTGCGTCGATATGAGACTCCTTTCCCTTAACTCAATATTGATAAGTCAGTGATTTGAAGTACTCCAATTTCGCAACCTGACACACAGTGTACTGCATATAACGCAAAAGTCGATAGGTGCCGAATTTAATGCAGTGGAGCCTCACATTCCCTTGTTGGGTCGAATTTTCCAAAGTGACTTGGGCGCAAAAAGGGTTGAGTCATCATTAAACATAGAAAATACGTCTTTGAAATGTTTCCATTTGATAAAAATTTTTGTTTTAAACTGCATCAATCTAGGTATCCAAGATGTTCTCTCAGATCCTATGACATCAAGTTCACTAACTGAAGGTGAGACTAAAACGCCCCCTGGTCGCCCTATTGGTACTGCAGGATCAAGACGATATAATCCAAGCAGTTGATTTTACAAGCCGATGTTTCCGATAGCCCATTGGCAGGTAAACGCAACCTCATCCCACTTCGTCTCTATCTGCTGACCAACCGTCTTACGCGACATTTGGCTACAGGCCGAATTCTAAATCTGGTCGCCGGTCCTTTAGATCAATCCCAACGTCAATGTCAAGTACACACACAAGACGAGGGGTAATGTAATGGAATTATGGGTGTACGGTATAGGCAGTTAGGCTAATTCAAAACTTATTATAGACTGTCTAAACGTGTTCACGTTAATTAGTCCAGTACATTTTTATTACATTATATCATATTATCCAGATTTTTTATCTCTTTGTTACGCAACAATTGCACGTGTAAGATTTTTTTTCCACAAAAAAGGGCCTTTTTGGAACTTCAATTTGCCATTAACACATCCCAATATCTTCTACCTATGAGAATTAAGGGTATTGCATAACCACATGCTAACGGCTATGCTGTCTATGCTATCCATTGACGCAGTGCCCAACGAACTCTATACTATATGGTATTGAGGCCAGATGCCATCGCTGATGGAATGGCCACTTCCCTCTCCACGTCGTTGAATCACCAGTAAAACTTTAATGGTGGAGATTCAGTTATCGTCAGAATTCCTTGACCTTCCTCACGTGTGGTGCTTGCCGCAGTATTGGCGGCTTCCTCATCAGGAAGATGTCTGTGGCTATGGATTTCGTCTCCTTCAGTTGTCAGCTTCAGACAATATTAAGAACTCTAATACATTACTCAAAATGCCACTAGACTAATAGAATAAGGTTGAAAAGGTACAAAACCTACTTTGATTACCAACTGAAGCAAAATATCCAAACGATTACCAAAATGAATCTTCCTATGATCCAGACTTAATCTACAAATATCTATAATCTACATATTACATTGTTGTTATTCCGATAACAATTTTAAAGGTATAATTTGATGATGACTTAACGGATCTTTCCATTGTAAAGAAGAACCATCCGCATTTGATAGACAGATGCAATATATGTAGCATGTAATTCGCCTTCGTGTTGATGTTACGAGAAATGTTTTATAGCCATGTAAATGTGTGATTTTCGTTTTTGTGGTCTCTGTGGTACTAGTTTAGCAAATACTAGTATATATAAAAAAAAGACCAAAGCTATGAATCTTAATACTACCCGGTGTATATGTGTAATTGTCATACCAGACAGCTTTAGCAAGCCATAACCATTAGATATGGTCGTTATAACAAGGTCGTTTTCAATGTGAATCCTCAATAGCTATTCCACTGACTATTCTTTATACACATGCCTTAACGACTTATACATTTTGTTGTTCCTTATACATTCTTTTTACAGGAACAACGTTGAGTATCATTGGCATACATATATACATTCATGGTGCAACGCACACTATTATGTCACAAGCTGAATATTTTTGGCATGTTTTTAATCCTACCGACCCAATACAAAGAGACCTATCCCCGAACTGACATATTCTATCAGGAAACGGGTGATTTAGACTCCCAGATTGACGTCAAGTACTGAGATGGTTTCCCCAAAATTGTTTCCCTGCGACATCTTGTCGCCTGGAAAACTCGGCCAATCGTTTGTCTCCTCCGAGTTTAGCATCTACACGGAGGAGGAATTTCCACCCAAATTGCAATGGAAAGTTTCTGCTATGGTTAATAATTCATTTAAAGACTCGGGGAGTATATGGTCCTCGCGCGGGTCGTTAGGAGAAGATTTGATTCCGGATTTCCCGACAAAATGATTGCTGTGGCATACGAACTACGGGTTCAACAAGTGTTAACTCATTTGGCGGTGTAGACAGCGCGGGAATGAATACTCTGTCAGTAGTCACTAGGGTCATGGAAGCCTTTCCTTCAACTCAAGTACAGCGGCGGCGTGTCTGTATATGTGATGTGCGCACGTACGAATTACCTAGCAGCCTGGTCGACTCCACAGCGACGAATGCATGTCTGCTTTTCCTTTTTTTGTTCAGCCAATTTTGAAAGGAGAGGCCACAGAAGTCAAATTCGTTTTAGTATATGCCCACTCAGAATTCTATCTTTACCGTCTGTCGCTTTATTCCTCAGCTTTTCTCTACAAACCACAACATAAGTAGTCCTCCTTCTTTGATTGCTTTCCGTTTTCATCTTATACAATTTCCTCAGCAGCAATTTATCTTCAATCAGTTTTCCCCGTTGCCTTTTACCTTTATCAGAACTCATCTTCCGCCGTTTTCCATTCGCCGCCTTTCGGGCCCTGCTCTCGATACGTCACTTTTACTCTTCACGACTGCTGAAATCGATATCCCTCCGCCTGGGTCTGGCCCTGGTTCTGAAGTGCTGATTGCGACAGCGATAACGGCACGTTTTAGTGCCAATACTTGTTGGCGCTGTTTATTGTAGTGATGATATCCGGCTGTTCAACCGCGAGTAGTTCGGACTTTTACTGTCGCAAAGAGAAACCGCGAGTAGGGGATTTCAGAGCAAGTCGGCAAGAACCGTGCTGCTTTGTAGGCTTAACCTTGTATGCAGCGCTCGGCGTTCTCCATAGTCTGGGAGGAGATTCTCGGAAGAAGCCTAAGGAAATGAGAACCGTAGTTTACACGTTTGAAGTTTTTTCTATACATTTGTCACGTGTGGATATAGCGTTCATTTATTCATACACACCGTATATAGTCTGTCAAGAGGCGGCGATGAAATTTAATATTTTCTTTATCGAAACGTTCCAACTTCATTTTTTTTACCGCATTGACCTACATGTAAAGGAAGGGTGACGATTGCATGCAATGATGTTGTCTTGTCCAAAGCGCTTTCTCTGTCCAATGAAGTGACCAGTACATGAACAGTTGTCGAGAAGCATCCAGAAATCATTGAGATGTGGTCTTTTCTCTCGTTGCCTGTATTCTCTCCCCAACGTCGTTAAAGGTTATTCGGCATGTAAGGTTATAGCCGGGACTGGACATAAAACGTGAAGCCAAATGGTGTGTGGTTTCCAGCGATAAAATCTCGTGAGACTTTACGAACAATTTCGTAAAACACGCCTATCTTTCATCTTCTGTTCACACTATTTCCACACACACTGATAAAACGTGTACTAATTCACGTATATCAAAATGTAATGAAAACCGAACATGCATAGAAAGCCAGCACGACATTACGGATAGTCCCCATTAAAAGATGCGACTTTATCAAAATCGTAAATCAAAAGCTTGCCACATGAATCTGTAAATACTGTACATAGCGTCTGTCTTCTCTTGTCATCACGACTGGTGAAAGAGTAAATCTTCAGCAGTGAGCTAAGACTGGATCACTTTCCTGTTTTGATACCGTTTACGGTATCTGTCTTTTGTATCCACCAGGTGTTAAAGATGCAGCTAGAATATCAAATCAAGTCTTTTCATGAAATAAAAACTTCCACGTTATGGTTATTGTGTTTATGGTTCTCGTGTGGGCCTCTTGAGGAAACGGTACACCCCTGTGCATGTGTCGCTGGAATTTTACTGGACATAATTCAGTCAATGACATACCCTTATTCATCTTAGTATCGGATTAGGATAGTTTACGAGGGATGAATATTTGATGACAAGGGATTATTAAAAACGACTTTGATACAACAAATGGCAGACAAAAAATAAAGACCAACAGAAGAGGAATATTGTTCCACCAACACTCCCCGTGCCTTCTCATTCCTTAAAAATCTCCAACTATAACTGCGTCAGCTAGTGACGAAAATGGAAGAAAACTCATCTGCCGTTAGAACAGATGTCATCTCAATGACATATTTGATAGAATCAGGCGCGAACACGTAAATCCCGACATGCTATAGGATGAATGATGTACACTAAGCAGTTATGCGGCTGGGTGCGTGGTCGCTATGACAACGGAGGGCTTTTATAAGAATTTAGCAGCCACCTGACGCCAAGGTCGCCATGCCGGGACAAAGGTCACCTGAGGGGTCAAAGGGCACTTTTACCCTAAGCCCGGGGAGCACAGGAGTGTCAAAACACTAGTCAATATCGATGAAAGGTTCCATTTCTGTAAAAGGGCTCGGACAGAAAGATCGATGTGACATGTCAAGGAAATCTAATGGGGCACTTGGACCCAACACGGTGGAAGTGGAAATAGACGTCTCATCTTATTAGAAAGAGAAATTCGTCAAAACGTACGTTTTTATTATCAGTTTTTGAGAGGAATTTTTCTTTTATAATATTGATGACGAACTTCATTGGATATCCAAAGACAAATAAGCCCATTGGATTCTGGAACACAGGCGGCCCAGCTCTGGATCTTCTGAGCTTTCATAACATATCCATATAGAGTCTCCGGGCCATACTGTCTCACTGGAAGGGGTTGACATCTTGGATACAGAACGTGATTGAGATGAGTGAAGGAAACCATTCACATCAGGGCATACCAACCTTCGCTCAACCGGGACGGGGGGCGGTACCGATTTCCGACGACCTTTGACCTAGTGCTGACGTCACACGTGGGTAAAAGTCACGTGTCTACAGCACTGGGGTCAGAAAGCTGATGATGACCGAGTGATTTGGTTGAAAAATCCTGGTGAGTTAATTTTTCTTGGGTTGGAGAACAGTTTTATCATAAATGATGTATTTCACCAACTCAGATGAACTTTCATGCTAATAAGCCCATTGGATACAGGAAAAAAAAGAACCCGGTTGCATATATGGAAAAAGAACGTGGTAAATGTTTTTAAATATATTATGCACAATTTCTTGACCTCTGACCTCTCGGACATCTATTACAAATTTGTTTTTGGCTAATTGTATAGTGTAACATTATTGATTGATGGTTGTATAGTGTAATATTGTTGTAATGATTGATGTAATAATTGATGTTTAAAATTGTTGTTAAGATAAGTTTTCCTGAAGCATAATGTCAATAATAGCAATTGAAGTAAATGTAAATAATAGTTGTATTTTTATGTTGTATAGGACTCCAGGAAGAATAGTGATGTACATATTATCACTAATGGAGATTCCTTAATAAACAACAAACAAACCTGGCAAGAAAGCAGCGGCATGTCTCAACCTGTGGATACTCCGCTAAGAGGGAATATCTACAGTTTGAGACGTGGCGAACTTGATGACAGTATGACAGGTTGACGACATGCCGCGGATAAGACGGGAACCCGCACCAATTATCATAGTCAACCCGTAAATGTGCACAGCGCACGTTTGACGGGCCTCTAAACCATGAATACACCAGCCAAATTACCAATAACACATCTGCCCAGCTATTAACCAAGCTTTATTGTTATTTTCGGTCTATATAAATATGCATTCACGGTGAAAGTTCGCTTGGGAGCTGACCTTTGTATCTCAGGATTGACCTGTGCATTATCACCCATTAACGCAGGGGGAATTTCAATAAACACATATGTTGAAGCACGCACTCGTTCGCTTGTGGTTTATAGTTCTTTTATTTTACGTCTGCCTTTTACCTTTTTCATAAAGGAGCCTATTTCATTCCGTTTTTTTTTTCAAAGCTAGTAAAACCAACTTTTGTGTTCACATAAATTCTTTTTGTGATTCACTCCAGCCGTTTTCCCTTCCTTTAGGTTTTACAGGGACAATTATGGTGGCGTGGTGTTTAGTGGTAGGGTTGTTCTGGGTTCGAATCTTTAGTACATCCCAAAGATGTGCCCTTGGGATACACTAAGTTCCTAACTTGTCTCAGTTGAAGATGAGTACCTAGCTTCGGCCTGGGACGTCTTCAGTCAGATTGGATGTTAAGCGGAGGTCCTATGTTTGAGGAGAACCACAATTCGAGCACGTTAGGTACTCTCAACACACTTACCTCAGAACCATAGAATATCCCATAAGAAAGCTATTACATGGATTGATTTTGACATATGAAAACGTATATCAACAAACGGCACAATTTGAAAAATACGTACGTAAGTCTTTCCCAAATTGTCAATAGCGCCGGGTTTACTTTAAGTAAGGCCACACCAAGTTAATTTGTTGGTTCTCGGATTTTTTCAGAAAAAATATGAAGCGACAGGGCGAAAAAAATAAAAATAAAAACAGGTCTAGGCATCCTATTAAAGCCCCAAATGCTACAATATGAGCCATGAAGTCAACAACAAAAAGGCTGGGTTAAAATTGAAAGTATAAATTTTGAACTTTTAATCAAACCACTGCATTGATAGATGGAAAAAAAAACTGTAACAACTAGGAAGAAAAGGAATTTACCTCAAACCTGTTAGGGGGTCAAAATATGAGCATTTTTGAGTTGATTCAGAACCAGAATCTTTTTTTTTTGCAAATCAGAAAAAAATGAAGAGGCGAATCCGAGAACCAACAAATTAAATTGGTGTGGCCTAAGTAACGTGCTGTACTTCTTCAAGTCGTGAGAAATGAAACACGTAACGACGTTCCCCATTCGCCGCAGGCCGTTCTAACCTTTAGGCGTAGATTATCCTGGCGCCACCCCGAAATTAGGTACTATGGACCGAAGACGCGCAGTCGCCTAAAACAATTCAAGTCAATACTTCAACAATTAAAAACAGTTCTGCGGGTTCCTAGATCACACTTTCCGGTGGCATCAACTGTCTCGGAATATTACCAACAAGCGGTACAAACAAATTATTGAAAAAAGAAGAAAATTTGTGTAATGGTTTTAGGCAAGCTTGATCAGAGAAGGTATTACTTCACTTTACGGACTTTGTTAAGGCTGCTTAAAGGATGAAAAGCCGCTATACATAATTGCTGTATTGTCTTATGTCGTGTTTTTATCCGCTGTATTGTAATGTTGGGATTGGAACTTAGCAAGCAAGTAAGCAAGACCCGTGTAAAATATTTCAGAGACTACACGTGAATAAATCTTCATAATATCGAGGGAAAAACAGAGCTAGGGTATACATAAATTCTTGTAAACCCTGCAAAACAGGTAAAAAAATCCCACAATTTCTCGGCGAAAAAAATGCACGTAGTACACAAAACCGTTACAAATAAAATACTTGCTTATTACTTGCTGTCTGAGTGTTTAGACTTTACCATTTCAACAAGGCCTTGACAGAATTCTAGGAAGCATTTTACGAACGTTGAATATCCCTCAAACGACTACAACGCAGGAAGTTCAAGCGGCAGTTATCAGGCATACAACTCCAGTAAACGTACGCGTTGGCGCACGGCACCTATCACTTATCCATGATGTGATTGCTCTGCTCTTTTGATGGAGTATTACGAGTTTAATGGTTTAGGGGAAGACCGTGCCTTCCTACATGATTTTCAACATAACGTCTCTGTCCATGGTACTGAATTACCGTCGGTACAGTTGCAATTTACTTGCATACATCGGCCTCTTCATCATTTCTTTATCTTTTATATTGTCACGGTTACTATGCGTTGCAACTTTGTTATCCTTACGCTTTGCATGTCTGTATTTGTTTTTTATTTACTTTTGTAATGTTCGAAGACGACACGAACATAAGCCCTGGGCTTGAGTATGTCGTCATCCTTTTCTTTTTGTCATTAAATGTTGTAATAAATGATAATAAATTTAAAAAAAAAACTACCGTCCGTGTGTGTGTGGTAGGGATTTTCCTGTGGGAGGGCTTGCATGATGTGCCGACATTATTGAACGAGCGGCGTGGAAAATCACTCGATCATAATGCTGCTCCATTAGGGAAATATTTGCCGCAGTTGATAATGCCAGGTGGGTGCTTAACGCTAAACGCTGGTAGAGTGGAACACGCCCAAGTTTGGAAGTCTATTCACGGATGGGCTTGTTCGGCTAGTTCCTCGCTACAATCTCTTTTCAGGTATTGAGATCGAAAATTGTAACTTTTTGCACCATTTTCTTGAAGCTAGGACTGCCTGACGCCTTGTGCACTTAAACCTGTACGTGAGCAAACTAGAATTCTTGCGAATACTTCTAGCGATAATTTTGTCGACTAAGGTTAAAAAATCCTGTCAGAGAGAAACTAATTTTGACAATTTAGCACTTGAAAATCAGGAAAACTTGTAAATATTACAAAATGTAAACCCTCAAAGACGACAATTTACTACTAATAATAGTTTCTTTCATGCATAATGTACAATTCGCTTGTTCAGTTTTAGATTTGTACCTGAACCTGGAAATACTACTTGCACACACATACAGTTCTATGTACCTGTCGTCTCAAAAACCCCACCGCCTTTCCAATTGTGCCAAATCCCAGTCCAAAGTCACGCAACAGTCACATGAACACGCCGTTTTTACCATTGATTCTTTATATGGCAACTCAGCGACAAATTGAAAACTTTCTTCATCACCGAACCTTAATGCATTTAACATTAAGCCAACCATGAATAAATTTTCCACAGTGTCGGTTAGGAGTATTGTTCCCCATACCTATCCCTCCCCGTGGCCCAGCCCAACCGTCTTTTCGTCACAATTTAATTTTCCAATATCGCAAATTACATTAAGCCGTGGAAGAGGCAGCTATATCAAGTGACTCGGCGTTTTAACGGTCTTGGAACACTTGGGCCTGAAAGCGTAGTCAACGTACAAGGTGAGTGCCATAATGCAGAAAACTCAATCAACTTTCAAATCAGGACCGACATTCAAAGTATTCTAACAATCTTAACGTTGTGAATAACATACTTTCCAACGATTTTCCTTTCCTTGATTGCCGTTACAAGTACGTTTTAGGCTTGCCCTAGGTCATGGATGAAATGAGACCTAGGTCCCGTGCCACAGTATGCTCCTAATTGCTAAACAGATTAAGTCATCACGTTTCGCTAACCCTTAAGGCATAATTAGTTGGAGTTGTAATGAACATCTACGCCTATCTCATTAGTGACACTAAGTGCTGATCGTTAAGGTTCAGTGAAGCGATTCCTGTGGTTATAATTTAGCATTGGTATCTGAAGACATCGACTCAGTTGGTGTCTATTTGCATTTCAGTGAATCATAGCTCAAGCTCTCAAATAACCGCTGTTTATTGTCTATAGCATGAAGAAAGTAATGCCACAAGTAATCTCCAAGCAGATCATATGGCATGGTGGCAAGGCGGTGTCCATTGGCCATAGAAGTGTCCATTAGCCACTGCTGACAGTGAAACAGGGATCAGCACTTATTTTTAAAATTCAGTGGCCGTACAAACTCGTCTGGCTAATGGATACTGTATTGCCACCGAAAGGGATCTGCTTGGAGATTAGCCACAAGAGCACAGACACAACAAAACGCCGTGTGCGCTTGAGCTACAATCCAGTGAAATGCAAATAGGGACACCAACATGGCGGCAGTCACCTGCCCACTTTATTGATATGTGAAAACACTACAGATTCCAAACCTAGTTCTCCCGCCACTCAATTTTAATTTTCTGGCTCCCTCTTGCATACATGTCTTTTCGATAATTCTTTGTGAGTTCCCAATTTCCAATGACGGAGCCCTTAAGAAAAACTAACCAAGTAACGATCTTGTAAAAGAGAAAACGCATTACCGTACGCCATTAGAAGTGCACCTGTTCTACGCTTCCGCAGTTTCATGTCTTCAGACATATTAAGCATTGCTTTAGCAGGCATTTTAAAACGGTAAGTCGTACAAGCATACAATCAATTTGCGGTATATCTGATGAGAGCGGTCTTATCCAATTTCAAGGACTCGCGCCGTAATACTTTAAAGACCCTTATATCCAGGAATCGTTACAACTCATGGTTAATGACAATTACGAATCTCTCGCTAAATAGCAAGTCGTTTAAGAAATATCTGATATCCAATCAAGTGGGAAAATGAAGATGGTTTTCTCATTAGTAAAAGCCATATTAATTGATATTTTACTGTAAAGTAACTCTTGGGTGATATTTTTCAACATTTCTATGCTGATAGTTTGACAGCAAGGCCCATTAGCGAGCACATAAAGCTCCAGACTAGATATTACGTTTTGCTGGGTCAACGTAATTAACAAGTTATCAGCTATATTCCGTGGAAAAGGTGGACAAAATAAGAAATAACAACGTAATACCAACACATCACGATTTGACAAATAAACTTGCAATGCTTACAGAATTCTATAAATATTCTGATATACTAAGTAGCTATATAAGATAAATGTAATAAAATTGCTGTCATTTACCTTATTTTCTTATTACGTAAACCATATTTATACACAGTTGTCGATGCAAGAAAAACACAAATAAATATCTAATAGCTATAAGTCATATTTCATGTGAATGAAGTGTATGATATGCCAAGAAGGTCTAAGTAAGGTATATAATAAACGGCGAAACGTAAGCAGGTGAGAGTCTATACTTTTTTTTTTGAAACAACAAAGTACAAGACATGGTACAAGACATAGAGGTGGAAACTCTAGCCGAAGCTAATATTAATCACACCCCTGACATAGAATACAAATTACAAGTATGAAGATGACAAAACAACAAATGAGCGTTCGTTTATACAAGACTAACGGCAATATAAATCATTAGGCAACTATAAATCGTTGGGTATTAAGTATAAAGGTTTGAGTAAGAATCAAAATTTCTTACTTAAAGTCTAAGAGTCTATACTTAAAAATTCGAAATCAGTGTTTACACAGCCTGAGCACGTGCGCGAGGTCAATGACCCGCTGTGCGCAGAACAACAACTTGTACTTTATATGCACTTGAACTCCCAGCTTGAGTTAAGACCCTGTAACAGCTTGTCTTAACCTTCAGAGAGGAGGGAGATCTGTTACACGATGCGGAAAATTGAATCTGCTAAGGATGGGAACGACGGTGAATGATAAGGAAGGGCTGATGGGAAATTATATTACACCGTGCTCTCGTTCCCAGTCAAATTGGACGGTTCTAACGAACCATTATCGTGCAATTTTCACCGTTTTCACCTGAACTAGAGGTGTTATTCGTACTCCATCTGTACCAAGGCCGTCTGTGGAAAAGTTAACACCCCTTAAAAATGTTGGGATGAGGTACGAAACGTTGTGGACAACTCTAACACGACTTTCCTCAACTAACACAAAACGTCTTGACCTAAAAGTACATTTGCGCAAAGCATCAGAGCTCAAGCACATGAGACGGAGTACAATAAACAAGGAACCAAGCAGAAAATGGCATTATGAGACCATGGATGACGGAAAAATAGACGTTAAACAAGGACAACAACAACAACATACTAGTATATAACACTATGGTGCGTCAGCTACTAGTATTTACGATAGTTGGATTCGTCAGGAAATTCCGTTCCCAGTATTTTGGACAACATAGGATGATAATATGTTGGTGTTTAATATGTAGGGGTACCGAAATAATGAGTAAAATAGGCCGTGCATATACATGTCGCATGTAGTAACGCTTTTATAGCTGTTTGTGTGTGCTTGTTTACCTGTCAGGGTCCGCCATGTTGAATCTTGGACGACGACATGGAATTGCAATTACGCAATGATTTATGGGTAATTGGCGATGATGGTCGGATCATGGTCTATTTATTACCATAGTCGGGTACTTCAATTTCAATACTTCAATGATAATAAGAGGGTGAAATTATTTGTTTCTCTAGGTCTCAGTCTACCTGCTGTCTGTCTGTCTGTCTGTCTGTCTGTCTGTCTGTCTGTCTGTCTATCTGTCTGTCAATCAGTCTGTCTGTCTGTCAGTCAATCTGTCAGTCTGTCTGTCAGTCTGTCTGTTTGCTTGCCTCTCTTCCCTCCCTGATAACTTGAATGTGTTGCAGGTGGGTGTGCTGCAAGGTGTGCAGGTAGTACATACCATTCTGTATACATTGTATAAATAGTTCTGGGGAAGACGATGGAGCTGAATATATTTGTTTTACATCTGATTGTAGTGTGACAGTGATGCTATGTTGTGTAGGTATGGCTATAAGGTCGTGTATTGCTATATAAAACAGAACCAAGAGTGTCTATACTTCCTTCTCTGATGCAGGTTCGGGCATCCCAGTTATTTTTCCGTAGTTTGTTTTGCAACTGTGACACAACATCTATCGGACTAGTTGCCAAAAACTTGATCCTTGCACACGGAACATCGAATCCTCTAAACTAGGTTATAAGGTGTGTTAACGCGGTACCTTACTTAGTAAACGCAGTAGATATATTTCCAAACAATTTTCGATACGTACTAAGCCCGATCACACTGGGTCTACAATCACATGCCCCCACCTCACTTCGTCACATGTAACGACTTTAGACTCTTACGTTTCTTGTCAATGATGGAATCAACAAATCCTCGGTGTGTAGGCGAGGATGAAAACGTCATACGTAACACTGTTCTCTGTAAGACGTCCTGTGGTTGAAAGCTAATGCCCCGCTGTTAATTTTATACCCAAATACGATTAGGACCTTCCTTTGAAGGCCTTTATCAATATTTACAAAGGTTCTATCCACTTACGAGGAATGTGCAGATTAAGCAATTTGCGCGGTGGCGTGTGTGACGCGGGTTAGACTTGAAGTCGCAGAGTAGATTTGTTAGAAAAGGGGGAGCCGGCTTAGTTTAATCTTGTGGAAACAGCCGCATCAGCAAGTGTGTATCCACCAGGGGCGAGCAGAGGAGGATGGGATTCCGTGACGCACGTGGTCGGTTTGCCCGTCTTCCTTACTCTCCAAGCAGAGGTTTGGGTTTTGGGTTATTATGTTTACCGAAGGAAAACATACTGTTTTTGCTACGTTTCCTCTTCTTCTTCAAGTGGCAAGTGGGTGGGTGAAGATTGACAGGCAGAATGACCGGAGGTCAGACACAGGAAATTGATGAAGAGAATTTTTTTGAGCAGACCTAACAGGGCTGGATTTCAGGCTAATGACAGCGTCTACCTCGGAGACTTCTATTCCATTACTATATCTAATAGATGTATAGTTGCCTCTTTTCGTGTCAGCAACTTTATATCCCGATCTTCCTCTCTGTAAAATCGTTAGAATGAAACTTCAAATTCGCCACGACATGACAATGGGCGGCTGTAAACCTGGCAGTGTACCAGATTACAATGCAATTAACCGCTGGAACGTACCTAAAGCCGAGGCTTTGCGTTGATGCTTTAATGCATTGATAAGTCAGCAACGTTTACCATATAGTGTCCCATAGATAGTTTACATTGTTAGTCTGGTGTGCATTATTATGAAGACAGCGTATCTGGGAGCAGGAAAGAAAATAATCCAAAAAAGATGGGCAACAAAGTTATGTCACAAAAAGACAAATTGATTTTTGACGGTACGGTTATCGCAAATAAAAAGGTACATTTTTACAAATTCTAAGTGAGAGATAAAAAACGATGACAATGCGGCGCATTCAGAGCTAACGTTACTTTCATCATAGTTCCGTAGCTAATATTTTAAAAGCATATAACGTTACGTTTTAGACAGCTGATGTTCTAAACCTATACGTTTTAGACAGGGAAAGGGTAAGAGAGGCAAGAAGGAAGAGAAAGTAATGAAGGAAAAAGAGGTACAGAAGTGTTACTAGTACGTACTGTTACCATGAACTTCATCAAAATTACTGCCTTTACTGTTATTTGTATTTTGTATACCGTATATTTTTAGTTCTGATATTTAGATGTATCTTGATGTATTATTTGTCTCGGTGCTATGTATCTCTGTTGAGGAGCCGGCCCCGTAGAGAAACCAGCTTTCTGTTGCCGGCTCCTCACAGATTTTTTTTTTAAATCTGTAAAGCTCAATAGATAAAATAAAAAATAAAAAAATTGGAGAAACTCATAAGAGACTTGTCCGCGTGTCCTTAAGAGTCAGCGCACACGACTTCGATTCACGATAAAGTCAAGAGTGGACCGGAGGAGTGTATAATTGGCTCAGCGGCGAGGGTTCTCCCGTGTTCGCGTGTCGGAAAGCCCTCTTGTGCCGGGACCTTGGAACTCATCACAAAGCACCTTAACAAGCATCATCGATCCGGAGTAATGAGGGCAGGGAAGTCAGCCCGACGGGACTGCGCGCCCCTCCCGATATTGGGGTAATATCATCAACACTTGGCTGATGAATGCTGGTGTGGCGACGGTATTGGCAGTTTGTACACACAGGAGATACGGAGGGTTGTAGGAAGGGACGATTTCATCAGATGAAGGGCTCTTGTTGCGTCTACTGCTCATCCAAGGTTGTTTAAGCAGTGAACCGTGTGAAGCTAGTTATTCGACGTTGTCCAATCTCAAGGCTTGCCACTTTGTTTCGACTCGTGTTCGTTCATTTTCCAGTTGCATGGGCAAAAAAGTTCGCTTTTTTCTTTCATTGCTGCTCGTTTATCCGGAATCCGGAACATCCGGAATTTCTACTGCAGTACCGAAGAAAACTGCTAGGGGTCCATACTCAAACCCTTCATTTTTCTGACACCTACATCATCTACATACTAAATATCATATCAACTAATTCACAGCTTCTTGGGTTATGATGCCCACAAACACACGAACAAACCCACGAAAGGCTTCTTTTGGAAGGTAATAAACAGGAGGAATGTTAAAAATCGCTAACGCGTTAACGGTATGTGCTTAAGCTTCTTTTCCAGCGCTGCACCGCTGTGTCAGTGGCACCTCGCCAGGAGGCTAGCACTAAATGTCACCCTACATTATCTTCATGCATTATATGAAACTGCCCCAGAGGACGAATTATCAATAATGCAATTTTGTGGTTTGGGGTCATATTCTGAATGTATGAGAGCGATGGTAGGGGAGATTTCCTCTACACTTTACGTGATGTGTTCCCTCTCTTAAGTTAATAATTCTTAAGTTACGTGGTGGTGAAATAAATACAACAAATAACCGATTTATAGTCCTTCAAACTTGTCAAAATAAGTCAATCTTTCTCTACTCTGCTTCGATTGAGAATCGATAACTGTGGCGATCGATAACTAAGTTAATTAATAAATGTATCATCAATAGTACAGTTGACGTGACAAAATATATTTCTGGATCATTAACGATGAAGACCAGATGGTCCTTTGAGTCTTGTCCGATAATGTTTCAACCCAACTCTTGGACAAAGCTTAAATTCTTGGCCTCAAGTCACTGAACGTTTATTTATTATGTAAAACAGCAACATTGCATACATGTTGTGAGCCTGTGGCGATTCCACATTTTATTTCATTGTTATTGTATGTATACAAAAACTAGTAGTTATTCCTTTGTTTTGAATTGTGCTGTCTTGTATCATGTTGTTTGGTGTTGCGCTGCGCTTCATAGTGTTGTGTTATGCTGTGCTGCTGTGTAATGTTATAATATGTTGCGTTGCGTTGTGTTGTGTTGTGTAGTGCAGTGTTGCGTTGCGTTGTGTTGTGTTGCGCCGTGTTGCACTGTATATGGCACTGTATTGTTGATTTTGCAGGTTTCATGCTGTGTGTCTTTTTGTTTGTGTATATTACGTTGCTCCCGTCTACACAATAATATGACTGAGCCCTGATGTTCTTGCTCACTTGCTCTCCTTATAATCATTATAATGGGTTTCCCTCATCATATCAAATGTCACGTCTTAGTCTCAATTTCTTTTTAGGAAAACAAATCTCTTAAAAAATTCTTCCACATTGAATCCATGTCTGAAATAATCATTTCTGAATCCGTATTCAGGGCGTTTGGGTACCAAAGAGATATTGCAACGCCACTGTGGTAAAAATCCATACGCAATCTGTTTCCAGTTAACTTGCAATGGGAGGCTATCAGAGATTTAGTAATCAAACTGGGATATTATTGAATTTTCCATGAATATTAATCTCCCCTCGGCGTCCAGGGAGTGCCTGATTATATGCTTTTACCCCAG
>NW_017803910.1:1392909-1483292 GCF_001625305.1 Branchiostoma belcheri | reverse complement strand
TTGTTTCTCTAGGTCTCAGTCTACCTGCTGTCTGTCTGTCTGTCTGTCTGCCTGTCTGTCTGTCTATCTGTCTGTCAATCTGTCTGTCTGTCTGTCTGTCTGTCTGTCTGTCTGTCTGTCTGTAGTCAATCTGTCAGTCTGTCGGTCAGTCTGTCTGTTTGCTTGCCTCTCTTCCCTCCCTGATAACTTGAATGTGTTGCAGGTGGGTGTGCTGCAAGGTGTGCAGGTAGTACATACCATTCTGTATACATTGTATAAATAGTTCTGGGGAAGAAGCTGGAACTGAATATATTTGTTTTACATCTGATTGTAGTGTAACGGCGATGTGATCTTGTGTAGGTATGGCTATAAGGGCGTGCTATAAGGCTTTATAAAACAGAACCAGGAGTGCCTGTTTCGTCCTTTGATGCAGGTTCGGGCATCCCAGTTATTTTTCCGTAGTTTGTTTTGCAACTGCGACACAACATCTATTGGACTAGTTGCCAACAACTTGATCCTTGCACACGGAACATCGAATCCTCTAAACTAGGTTATAAGGTGTGTTAACGCGGTACCTTACTTAGTAAACGCAGTAGATATATTTCCAAACAATTTTCGATACGTACTAAGCCCGATCACACTGGGTCTACAATCACATGTCCCCACCTCACTTCGTCACATGTAACGACTTTAGACTCTAACGTTTCTTGTCAATGATCGAATCAACAAATCCTCGGTGTGTAGGCGAGGATGAAAACGTCATACGTAACACTGTTCTCTGTAAGACGTCCTGTGGTTGAAAGCTAATGCCCCGCTGTTAATTTTATACCCAAATACGATTAGGACCTTCCTTTGAAGGCCTTTATCAATATTTACAAAGGTTCTATCCACTTACGAGGAATGTGCAGATTAAGCAATTTGCGCGGTGGCGTGTGTGACGCGGGTTAGACTTGAAGTCGCAGAGTAGATTTGTTAGAAAACGGGGAGCCGGCTTAGTTTAATCTTGTGGAAACAGCCGCATCAGCAAGTGTGTATCCACCAGGGGCGAGCAGAGGAGGACGGGATTCTGTGACTATGACGCACGTGGTCGATTTGCCCGTCTTTCTTACTATCCAAGCAGAGGTTTGGGTTTTGGGTTATTATGTTTACCGAAGGAAAACATATTGTTTTTGCTACGTTTCCTCTTCTTCTTCAAGTGGCAAGTGGGTGGGTGAAGATTGACAGGCAGAATGGCCGGAGGTCGGACACAGGAAATTGAGAGAGACAATTTTCTGCGGAACTATATAGATAACAGGGCTAGATTTCAGGCTAATGACAGCGTCTACCTCGGAGACTTCTATTCCATTACTATATCTAATAGATGTATAGTGTGTTGTCATCTGGACTCTTTTTCTCCAACATTCTTTTTGTGTCAGCAACTTTATATCCCGTTCTTCTTCTCTGTAAAATCGTTAGAATGAAACTTCAAATTCGCCACGACATGACAATGGGCGGCTGTAAACCTGGCAGTGTACCAGATTACAATGCAATTAACTAAATGCAATTAATGAAATTACAATGCAATGCAAAAAGTTATTCAAAGATGTCGCCAATATTTCCCCAAGTTTTTCATATCTCAACCAACAACAAAAGACTATATTATTGCTAAAGTCCACCAACCCATTTATTTTTCAAAGAGTCGGACAATTCATCTCCCACTGCCTCCTGAGAAGAAGTCAAACCCCCTAATAGCATGACAAGAATAGTTGAATAAGATAGAATAGATTAGAATAGCAGTTACATTGTTCCTATTACCTGTTCACATATTGCATATTTACTTTTTTATCCTGTATGTATACCAACGTTATTAGATTTAAGTAGATATAGTAGGTTCGATAAGTATATCGTACACGTAGAAGTTCCTGTCAGCAAATAGTCTTATACATGTATCACCACATTTTCTTGTCAATGTATGCAATTAGCCCTCGGGCAGGAATTTGCAATAAACAACTTCAACTTCATTAACCGCTGGAACGTACCTAAAGCCGAGGCTTTGCGTTGATGCTTTAATGCATTGATAAGTCAGCAACGTTTACCATATAGTGTCCCATAGATAGTTTACATTGTTAGTCTGGTGTGCATTATTATAAAGACAGCGTATCTGGGAGCAGGAAAGAAAATAATCAAAAAAAGATGGGCAACAAAGTTATGTCACAAAAATACAAAATGATTTTTGACGGTACGGTTATCGCAAATAAAAAGGTACATACAAATTCTAAGAGTCAGATAAAAAAACGATGACAATACGGCGCATTCAAGGCTAACGTTACTTTCATCATAGTTCAGTAGCTAATATTTTAAAAGCATATAAAACGTTACGTTTTAGACAGCTGATATTCTAAACCTATACGTTTTAGACAGGGAAAGGGAAAGAGAGGCAAGAAGGAAGAGAAAGTAATGAAGGAAAAACAGGTACAGAAGTGTTACTAGTACGTATTTTTGTTACCATGAATTCAAAATTGGAGAAACTCATCAGAGACATGTCCGCGTGTCCTTTAGAGTCAGCGCACACGACATTGATTCCAGATAAAGTCAAGAGTGGACCGGAGGAGTGTATAATTGGCTCAGCGGTGAGGGTTCTCCCGTGTTCGCGTGTCGGAAAGGCCTCTTGAGCCGGGACCTTGGAACTCATCACAAAGCACCTTAACAAGCATCATCGATCCGGAGTAATGAGGGCAGGGAAGTCAGCCCGACGGGACTGCGCGCCCCTCCCGATATTGGGGTAATATCATCAACACTTGGCTGATGAATGCTGGTGTGGCGACGGTATTGGCAGTTTGTACACACAGGAGATACGGAGGGTTGTAGGAAGGGACGATTTCATCAGATGTAGGGCTCTTGTTGCGTCTACTGCTCATCCAAGGTTGTTTAAGCAGTGAACCGTGTGAAGCTAGTTATTCGACGTTGTCCAATCTCAAGGCTTGCCACTTTGTTTCCACTCGTTTGTTCATTTTCCAGTTGCATGGGCAAAAAAGTTCGCTTTTTTTCTTTCATTGCTGCTCGTTTAGTGTACATTATCCTTTGATGTTCTTTGTGTGTAGCGTTTTCACGTGCTTTCCGTGTCAATGAGACAGGCAGGTATGGCCGCCATGTTGGTGTCCTTGATTTACATTTCAACAGATCGCAAGTCAAACGCACACAGCAAGTTTGTGTTTTATAGACAAGTTTCTAATTATTCTTCTAGTCTTCTCTCCTTTGAGCTGTACAAATTGGTAGAGACTCCGATTTAGTAGTTCTACCAGATCGGATTCTGTTCCCTTACAGATGAACTTACATGAAGAACTTTTGATGTATTGCCATTACAACTTTTGATATAAAACTACACGATTGCGTTGTATTGTCGCGGGGCGTTTGCCTGGTTGCGACGTCTATTTTTGTATCACCTCGAAGGTAGAACTTTTCACCATCGATACCTCAATCGATACCACCAGATCGAACGTGGTACCGAAAATAGCACCACAGACCATCTTCTGTGTACGGTACAACCACATTCCAGTAGCTCTGTTGGAATGAAGTACTTTTAGTCAATCAAACAGTTGTTTTTTTTTCCACAGGACAAAAAATAAAAAATAAAAAAATGCTAACAAGAGCTTTGAAAAATCATGAAAACATCCGGAATTTCTACTGCAGTACCGTAGAAAACTGCCAGGGGTCCATACTCAAACCCTTCATTTTTCTGACACCTACATCATCGTACATACTAAATATCATATCAACCTATTCACAGCTTCTTGAGTTATGATATCTACAAACCCACCAACTGAACCACGAAAGACTTCTTTTGGAAGGTACTTTAGTAATAAACAGAAGGAATATTAAAAATCGCTAACGCGTTATCGGTATCTGTATCTGTATAGCCGGTATAACCGCCCTTCGGCGTAACACACCACCTTCGCAGGCACGCGGCGCGGCGACAGCTGGCTATATTACACCGATCGACTTGTTACACCTAACCCTTGAACTTCTAGCTCTAGACATTGTTTAGTGGTATGTGCTTTTTCAGCGCTGCACCGCTGTGTCAGTGGCACCTCGCCAGGAGGCTAGCACTAAATGTCACCCTACATTATCTTCATGCATTATATGAAACTGCCCCAGAGGACGAATTATCAATAATGCAATTTTGTGGTTTGGGGTCATATTCTGAATGTATGAGAGCGATGGCAGGGGAGATTTCCTCCACACTTTACGTGACGTGTTCCCTCTCTTAAGTTAATAATTCTTAATTCACGTGGTCGTAAAATAAACACAGAAAATAACCGATTTATAGTCCTTCAGCCCTGTCAAAATAAGTCAATCTTTCTCTACTCTGCTTCGATTGACAATCGATAACTGTGGCGATCGATAACTAAGTTAATTAATAAATGTATCATCAATAGTACAGTTGACGTGACAAAATATATTTCTGGATCATTAACGATGAAGACCAGATGGTCCTTTGAGTCTTGTCCGATAATGTTTCAACCCAACTCTTGGACAAAGCTTAAGCTATATTCTTTGGCCTCAAGTCACTGTTTATTTATCATATAAAATAGCAACATTGCATACATGTTGTGAGCCTGTGGCGATTCCACATTTTATTTCATTGTTATTGTATGTTTACAAAAACTTGTAGTTATTCCTTTGTTTTGAATTGTGCTGTCTTGTATCATGTTGTTTGGTGTTGCGCTGCGCTTCATAGTGTAGTGTTATGCTGTGCTGCTGTGTAATGTTATAATATGTTGCGTTGCGTTGTGTTGTGTTGTGTAGTGCAGTGTTGCGTTGTGTTGTATTGCGCTGTGTTGCACTGTATGACATTGTACTGTTGATTTTGTAAGTTTCATGCTGTGTGTCTTTTTGTTTGTGTATATTACGTCGCTCCCGTCTACATAATAATATGGCCGAGTCCTGATGTTCTTGCTCACTTGCTCTCCTTATAATCATTATAATAGGTTTCCCTCATCATATCACATGTCACGTCTTGTCTCAATTCTTTTAGGGAAACGAATCTCTTAAAAATTCTTCCACATTGAATCCATGTCTGAAATAATCATTTCGGGATCCGTATTCAGGGCGTTTGGGTACCAAAGAGATATTGCAACACCACTGTGGTAAAAATCCATACGCAATCTGTTTCCAGTTAACTTGCAATGGGAGGCTATCAGAGATTTAGTAATCAAACTGGGATATTATTGAATTTTCCATGAATATTAATCTCCCCTCGGCGTCCAGGGAGTGCCTGATTATATGCTTTTACCCCAGCCTGCTGAATTTGGAATATTGCCACCGGATGTCTGTCAGAGAACAGTACTGGCGTCTCCGGTCCAGCGTGAAATAGAAAACTGATCATTTCCCGATTTTATTGCGATGGATGTGGGGGCGATGATCGTCGATCATACTCCATTTGTGGGGCCTTATAAGCACCAGGATATCGGAACAGCAGACTGGAGCAAGAAGAGCGCTCCTCCTTTGGAATGACGATGTCTTCAAACTGCTTTCTCTGTTTAAAAATAGCACTTATTTACTGCATTTGTAGGCCTTATAAGCACTCGGATGTCGGTACAGCAGACTCAAGTAGGAAGAGCTTCCTCCTCCAGAATGTCGAGGTTTAAAATGACGTTATACATACTGCTTTGTCTGTTTAAAAATGACACTTACACTTACATACTCCATTTGTGGGGCCTTATATAAGCACTCGGATGTCGGTACAGCAGACTGAAGCAGGAAGAGCGCTACTCCTTTGGAAAGTCGAGTTTAAAAATGACTTCAAAAATGTTACTTACTGCTTTCTCTGTCTAGAAAATAGCACTTACCTACTCAATTTGTGGGGCCTTATAACCACTCTGATGTCGGTACAGCAGACTGAAGCAGGTCGAGTTTGAAAATGACTTATGTTATATAACGTCACTCTGTCTAGAAAATAGCGCTTCTGAGAAAGAGCACGGTCGTTGAGCCGCCCCCCCCCCGACTTATAATAGACGTGGACATGGGTGTCAGTTCTGTACACCGAAGGATGTGGAAAGGATTCTGAATTTTAACTGAATCTAGCGTGGAACGTTGCATAAACATGCCGAGAGGGTCTGTCCTTGGTGCTGAAATGACGGCTTTCCAATGAGCGCAGATTAGGTCAACTGTGGAAAGTCTTCCTCAGTCAGCGTACATTGATAAGGGACTGAATAGAAAGATTTACAAATAATGAACTGATAAGAGGGTTGCATGGCGGTTTTGTCTATGTGGACAGTTCATGATGAATTGTTTTTCTGTTTGTTTGTTTGTTTGTTTGTTTGTCTGTCTGTCTGTCTTTGTTTCTTCTGTTTATTTTTCCGTGGAAAGTTTCTTCCTGGTCCTTCAAGTACATTACCCCAGCCATTCCCACATGTGCACACTGTCATGTCATCATGTCAGGACAAAGTCACGACAAAATATAAATAAACGATCACAAGTTTTGCCTCACAAGACTACCTGATAGACGGGGTTAGAAACTCTTTATTTCGGGACCACTGGAGCAAGTAAACCTCGCCAGGAACCCGCCATACCAACTAGAGTCCTGACTGATCAACATTCAAAAATCACCGCCTATTCAACACCAAATAAGTGCAATTTCACTCAGGTCGAAAGGGTAAAACTCCAAGGTACTAAGACAGTGACCTAGCGGTCAACGCCGCATCGCACTTGTAAGCGCAGGCGGGAAGTAGAAAACAGTGGATGAGAGGCTTTATTGCGCTTCCGCCGTAATGAACAAACTCTCTGGAACTCGAGTGGGAAGCAAGCGACCTTTCAGTCGGAATGAACCTCGCAAATCTCACGTATCTATTATGCAGGACTCTTCTAGCAATGTGACTTGTAGGTCACAGTATACGTCATATAGTGATATACATGTAGCAAGTCTTAATATCACTTTTGCTTTGGGGGCCAGAAACTATGGAAGTAGGTTGATGGTATAGGTTATAATCCACTGATAACATTGGGGCGATTAATCTAATTAATCCCAAGCAGATGTTAGGAGAGTAGGAAATGGTTAGTGGTTTTCATGTGAAGTCATTGCTGTGTCTGCCGCCATGTTGGTGCCCCTATTTGCATTTTTCTTAAATTCACAGCTCAATCTTTTTGGTCATCTAAAGATCTCCGAGCCATCTCAAATGGACACCATAACAGTCTACAGCAAAAGTCAAAGTCAAAGGAGAGAATTCATTTTTGGGTCTGCCTAATATGCATAATTCAGCGACCTGTACTATGTACAAGAGGCTGCAATGTATTTAAGTGCATTGTTAAGAAGAAGCAATAAGCCAATGTCAAGAGACTACTTGAGGAATACGTAAAAATAACGCGCAAAATGCTGTGTAGGCTTGTGCTACGCTACATTAAAATGCAGATAAGGACACCAACATGGCGGCCAACACCTACCCCTTTCCTGCATAGAATGGTACTTTGGAAGGGATTATAGAATTAGGACACGTCAAGATAATGAGCAAATCGACCCTGTGTTTGCGACCGTTATTAACGGTAAAGCCCCCGGCGCTATCTGAAGGTCCTGTTTCCCGCGGTAACAGTACCTGACACACACCGCGGTAAGTAATTGTTTTCCCCCAAAACTATCGATCAGCTTCCGTGTCAGTTACACTTACATGATTGGGAGGGGGAGATCGATGAGTAGTTAGGGATGGATTTTCAAGGGAAGAATGGGAAACGGGAACATTGACTTTCCTCACTTCACTCAGGTGTAAAATGAGTACCTAGCTTCGGTTAGGGACGTCCCTCGGATAGGACGTTAAATGGAGGTCCCGTGTTTGGGAGAGTCACGCCCCACGCACGTTAAAGAACCTACCGCACTTATCACCTATACAGAAAAATAACTCATATTCTTCAAGTACAAATAAACATAGTTTTCAGTTATATCATCATGTACGAATTACGCTGATCAAACGAGTGTGTTAAAAGTGTAAATGCTTAATATATGAGACGAGACTAAAATGAATCCGGATTCTGAATATTACTTTATGTATGCTAGCCCAATTCTCACCGACTTAAACATAGACCAGCTTTTATCCTTGTTAGAAAGCTAAAAGGCACCGCAGGTAAATTATTTTCAGCAAGGAACAGATTAGAACGATTCTTATTGAAGTAATTTGAAACCCCACGGTTGAGAAATTGCATGGAAAGATGAAGAAATCAGTCCCATATTTCTTTTTTGGAATGTTTCCAATATGGCCATGTTGATTTGATGATATGGATTTCATCCTCTGGGAAACCCAAAACTGATGCGAGCGTGAGAATAAAAGAAACGTTTGGCAAAAAAAAGGTGCTTTTATTATGAAATCTACGTGGTCATAAAGGTTGAACAAATGACACATGATGAGTATGGTATGGCGAATAATCTACTCTTCAAATTCATTTCTTAACATTTTAATCTGTCTTTCGTTTGATTTTGGCATTCTGCGACATAAGTATCGTTTTCGAATATTTCAATCTACGGCATATATTTGCTCATTTTGCACCTACTTTGTACGATGTATAGTATGGTCGAAAACATTTTAGGGGGGAAGCGGATGAAAACTCATGCGCGCGCGGATGTCATCCATATAACCAAATCAACATGGCCTAACTAATGAGACGTCGTTACAAGTGTGAAGAGTTTCCACTTTTATCACTTCCCCCATCCCCAGACGTCCCCTGAGTGCCGCCCGCTAACAGTCAGACATGTCACGCGAGTCCCCGCTTCCCGCAATCATCAAAATAATCGTTTCAAGAACAAACCTTGAGTCTTAATTAAAACGCACTTTTTAAGTGTACCCAGAGTACACATAGATTTAACACAGTTGACTTGCAAAGATTTCCAGATAACATATGAGCGTATCAAATAAGTTCCTACGCATTTCACTAGTATACTACATAGCACGTTTTATTCATGTTTTAATAAGATGTGTAAGAAATGGGTTTTGGATGTACTGGATGTACTTTTAACTAGAAATGTAACATTTCCAAAGCAAATTCATAATGTTTACCTTCGCATAATCTGCTCTATTGATTCTTACTCAAACACATTCATATAAATGGTAACAGGAGTCAAAATCCCTCCTGCTATAAAATTGCAACATGATGTAACCCAACACCAGTTACCATAGTGACAGACGTCTGATTCAGGTCATTGACCTTTTGTGTTTTTTTTTTTATTCCAACATGTAATTACCAGACGTGGTGACGACACACTCAAGTTTCTTCAACTTATATTAACCTTTTGTGTTTGGAGAAGAGGAAACTGGGCAAAAGATATATGTTTTCCTTCGGTAAACATACCGATATCGTTACATTTTTCTCATCATGAAATACAAACGATAAAGGATTGAGACTAACCCCGCTGAGATGGTAATTACCCGGGGAGGGAAGTACGGGGGAGGGCCGGACATCAGGTCCCGATCAATACTTGTTGTTATTAATTGTGATCCAATTAAGTTGAGGCAGGAACGTATCTACCTTTTAATTGGATTGGTAACGTTACTTTCCAGTCGGGTTGTCCTGTGGTCGGTTGGGTAACTTTAGAGGTCACTGTGAACGTGACTAGTGGGTCTTTGAAGCGAGGTGGGGTGGGGGGTGGATGTGAGCCAATAGGAAGAACTCATGACTTTGAGCCGCTTTAGAAAGATTTGCGAGACGATGACTAGAACGAAGAATAAATCACAAGGCGTGGGCCTCGGGGTCTTTCTTGGTTATGATTAGTTCAAGCTCAAAGAATTCTGCATAAATGTCAAGTAAAAATGTCAAAATAGACATGCTTAAACGTAACAATGTCCACAAGCTATGAAGTGCCCATGTTCACATTTTCTGTACTGATGTCCACATTCATGTTAATAGTCTTATTGACAGACATATTATGATGATTTTAACAGGCAAGTATTAATGGTGAAACTCAAACTGTTTTGTTACTAGTATTTAGATACGAATGACAGGCTAAATATCACCACCGCCAGAGCAGTCCGCCATCTTGGATCGCGCAATGAATCCAGACATCTTACCTTTGCCTCAGAATTGGCCCTCATCGATGAATGAACCAAATCAATTAATCTGATTCAAGCTGCCCGCACTGATTAGCAGATTGGCCATTTATTCACTTCATGTTTGGCCATTCTTATTCTATTACTCGGCAAACCTGGCCAAGTCATTAGGGGAGACTTTCTTTTTCAGAGCAGAAACGATCGATGGGCCCTGGTCTCCGTGAGTAGCGGATCAAGAGTCAATTCCTCTAATTGCCAGAGCGCAACTCCAAATAGAGAGGAGAGTAGTTACTTCTAGTCTCCATGAGACTCCTTTTGGAGGCTGAGTAAACAGTAGAAATCGGCAAAATGGAGCTTCTCTGTGCGTCCATCTCCTCTGGCCAATGATATCCCATCACCTTTTAGGCTGATTTCTACTACTCGTATTTCTCAAGCATGCAAAAGGAGTCTGGTGGAGACTAAGTTACTTCAACGTTACGGACCCAAAGCCTTACCAAGTCACGAAATAAATGATTTTAAAGGAAAGGGTTGCCTGAAGGACAACATAACATTTTGTGTTGTTATTCAGGGGTGAATTCCATACAGCTACTGTATTGTCGTCGTGTCGTGGTTCATGATATCCCTGTACAAAGATTGAGTATTCTAACTTTGCACGTACACATACAACACGCCTGCATGAGATAGTTTCAGCTAATACAGTATTTATACCAAGAACACAAACTAACTGGTCCTTCTTAGAGATTCGACATCATTTTACCAGATTTTATCATTTTATTAGATTCGATTGATCTGGATTGGTTCGTATTCATTCATACAATTTGTGTATCATATCTAATGCAGTCCTTCTTTTCTATGATGATACCAGTAAGATTTCTAGCGTGCAACTTTCTTGATAAGCTTGATAATCCATTACATTTCCTGGGACATTTCAGGATGTAATTTTACTTAAAGAAAATGCATTTCAATGACAAAGATTGTCACTACGGATAATGATAGTAAGGGAAAATGTCACAAAGAGAAGGCAGACTTTTAGATACTTGATGCGAAGGCTGCTATTTTCTGAAACACTCCTATTAACCACACAGTTAAAAGGCTGTGGTTACCGCCGTGTAAGATGCAACTGTCGGGCGTCTTTTGATGTTCAAATCACGGAGAAATCAAATCCGTTTGCGGTCCTGCGCATTTGCGTCACAGCAATGCACACATCCCTCCCGGGCGACCGTCTCTTCTTAACCAGCGTACGTCACCTGTCTTGAGGGGACGTGTTTTGATAAATTTCATGAGACGGTCGTAGTTGGTGACATCTTGGAGCCTTGTACTGTCCGTGATCCAATCAGTCACCGCAACACTATCTCTGGAAGACTTAACGAGATATACCTCAGTGGGCTGCTTCACTCACATTTCGGGATTTAAGAAACATTTACACCGCCTCTTGCATGACAGAAATGTGATGCAGCACCGTGCTTTTTGGGTATGTGCAATCAGTCTAGCGTAATCTTGAAGAGTGGCGGATATATTGCCTTAGAGGGTATCACATGACGAAAAGGCGATATGAGAAAGCGAATCAGCAGAACTCAGAGATGCTTATATTCTCGACTACTACTATTAAAGAAAACAAGGTTTAGGAATTGTTTGGGCAGGTTTTAGAGTCCACTAGCCAGACTTGGTACGCGATTCGGTCGCCAACATTTTACGGTTGATCAAGATACAAGAGTATAGCTAAAAACAGATGATGCATAAAAGACGGGAAATAAGTAAAGTAAGAAAATTTACGGTCTGAAAGAATACTGGCGATTTTATCACCATCTTAGAAGTAGGAGAAGAAAAGTCAACTATGATTCAAAATTGCAAAATGGTTGGAATGTAATTCAGGAAATAATGGTTAATAACACTTAGGACTCTTAAAACATTTTATACTTAAAACATAGTCAGGTAGTAACTGTGGCAGCATATTCCCGTGACTTTTACGTGGTCTTTAAGGGATATTAAATGTAGAGGGTAAAAGCCTTCTATTAACCCTAGGTGGTAGAAGGTTGTCTGCGAATGTTGGCAACTCACCAGTAAAGCAGCTTAGTTCAACAGTAGGGGCCCGTCGTTTATTACTTCCATGAAAAATTGAGGTATTTTTTTGGTCAGTTCATGAGTGCGCACGAGCGCGCGTGTGTCTGTCTGTGTGCGCGTGTGTGTGTGTATGTGTGTCTGTCTGTGTGTGTGTGTGTGTGTGTGTGTGTGTGTGTGTGTCTGTGTGTATGTCTGTCTGTCTGTGTGTGTGTGTGTGTGTGTGTGTGTGTCTGTCTGTGTGTGTGTGTGTGTGTGTGTGTGTGTGTGTGTGTGTGTGTGTGTGTGTGTGCATGCTTATGTGCGCGCGCGCGTGTTTGTGTGTTTGGGGAGGCTTCGTTTACAAATATAAATCAGTTGCCGAAACGATTCCTTCAATTCAAAAATCTTTAACAAACTGTACCAAAAGTCTAAGATATATATAAGAGCAACTGTTGTTAGAGGCGCTCAGTAGTTTGAGAAACTCGGACTACTTAATAGGGTTCTTCTCTTCCGAGAAATAAGTTCATTAAGTTCAGATGGCAGGTGTCTGTTTGCAGTGATTTTTGGCAGAGAATCAGCTATGTCTTGAACGGTTCAGTGGGTGACTGGTGAGCTTGGCTTGAACGATTCTTCGTCTGTGCTCGTTTTCATCAGGGATTTGGTGCGGTTGAAAGAGTTGTATAGCTGCAAGACAAATGTAAAAGGAAAGGCGGTAAGCCGGTAAGCCCTCCTCTGAAGTCTCACCGCACCAGAACAAGTTTATCAAGTCAAGAACTTGTAACCGTCTTTTGACAGGGTGAGTTTGACGAATGGTGCAGACGACACAAAAAGGGATTTTCGTGATTGGGGAGGAGAGTGCCGTATTTTTGCCGCGACAGGTGCGATGTCCTTGGCCTTATCATGATGAAATGGCGGCTTGGAGTCAAGCTCCATATGTACACTGTCTTACGGCAAGATGCATCGTAGCAACGCAAAATCTATCTTTGAAAAGTTTCTTTCCATTTATTTTTTAAAGCATTGTTGTAGTAAAGCGCATGTAAAACGAGTAAATGTCCGTAAAAACGCGTAAATACGAACAAAACAAAGAAAATGTCAACAGAATCTACGGCCTCAATCTTACAAGCGATCTAGTATTGTGTAATGTATAATGTAGTCACCCTATGTCAAAGGTGCTTCCAGAGAAGAGCCCATATTATACATCAGATCGGCGCAAAGTGTCGCCTTTGGCCCCATTCTGTGCGCGCCACACCTGATCTCACTGTGTGTGGACTTCATAACTGCGCTGGGAAGGGTATTTGATATTCTGTGAGACGTGATTCCCAATCACTCATGGGTGTGTGTACTACAGGTTAGGGATTTGGCCGCCGGAAGCGCTTGAAATCACGCTCTTGCCTTGAATTCGGCCTGTTTTACGTGTTTAAAGAATTGCATCAACAGTACACACACACAAACACACACACACACACCACACACGCACATACACACACTCACACACACACACACACACACACAAACACACACACACGCACGCACGCACACACACACACACACACACACACAAGATGATGATCTAATGATATTGAGAGAAAACCGTACATTTGCGCTAAGTTAGAAGTAAAAGTTATAACATTCTGGGGTTTGATCTTCCATACATGTTAAGTACAGACAGACGTCACATGTAGGTTCCTTGGCACACTAACTTCATTGGCACATCGCGCTGGCCAAAATGTCTACAGCGAAGCGCTCAGAAACACATGTGAACTCCTAACACCTGCACCCCGACTATCCGCGGCGTGAACTCTGCCTCCTGGGCGATAATTCTTTGTTATACGGCAGCGTTACCGCAGAGGAAAGACTTCAGATAAGAGGTCAGTAGCAACAGACGCTTTCTGTGACACTTCGATTCCGGAGATTTAAAGGTCTAGGTTAACAGTCGCTATCGTCTATAGAGTATAAACGATTCTCCTAACTGTATATTTCTTGTTCTCTTCTGGGCTGGTATTAGGTACTTAGTAGTTGGGACATCCACCAGTTTATTAGTCATTTTGTACATCATGCATCTGTATCTGTATCTGTATAGCCGGTATAACCGCCTTTCGGCGTAACACACCAGCTTCGCAGGCACGCGGCGCGGCGGCAGCTGGCTATATTACACCGATCGACTTGTTACACCTAACCCTTGAACTTCTAGCTCTAGACATTGTTTAAAGCTATCTATTGACAATGCCCCTACTGTACTTGGTGACAGTGAGTTCCACTCTGCGATAGTTCTAGGAAAGAATGAATTCTTGAACACCTCAATCCTCGGTTGATAACTCTGGTACTTGAATGCGTGGCTATATATGCGTGGTATAGTATAGTACTCTCAGGTTGATAGTTTGCAGTGGTATAAAAGGCTGACTTTTTCCTTTGGTTTAGCAACGCAGTTTTATAGGGTGGCTTGGCTACTCCCTCCTTGCAGCCAAGGGCTGAGCTTTATACAATTGCTGGGTTTTATTTGGGCCTGCGTTTTCAACATTTTCTTTATCGTAGTGCGCACATAAGTGGCATTTTAACACTTGCGTCACCTCTAATTGAGACGAATGAATATCAACGATCCACAGTGACGCAAGTACCTGACTTTTTGCTACCTTTTCAATGGCCTTTGTAGAAGAGGTGGTAGAAGAACAAGGCCGTCTGTAGGCGACAGGGCTTCTTAATTATCGCCGACGTGACCAGGTTCCGAAGAACGGGATTTGGCAGCAATGTCTTGCATGCGAAGCACACCGAATGACAAATCAAACAGCCCCAAGTAGTATTTTTCGGCCAGCAAAGTAAGAAAAGACAAGACATGTTTCCAAAATCATATCCTAGAAATACTTACAGTAAAACTAATATTGTCGGTCAGCAAAGTAAGAAAAGAAAAGATATGTTTCCACAATCATCTCCAGTTGCTTGAGTAACTGTTTTTTTTTAGTACCTTATTACCTGGATGTCTAACCTTCACCGACGAAAGAAAAGACATGTTATTTTCTCACCAACATGGCAGGCCGAGTCAGGTTTGCAAAATGAAGCAATTGGACTGGAATGGTCTCCTTTGACCTAAATGTGTCAGGATGCGGACGTCAACGTGCGATTTGTTTGACTCACAGAGAACACCCCCCGGTAACTTGAGTACTCTGAAGGGGCGGGCGCCCAGCTAGGCTTCCACCGCTGTGCTCAAACGAGAGCTTGTTAGTTTTCCTCTGAGTTGTAATGCAGTGTCGGTACAAGCTGGTGCGTGGGTGTGGAGTCGTGTGCTTCAAATCATAGACCCAGGTTACTCTGGTTACAGTTTAAGCCAAATATAAGCTTCGATGAATATGAAGTAAAGATGGAATAGTCCCGCACGAGTTAAGGCCTAGTACTAGTGACTCTTGTCAGAGACTCTTGCCAGGCTTCTTATGGCCTTTTATCTTCGCCAAGAAGTGTATGTAGGTGAGTGTTTGTGTGTATGTGTGTGATGAATTTTCTTGATATTCGACAGTTAAAAACCAGGTAATTTCAGAAATAAATGAATTGATGCGATCAGAAAACAGCACATGAAAATATTGAGCAACAGCCAAGAAACCTATAGTAAAAGGTTGAACTTTATTCCAACACACAATTGGGTGTTGGAATAAAGTTCAACCTTTTACTATGATTACTACCAACACAGATGAACTTTCATGATGAGCCAAGAAACCTCCTACGGAGGCTACACGTGTCTAGCCACGCACGCATTAAGCGGTGAAGTGTCACTGTAGACTTGCAAAATTATCATTCATAACTCAGACATGCATATAACGTTATAACGACAAAATCACGACGCAGCAGCGGTACATAATGCCAACCGACATTGTCTTGCTATAATTTGCGCTATAATTTGCATTAAGTTCTGACCCTTCCTACAGTCTAGTTGATGCATTTCCGACTGACTAGAGTTGAAGCCGTCGTGAGTTATTTGGATTCAGTATCTCGTTTTCAATCAGGTGGATGCAGTAAAACAATCAAAGACATCAGTGAATTCGTGGGGATTCATTCCTCAGCTAACCGACATTCTCGCACACGCATGCAGTCGTCCCTCAGTAAGACACCTGGAGCCGCATAGTTCCCGTTTAGAACTTTTATTCAGCCTGTCACACAAAGACATTAGTGTTGTCTGGCTCCAGTAATGGACGCTACCAGTAAATATTTTGGCGTAATTGTGCTTGATTGACTGATCGATTTATTATTCATTCATCTCCAGATATGAAGATACGCGTTTCAAATGATGCATTAAGATAGAGATCTAAATTTAGAGAGACAAATTGATTGATTGCTCGATTGATACATTGAAAGAGATAAATAGGCAGTTTAACACACCGCATTAGATATGCATTTTGATAAGCCTGACAGCTCTGAGCAATGTTTAGGGTTAGGTGTTCAAAGGCTACGTGTAACAAGTCGTTCGGTGTAATGTAACCAGCTGCCGCCGCGCCGCGTGCCTGCGAAGCTGGTGTGTTACGCCAAAGGGCGGCTATGTCGGCTATACAGATACAGAAAACTGTTATCGCAAAAAAAATGAATTAGGGGCACCAAGAAAACTTCAAATTAACAAAAAAATTGTATCAAGATCAAACTTTATAACTTTATACGTATAACAGTATCCCTTGTTTGGGCGTATTTTAACGTGGAATATACCTAAGTTACTGTAACCGAAATGTCATCCATCTATGTCAGCAGAATCTTCCTAAGCAATCTTTAAAGAAATTTGTCCATACCCTAACTAGCAATTTATCTTTCTTCTTGCCAAAATAAATCCTAGCAGCTAACAGATACCTAGTATAGCTCCAGACGTATTTCTACCCTTGGGGCATATTGCTGTATAATAAACCCTACATAATAGGTCTTCAGTGGCGTTGTGGTAGAAATAATCATACATTACGTTCGCTCTCTGGACCTTTCCAAAATTGTGTTAAAGACGAATTACACCATAAAGACGAAATCTACCTCACTAAATCGTCCAACTGAAATATTAAATGTTAGGATCGACAATCTGTTTCGTACACGCTGGAGTCGTATGAAAACTATGTTGTGTGACTTATGATTATGATATTGACCAATTTACATAAGTCATCACATATTCTGTACACATGGAAAATAAACGTTTTCTCGTGTCAAGAGCAATAAATGATATACATTTACGCAATGTGCATGCTCATAGAAATCACATACTCAAGAGTCGAGAGAAAAAAAATAACGAACACAATGGTTCTTGGAGATTTGTATTACAACTGGGCGATTATTCATAGATAAGAACATGAGTTACAATGTATTTGAGCACTAACGTTAGTTGTTTTAACAAACGGCAGAGATAATATATATTCCAACCCCAGAGGCCTTGACTTTAGATTGACGTCATTAGAACAAAAAATGGGAACGCGAGACAATTACTGTGGCAGAATAGGGCTATTATTGTTTACTCTTCCAATTATGTATACATTATGTCAATTTCCGGAATTATGTCCTGGTTTTTACTCAAACATTTAGCCATCTTTGTATTTCGAGTTGTAACATATGGTCGATATAAACTAAACTAGAATTAGAAAGGTAACATTTGCAAAGCAAATGCATAATGTTTACCTTCACATATGGTCTGCTCTGTTAATTCTTTCTTATATGGTGAGACTAAATCCTTCCTGCTGTAAAATTGCAACGTGATGTAGCCCAACATTAGTTACCATGGTGACAGACGTCTTGTTCAGGTCATTGACCTTATTAGTTTGGAGAAGAAGAAGAGGAGGAGGAGGAAACAGAGGAAAAACAATATGTTTTCTTTCGGTAAACATAAAACCAACAACCAACGTTGGCAACCTTGTACCCATAGGCTGAGTTACGTAACCATACCCATTGGGCAATCACGATAAAAAAGACAGGAAAAGGCAAGGGAATAACTGGCAGTGCCTGGAGGCATGGGTGGTCGATAATGATAGCTGAGGAGTAAAATAATAATCCCGCGTTGTTTTTCTGTGAATCTGAACAGATGCTACGATTCGAAAAAAAAACTGTGGATAGTTACTCAACTGTATTTTGAACGCCATTGCCTCAAGTGCCGGGGAAAGGGTTTCTGCAAATATTTATGTTACGTTGTTATATAAGTAAAATGCTGCAATTGTCTCGAACCGACGAAAATAGCAACAGCCGTAGCATGCGCTCAACAAAACTACCATCATGGTTTTGTTCCGTAAGCTTGGGAATATATATATGGGTAACCTATGACCCAAATTTACGATAATTGTGACCTCTAAATATGCCTTATCCCCCATTTAGATCCAGTGTTTACACCAAGAAATATTCTTATCGATCACTACGGTAATATTAGATACCCCAGGCAGACGGTTTAGACTGTTATTTCGCAAAATGCCCCGGTGAAAATCGATATATCTCTTGAGCACAACGTCGCCACCGTAGCATTTACACTGCTTCCCATCCGACTGAAAAGGATAAATTATATGCCCAAAAAAGAAAATCTAATACCTCCAGCACGCCAATAGTTGATCTTAAAAGGGATCTTAAATCTTAACCAAGACAAACGTCGCTCGAATAAATATAGATGTCTGCTCCTATCTCAGTAATAACAATAAGCCGGGAAGGCACTGCAATTGATATTTAGATTGATACTTTATGTATATTTTGTATAAAAAAAACGTTGTATGTATAATTTAGATATATCATTAGAGCCATGTTCAAATTGACAGCTATGAGCTAGACTAGTCAGATTATGGTAGGAATTGAGAAAATCTTACATTTTTAGGATATTGTTCCTTTCTCACAGTGGGTGACGATGTTTACATGCACAGAAGTCATTATCAAGAATCGATGATTAGCTCAGACCAAAATGGCGCCCATTTCAGTAAAAAGGAATTAAGATAGCATAAAATCCGGTTGACT
This sequence comes from Branchiostoma belcheri, assembly GCF_001625305.1. NCBI lineage: Eukaryota > Metazoa > Chordata > Leptocardii > Amphioxiformes > Branchiostomatidae > Branchiostoma > Branchiostoma belcheri. Next base: position 1,464,339 of record NW_017803910.1, on the reverse strand, counting down.
ATAGATTAGACCTGGCTTTGGGGCATTTGTCCGCAGATGGTATCGATTGAGATTTTCGCACGATAGGACCGGAATTGTTGTAAAAAATAGTTGTACATTTGATAAATGGATGATGCACGTGGTATAGGACGGTAAAGCAACATCGGCGCTCATGTGAGTCTCTATTTACATATACTTCTTTATTTCAGCCATATTTCATGTTTACGACCAGTCCTATATCTACTCAGTGCTTATTGTAAAGTTTGTAATGATAAAAAACGCACGTCGATTTGCTCATAGGTTTCAAGCTGTACAGTATGTTTTTGTGTTCTCACCGACAACGAAGCACTCATCCTTTGGTTTCATGTGCGTTTCTTTGAAAAGTAATGAAAGAGCGCCGGACCAGCTGTCGCATTTGGCCTTGCCTGGACCTATAGGTAATAGAAAATCAGTTACATCGGAAGGAAAAACCTGACGCGGCGACGCGGCGGTCATATAACATGAATGACACGGTCCCCGGTCGCGCACAGGCCGATACGGCACCTGGACCGATCCCTTTTGTCCGGCTATCGATCGTCAGATCACCAGGTGTCAGTGAGAGGCTCTCCTCGGTGCCCGACGGTCGATTTTTCCATGTCCGAACGCGGACGTTTAACCTTTTGCAAGATGGATGCCGTCTGTTTCCTCCCGACCTCACCCCCAGAGAGCCAAAGGTATATTGGGGACGGGAAGAGGAGAGAAAAACCCGGTGTGTCGAGAGACTCTGAGCCTGAGAGTAGGGCGAGGAGATCAATACTTTGGCCTGGCTAATCTTAGAGACTCTTACCAAGAAGCCCGACAATTTCTAGCCTCCTGTGCAGGCCTCCGGGCGGGTGGTAGTTTTGATACTGCGTTTAGTAGAATTTTTTTACCGTGGCGGGTACAAACCTTCTATGGGCGATTTTCTGTTCGATGACCGGCAAAAGAACGCGTTACAAATTCTACAAAATACGCAGAATCAAAACCAGTCCCACCCGGATCCGGAGGCCTGCACTAAGGAGGCTAACAATTTCCCGCTTTTGCGATTCAGACAAAAGTTAGGAAATCCTTTGATCCATTGGTGGTACCCAAAGTGGGGATACATGATAAGAAAAATGGCTGATTTTGGGCCTATGGTGGGGCCTATCGTTCGTAGGTTTGCAATGGATCGTTCGGTGCTTTATACTCGTATCTCACAGCATATGTCCGAATGTAACCTTTATTTCAACGGGGATCGATCCTTTCAGCAGCGGTTCGATCCGGCCCATCTGTCCGCCTGCCCCACATCACGGCTCGGGTAAAAAGCTTTTAAAGAAGAGGTCGTGACTGTGCCATTTGTACCACTTCCAGACTCAGACGAACGCGTTAGGCTAAAACGTTACTTCTGTGGGTTTATGATACAGCAAGGACGCTTTAAATATCATATCTGGTGTCATCTCGAGTGAAGTTGTCGCTATCTCAGCACAGAGTTCGGCTCCCAGCTTGACCGTTTTTCCTTTTACAATCGTTTCAACTCATACTCACTTGTGTAAATGACAAAGCGCTTGACACTGACTCTACACATGGGCTCTTACAGTATAAAGCTCCTTGGTAGCTAGTTAACACTGTTTTAATTGCTATTATAAATTGGAATGATTGATCAGCTTTATTTCTTTCAAGTTCGTGATATTGCACTGTTTGACCCTGCTTTGCTCTATAGTTTGAAGAAACTCGAAAACACAGAGCAGTTCCAAATTATGTTCATTTTATCTAACTAGTATCAAAAACAGGGCGTGATTTTGGTATTAAAGTAAAAGTTTATGCGGCCCATTCTACTCTAAAACTAATTGTGGGTATGAAGTTCTGTTCCAGATCTTTAACTTTTTATCGCGCTGAAAGATTTTAATCGACAAGCCTCGCCCATAGCGGTAAAGGCCAACGGCACTGGGGTCACCATACCACCTGCTGGGTTTTTACTAGCGACTCTTTTGGGCACCGCCGCCACCTGTCATAACAACATACCGCTTTTATGGATCACGGTTTTATTCTTCAACTTGGTGCAGTGCGGACATTCTAGTAATGCGGCGTCTAAACGTTTCTGTAAACATAACCCAATTCTTTAAACGCGTCCAGCCCTGAAAATAACAAAAGCAGAAACAGAAATCTCGCGCCTCCGTGGCCTAATTCTATTGCGCACGCGTACTGTGCGACCTGCTTACGTAGCGTCACGGCGCGCGATCCCTGCGCATGTTTACATTGCAGAAAATAGATCTGATAAAATTTACCCAAAATCTACAACATTTAGGTAATGAATAAACCTACTAAATAGTCTATTCTAGAGTAAACCTTGTGATAACGTACGAGAATGTTTAGGATTATGAAAAGGGGCGGAATGAGAAGCGGAGTGATCTCCCGGGTTGACCTGTGATGGTGCCAGAACTATTTGTGCCACCCCGAGTGAAGAGACGGATCAAGGCTAGCCTGCAGAGCGGAGGTCCTACTGCTGTGTGTGGCTTCTTCTCCCCGATTCCCGTTCTGTTTTCCCCCCGAGCCCTTCCACCCTCCGCCCCCGAGGACCCGTGCCGCCCTGTGCCACTCCTCACACCATCCCTGCGTGTTCCCTGTCGTCGACTTCAGCTGAGGTAAGCACACGGTAGCGAAGCTCGCTGCTCTCTCTCTCCTCTCTCTCTCTTAAATCGTTAGGCACGACACACGTTGGTGTGACCGATGCATTTTGTAGAGTCGTCTGCAAACTGGCCGGTCCCAAAGCTGGCCTCTTGCACTGTCCCGAGGGCACTGTCCTTGTCCCCGAAGTCGCCACCCTCCAGCCCTCGGGCCACAAGCCTCGTCCTTTTCTTGCAACTCCTAAGCTCCTCTTCTAGCCGGTTGGAAACAAGAGACATGTGTGCATCTGTAGCAGAGATGTCCCCCTATCTCGCCTTAAATTAAAAACTCCCCTTTTCCACAAGGAGACGCGAGGTGAAATGTTTGTACACAAGTCCATCCTACGTCTGCAAAATTCCGTTAAGCCCGTGCCCTGGGCAGAAACAGGAAGGCAGAGATTTGTTAAGGATTTTGGTCCTTCTGGGAGAGGGTGTTTACATGTACTTAACTGTGGGGTGATTGACATATGCCAATCAATGGTTGGCATTGACGTTTTAAATGGCACGCTTCCAGGTTCACACTTGAAATTGTTTGAAGTGTTTTTTTACTGATTATCATAGCATTTGAACCATTTTTATAGGATCATAGTGTTTGTACATGTTGCCAAAATAGATTTTGTATGCAAATGTGTGCATTACAGGTGTATGTAACAGGAAATGTTTACGTAAACATTAAATGATTAAGTATTGGTAAAAACTACAAATCTTGAGTTTACGAATAAACTACAGCTTTCGTTTACGTTTCCCATATGCACCATCGCTCGTAACAAATCCGATTTTTCTTGGACAACAGTTCTTTTGTTCTAGGTTGTCGGACAGCTTTTAAGTTAACATTACGCAAACTAGAAAGGTTACTTTCGAACAATACATATTATCCAATTAGGATGACCTTGGTGTCATTATGTTGCCGAGGTCACTTTTTCTGTCCTTGGGAACATAGCAAGAAAAAAAGAAGAGAAAAAAAATGGCTAAATAATAAATTTTCAGTATGTCACAAAGAAAAAGTGACTTGCATTCTGAAATTTTCCTCATCCTTAGCAAATTGTATGCAACTAATTGTTTTCTAGTGCCTGTCATAGTTTAGAAAGCAATACATTGGCTACTTTTCTAGTTTTGCACTACGAGTAGGGTTGTTCCTTTCGTATAATTATCATGCGTCAGATACATTATATATATGTTGGTAAATCGTTGAATGCTATCGTGTAATGTAATCTACCTCATGCTAACAGATGGAACAAGAAGATAGCCAGTGGTTGGAGTAATCATGTATATGCACACTAAACTAAATTTGTTGTTGGTCTTCACTCATGTGCTGATGCCTTTCCAGTTAGGTGTCAAATCCTGTCTTTCTCATTTTCTCCACAGCTTAACAAGGACTGATAAACACTCCCACAGAAATTAATAAAAATTTGAGATTTTATCCTTTGACTTTGAGACTATATTCAGGTACACTTAATCATAGTAGATTTAGTGCATAGCACTAGCACTGACAACAATATTATATAATATGATATTAATATCTGTTAAATACATTAATTTATGTAGTCGTAAGGCTGCTGACAAATTTGCAAATGCTTGTGTTATAAGCCAAACTGATCGTCCCTAAATATTGATTTATTTTTTGGACTGTTGTTTGGGCTTGGAAGGATTGTGTGCGTTATTTAGGGAAATTGTTGTTTACTATAGTAGGGGTGCTAAACCAGATATGGGCCTGTGGTTGACAGTTGTGTGAAAATGAGATAGCGACAAATTGTGAAGTCTGTCCCTGGAGCTGAACAGTTTCAGTTTGTCACGCCTTTAGTGTGAAGACCCCACCCTGGAAACACCCCATCTATAATCATTGGGCTGTTCACAAAAGGCTCCTGAAGAAAAGCCCTCAGAATAATCCCTGTTTTCATGCTTTTGAGATGAGAGATTGTAGGGTCAGGGAAGGGTTGAGAACGTGCCTTTGATTTTCCAAATTTCTGGTCCCAGTTGGTAAAAAAAAGCCATAAGGTCTCAATTCATTTACATGATATAATGCTAGGTTTATTGAATATAGATGCATTTTTCGGAGATTAAAAACACTAGAGTTGAGTTTTTTTAAATCCATATTCTTGACATTTGCTCTCGTTTGGCGTTCCAACGCTTAGCGAGAATGGAGAAGCTATTGTCATGCCAGGTTAATGATTTTTCGACTGCGTGGTTTCTCTCCTGAACACCCAAATATTTACCTTGAAGGATCCCACAGTCCTGCTTGTATTCAAGATTACACAGCATAGTTACCACAAGGCTAGGTATTGTACCCCAGAACCATTGTGACTTCTAAAGCATTCCTGGATCCTTTCATTTTCATAAGATAGCTCTTAGATTGGAGGTTTGAAAATATCCCTACACACAGATGTGCCTATAAGATCAATGATGCCCTGTGCAGGTCAGTCTACGTGGCAGATCTGTGAATTTTCTCCAGTGTTAAGCGAGGGTTTGTAGAGGCTTTAGTTTGCTGATGCTACATTGTTCCAGGGCTGTCTTGTGTTGCCTGGCTAGCGGGCCGTCCCAATGCATCCTGACGTTGCTTTGCTGCCGCACGGTAAATAAATTAAATGAGGCCAATTTCTCAGGGCCGGATGAATAACTAATGCCTGAATTGCATCGGACATATTGGGAGCGATAGGACGGTTTTATGCACAGATACAGCAGATATTCTTTTCTGCTGGCTTTTCTTTGAACGAAAGCGTCAAGGAGAGGATGAATTAGTATATTTGCCTCACGTTGTACCCTGAACGATTGTGTGATGTGTACATTTCCATGCCAGACAGGGACATTTTGAGAAAATCATTTCACAGATGAAAGATATGATATATTGGACTAATGCTGATCACACGGGTAGAAATTGCAGTTGGAATTGCATGGATTGCTGTAGCAATTGGAGGTTTCCACCGAGGCGTTAATTAGTCCCAGCGAACAGATGGTTGTTTCAGACTTGGCTGGGTTTTTATCCCATACAGCGCAGGGCTGGAGGCACCGGGTCAATGAAAAACTGCCAGATCGCAAGGACTGGGCCTTTGTACGGCTGACTGGGAGTAATGCTTGGTGGGCAGGCGCTGTCAGCGAGAAATGGGGAAATATATCTTCACCCCTGCTGGTAACATGCGGTAATCCTGAGATGCACTGGGACAAAACGAAGGAAGTCGGCCCTATTACTGAAGATGGGAGCAGGAGTAACTCGGGCGCTGGCTTATTTCTGTGAAAGGATCCCAAGTGTAATTTGAGTCCTTTGGTAGTGGTTACCTAGTAGAGAGAGATTTTTCTTATCGTAAGCTCTAGCAGTCATGTGTCTTTGTGAGAAGTGTTCTGAAATAAAGGCTTTTGAGATCAGCAAAAATTCTGCCATGCAACATGTAACGGATGCCGTGCTGTTGTATATTTTATGTATTTTGTGTTCCGTAGCCAATTTTACACAGCCTGCGCACCGGCAAGGCACAAGGCAGCTGCGTTCTACACCGTTTTGTTGTAAAAATTACCCCCCAGTAAATCTTTCATGTGTACTATTGAGAAAAGAAAATGACGAAAGTTTTAAGTTTTTACGGATTTTGCAGTGGGAGCGATACCATCTGGCTATTGGATCTATTTGTTCACCTGTAAATTGGGTTTGACATAAAATCTTTTCACGAACGCAATTTTAGTCGGTCTCCATCACTGTTAGTGCCCCTCGCTTTGTGACGAAGCAGTGAAGGAAACAGGACTCCTGTGTGGTACAGTCTACAAAATCTCTCCTGTTACACCCACCAATAAATGTAAAAAATTGTATGGAACCAGTAGCTTTGTCTAATGAAAAAGGAGAAGTGGAAACAGTATTAGCAATATTTGCATCTTTTGTAGAAAATACTGTCGCAGTTTAATCTGACAGTAGGATGTTATGATATATGCATATTCATGTTTAGAATATTGAACCTACGTACATGTACCATACATGCAAATTCAAAAGAAATATTGTCTGCTTTTTGCAATCAAAAGTATAACATTAATACATGACTGCAGTAAATATGTTATTATATTTAGAACTTTGCGTACTGGCATTTCAATAAGGACACATTGTTACTTTCATCATCTCAAGTTTTGTATGAAGTTTTTATATAGATTATTTCACATTGTTGCAAGCTGTTGTTTGCTTCATGTGTGTGTGTGTGGGGGGGGGGGTAGGAGAGGGCATGTTATATTTAGACCTGTATCAATATAAAGATAGAGTTTATCTTTAGAAGCTTGTCTACTTCCTCCCAGACACAATTCTCACATCTATCCCTGGTGACTTCAATGCTGTAAGAATTACAGTTCTCATCACCCCTCAGGGCACTTCCCAGTGCAAATTGACTTGTATTTGATTGCTCATCTGTAAAACATGAATGTTAGTTATGCATATTAGATTCCTAGTTTTGCATTCATCAAAAGAAACCGTGCCCCGCCAAGTTATGTGTTTTTGCATCTTCTAATGCTGCGTTTTCATTGATGTCGGCTTTCTTTAGTGAAGCAGTATTTCAAGTAAAAGATGGGCCTCAAGGGAGCTGTTAGGTAAAATTGAACGGCATGCTGTGTTGTCCTTTCTGCTTGGTCCATTTTGGGGGATTGACTGTGAATTTAGTGCAGAGTTAGAGTTCGGGCACTCAGTGAGGAAGACATAAAACTGCGCAGTAAAGGCCAAGCGCTGTGCTATATCGGTCGGCTATATCCCACTTTTGGATCACAGGGTTGTTGGTTCGAATCCCGCAAGATAACCATGTGTTATTCAGAGCCCGTAACTTCAGTTGCACTGTATGTCTACAGTTGTCTTCAGTCATAGCTTGAACAAGTTAAAGATTCACTATGCCTATAGATAAGAGTAGACGTATATCTTTATCTGTGCTGTCTCAAATCACAGTCAGTTCCTAAGGCAGCCGGTAAGTACTGGTATGTTATGTTCCTTACCGGTTTACTGGCACAGAGATAGAGATACAGATACAGATAACAAGATAGCTACAGTTAGTGGAACAAGCGTAGATCTGTATCTATCCCTAGTGGGTCCCCGAAACACACTTTCACACAACATCCTTGTTACCAGTAATCAGTTCTGATTATTTTACAACGAGCGGTTGTTGTGTAATTTGCACAAATAACCTCTTGTGTAATTTGCACAATTTACTGTGTGTTGTTATCTCTAGGATAGCGGCTTGTCGATTGGAGTTTGCGACTTAAGCCTTCATGTACTGATATATACAGTACGCCAGTCTTTTTGTATCTTAACTCCCAAGTCCCAAGCCCCTTGGTAGGTATATACAGTAGTCTGGTAGCAGAAGAAAACAATAAGATAAATATGCAGGAGAATAGTTCCCTGTCTTGGTTGTTAGTGTAGATTGGTCAAAAGTTGTGTAAAAGTAAAAAATAAAACACATTTTAAAATGGACATATTTTGTGGTAGCTTTTAGATTAGAAATGGCTCCAGTCTTGATGGGTTTGTTGGAGAAACTGGGCTTTTTTTTAAAGAGAATATTGGTCCAATTTTGATACAGTAATTCAGGTTCAAACCCATTTGCTGAATGGTTTCTGGAGTTAGGCCAGAAGTGCTCCAGGAGTAGTGGTCCTGTCTCATCTACTCTGGAGAAGTTTTGTACCGTGTTAATGCACCTTTTACCCCAAAGCGTCATTTGCATGATCTGCCATTGGTTGTTTGCCAAAATGACGAAATTCACGTTTTGGGTGCAGACACCAGAACTTGGCCTCTCGCTCTTTTATGCCTGAATATGCGACACTGGCACTATCCCAGAAAGTTGGCCAACTCCGAAGTTTCGCCTGTTGGTTTTGCGTAAAGGCACTTTGATGCCAACGTCATCGAAATGTCTCTCAGCAAATGTGTATCATCTGTCGTCATGACCTGAAGTTGAAAGTAAGAAATCGCACAACACAAGTCAGAATTACTTCCATGTGTGTGGTTAGACAGTGTGTACAGCGTTTACGGCCCAGAAGCTTATATTGGAGAAATAAATTGTGGACACCTGAATTTATGGACGCTGGAAAAATACTACATCCTCCTTCTAGGGCCCTACAAATCAAGAGAAGACCTGTAAAAGCTAAAGAGTATTTTATGGGCTGCATTCGGACGGCTCAACCATTAATTCCAGATTTTGGCACCACTATGAATTTGGAAGTTGCTTCTTGCATTTTCAACAAGTTGTATCAGGATCTGCTTCTATTTAGGGAAAGAGATTCAATAAGGTAATAACTGAATAAGGTTATACCCTGTTTATCAGATTAGAAAATAGTAAAAAAAAACAACATGCTTTTGTTGCTTGGAGTTTTCAACCATTTTTCAGAATCTGAATTCACTGAATCGTGTTCAAAAGGGTAAATTTTCCATTATATAATATGCAGAGTTTTTGCTTGAGACCTGCCACTACAATGAGATTATATAATAACCTTGAATTTTGTTATCATACTACATAGCAGACTAATATTTCAAATCATTCTTGAAAATGTTAGTGTATCGGAAGTATTTATCAATCTGTTGACAAAAAATTAGACTATCTGTAGACTTTATCTGTGAGTTGTAAGTGGCAAGTATTTGAAGTTGATTCTTTGACCTAACGATTTGTTACTAAGAAATTCCTCGTGTTTAAGCTTGTATCAGCAAACTGGTTTTAATGTAAACATCTGCCTTAAAAGCAAATAACTCTCCCGGCCACTGTTACTATAACCAGGCCTTGAAACTGTGTCTTAGTGAAGAATCCATATTCAGTGTATGAATTCATGCAAGAATCCACAAACAGTAGTGTCCAGTATCACTTGATTCATGTTTTGCATACCACAAATGCGAGCAGTAACGTTCGGCAGATACAATTTCTCATGTGAGAGTGAAAATTACCCCGGTATTATTTTTAGATGTCTAGGGTTTAGCGTGGCCAATGGACTGTAGAAATGTAGATGGGTACTACCCCAAATACACAGAGTGGTGTGGGAAAGAATTACTCTTTTGAAAGGTTTGTTGGTTACAATCTGATTGAAGAAACATGGAAAATTCAAAACGTATTGTAAACTCTATATTTATAACTTGTTGGTCCATGGTGTCCATTGTGGTTAACTCCTTGGAATGTGCTCTTCAATAGCTTGAACATCCAAACTGTGTTTGGTCAGCATTTATTTGTCAAACAGTAGTCAATATGGTAATGTAGTCATAAATGTTTTTTTCACGATTTCTATTGTTATGGCAGTCGTTTACTGATTTGCATCAGCCTGATTCCTTCTTCCAAAAATTGGACTCCTTTATTTTTGTCTCCTGATCCAGGTACTCTGTCTTAAAGCGTTTCATGTTTTATAGAAAGCCATTAGTTTTACAGATTACAGGGGCAATGATTCCATTAAGCCCTAGCAGCTTTTTCATGGCTTTGCAATATCACAACACAGAGGGAAGATATATGTGCACAGAAATCTGTGAGTAAATGCAATGGTGCAAAAATATGAAATATTGGAGGCAGAATTCTGTAACATTACGATTTGAAATATATGCATTTCTCCTTGAGAGAAAATTGCTTTCTGGAGACATCATTTAAAATGTTGAACTGTAAATTCTTAGAGCTGTTTTTCTTCTACTTGAGTCTGGATACATAATTGGTACCTTTGCTATAAAGAAAGCCAGTATAAAAGTTATACAATATTAAATGAAAAACAATAATATTGATTGCTTATTTCTAACCAATCTTGTGTAGCATGAATTATTAATATCTGGTGAAAACAGAAACGTAAAAAAAGAATCAAATGTAGTTTTTTCTAAATAATAATAAAGCAAAACAGGTTGATTATCATGTTCACAAATGAAAGCAAGCGGCAAAAATTATCAGCTATTAAAACAGATATCTCATCCCTTGTGTAATTAACATACTCATCTAGATTTGTTAAAATTCATGGAACTCTGCTACACCTTTTTACTTTTTTATGTGGCATCTTTTCCCAGTAGAGTAGCTCTAATTTGGCAAGATGAATCAGTTGGCTTAGTCTAGTGGTGCCTTTAATGTAGTAATTCTGGCATTACAAATACACACACATGGAGAAATGGGGATTGAAATATGTTTCTCACAATACATTATGGAGTAATGAACATCTTGACCCAGTTATTCAAAGATGAGTGACCTCTGCGTGCGACCCCGGTGTTTGCGGAGTGGCCGGGCCACAATAAGAGTGGGTGGCTTGTTTCCCAGCCTGCCAGGCATAGGCCTAGGGAAAAGAATGTTGTGTTTCTTGTTTCAGTCATGGAAAAATTAACGTCGGTAGGTAGGGATTCTTTTTTTCTTTGTTTTTAAATTCAGTGATATCTCTATAGGGGACGTTTTACTTTGTTAAACTGTTGATACAGTTTAACAAAATAAAACTTGCACGAGGACACTTTTATTTTCAATGTCAATGTTAGAAAACCAATTGTACAAACTTTTATCACTCAGGTGTCAGATCATGGAGCTAGAAAAAGTTGATCAGCTCGAAAAATCACGTCTCTTACAAAGGTCCACCCCCCAAAAAGTCTAGGGTTGGCAGTTTTTTCCTAGCCTGGGTACCATCCTACTTGTATGCCGGGGCTCCCACACTCGCTTCCCTAAGAAGCAGTCTGGAAATGGTTACATCTGAACCGGCTAGACTATTCTTAGGGAAGTGAGTATGGGAGCCCCGTTATACAAGTAGGATGGTACCCAGGCTAGTTTTTTCCAGGGTCAGTCGGGAAACAGAAAACACAACATTTTTTTCCCTAGGCCCAGGCTTATCTCTTCAATTATTCACCAGCTGGGCCAGCGGGAGGGAGGGATTCTGGATGTATTTAGCACCTTTCGCTATCAGGTGAGGTTAGGAAACAGGTGGTACCACCTCACATTGCCAAACTAGGTCAGGTGTGAAAAATGAAATGATCCGGACAAGTGGAAGATGGCTTTCTGTAAAAAAATATCTCTAATTTGTGGTGAGTGGTGTTAGTAATCGCTACCTGAAGCTTCAGTTACAAGTAAGAAACATCTCTGTGGCTGAAGAAAGCACGGTAAAGAAAGACAAAATCCCTGGAAAGCTTTTGGATTATTAGAAGATAAAGAAATACAGAAACTCTGAAAAGCCTTTGAGTTACTGAAAGGAGAAGAAATATAAAAGATCTGAAAATTAGTCACATCAAAATGGTCACAAGTTATGAAGAAGTAACAATAGTAAGATTGATCCTGTATCCTCTCTTCAGTATTTAATTTATTGCCGGAAGTGGAAAATTGTGTGAGAACTAAAATTTCCAAGCTTCTTCTGAATCCCCTTGGGGAAGGTAGAAGACCAACTGTTGTATAATTAATGCGGATGGACAGTGTCGGTCCCAGCTTCAAACTGTGGAAAACTTTGTTCAGAATAGTTAGGGTAAGTTGTGGTTTGAATGGACAAGACTTCAGTAAGCAGGGAGAATGGTAGTTACCTGTGTATTGTGTTCAATTGTAGTTGTCTATCCTGTCATTAGACCAGAAGAATTGTACACCTGTGCACTTGGATAGAACAGTATGCAAGTTGGCAAATAGAAGGCTTGTAGTTATTGCAAAACGGCTTTGTCTTCTGCTGCCTTTGCACATACGGTTTGGTCGCGGCGCTGCGTCGGCGAATGTCGTGGAATGTTCTCCCGTGAATTGGCGTGAGATGACTCCGCTGTCGGCAGGTGAACAGGTGAGAAAAGCGGGATGAATTAGCGTAATGGTCCCCCGAGGCGAGGGCTTACAAAAGGAGAAAGTCTGGTGGCACGAACTAAAACACTCCCGGCGGCGCCCGGACACCTACACGTGCTGGCAGTTTGACCTTTCCAGTCTCAAGGATTAATTTTCACGTTCCCCGACACGTTTCTGACATTTGGATGAACTTTGCAAGTTGTGCATTACTTTTATACAGAATTTGGAGAACCATATATAGATTTGCTGCATTTTGAGTAGCAGTATGCTTATGTAGTCTCGTGGTAAACTCCTTCATTAGCAAAATTCCACATAACTAATACATACATGGTGCCTTGCTGTCTAGAGTCATAAAATGCCTTTGAAAGCTTACATAAAAACTCAATAGCTCTAAGGGGTACCTTCTCAATTGTGTAATTTCTTACCACAGTTGGAAACAGTCAATACCTTAAGTCAGAAGACGTTTTAAGTACATTATTTATTTATAAAGGTGTAAATTGTAATATTCAAAGATGATAGTGTTTCGGATCTACTAGAAATTGTTGCATGTTGCAAGTTTTGCCGTGGCTGTATTGGCGTGTGTGCATCAGAAGGAGTTCATCAAAAGTGTGAAGGCAAGGAGCCGTGTCTTAAAGCTGGTTTAAGTCCTCTCAAGATATCTTCTTAGTGCTTAAAAATAGCCACACTTGAACTGGAGTGCAGCATGTACATTGTTACATAAACAATTCAAAATTTGATAAGCCCCCATTAGGTCTCAAAGACAAAACCCAGAGTTATGAACAAAAAATCCTTTGTCTTTGTACTTGTAGTAAGCTTTGTTCCCATGCTGCATATTGTAGTCAACAGTGCTGAAAAGCTGTGAGGGTCAGATTCTTGACATGCGTCACATTGTTATGGTAAGTTTGAAAGCGAAGGCAATCGTTAACCACGTCAGCTCCCATTGTTTGGTCTGTGGCGGGCTACACGTGATTCCAACCCCTGCTAATCGCTCGCGGGTATAATTGTACCCAAGATAGTAATTACCAGTAGGTTTCCCCCTCCAGTCTTTGTGCATTTATGCATATACGGTAAAAAGCATTGACTTGGGTAGGACTTTATTTTACCAATTCTAATTCATTAATATTCATATTTAATTCCAGCCACTTCAAATGTACATTACATAAGTTTATGGGAAAATTGTGTTTCAATAAAAAAGCCATGCTGTTTTGCGTGTCACTCTAAAATTACTGAAATTTTGTTGGGCTAAATTAAAGAAGTTTACAGTGTATTCCTGGAAGGCTTAAGTGGATGGCTTTGAGGCCGTAATTCAACAGCTGAATGCGAGGATTTTATAAGCCAGTTAAACTGTATGACAGATATCCTGACTGGATTCTTTCAGCAGGTAAGTCCTGCAATTTCACTCAAATTGTGCAGAAAACTGCAATGATTAAGGTTTAGAGTAAAATTACCAGTTCAGCAATGAGTTGCATAATCATCATCATCATCTTTGTCGCATTTTAGTACTGGTTACGAGGTTTGCCGTCAATGTCTTACATGTTTTCTTATCTGTTGCTGGCCATAAAACCAGTTACATTGTGTGTTGATGCCCTTTTTGGTAGTTAGCTATTTTTTGTGTCTTCCAGCCATGCCAAACCCTTCTAAATTTAAAAACATCAAGAGCAATAATTTTATCTAAACTCCTGGGATCTCTGTCAATAGGGACAGATGACAGATGATTTCTAAAAGCTTGGCAATGACTGTAACAGTTATTATTTTTTATGATATTGAGATACCATTTTACAGTATAGCTACGGTGCCCCCTCCCTCCCTTGCTGTAAAAATGCCCCTCTGACAAGGAAAATTGTCCCATCCCCCTGCTATGATTTGTCTGCACATATCCCACCCCTATTATAGCCACTGGTGTACAGGGTAGGAGGGTGATAAAGTGTACACAAGAAATATGCAGCAATTCCCTCTTCCCCTATTTGTAACTAGAAATCACGTTAATGCTTTCGCCAGGTTTCGCCTTAACATTACTAGATGTGTAAGTCATGTATGCCTTTTATAATGTGGTCAGAGAGAACACATTTGTTGTGTGTTACGTGATATGCCAAAGGGCCATAAGAGCAGTGCTATAGGCAATAAGGGGAAGTGTAGATGATGTATGTAATTACAGGAGACCACAGACTTTTAGCAGTTGTACAAATAGTTTCTGGAAGGACATTAATCTCCAAGCAGATGTTTGGTTTAGCTGTTTTCACTTATGACACCTCATGTAGTTCGGATGTTAGCTATGTAAATATGCATTTCCAATATATTGCTTCTGTACTAAAGAATTCTTTCAACCTAAAACGTAACAAAATTCTTCCCTTTCTACCATGAAATTTAGACCCTGCAAGAATAAATGAATTTGAGCACGTTGGCAGAACATACTGCACCTGGGTGAAACCCAGGTTTTTCGTGTTTTTGGTTGGATATTTTGTCAACATTACATCAGAATTTTGTCCATTACAGACAATACCTTTCCCGAAACAACATTTAAGACCTGTAGGAGGATGCCATCCTTAGATATGCTAATAGACGTTCTGCTGAAGCGATATGAACAGTACATTTTGGGTTCCGTGCAGGTGCAGTATGTTCTGCCGACGTGTTGGTGAGTTGTAGACAAAGTTTCCCAGATAATCCATCCCTGCCAACATTATTGTCTTCGTTAGAAGGACTATGAAATTGTCTCGCCGGAGTGTGGGGAACTGCGGATTTTGCGATATAACTCTGGAAGGCATGATTCGACGTCTATGATTTTTGGCAGGCAGATTACCTTTGTTGAGGCCGAAGTCAAGTACAATTTTCGGCTTCATGGGGGGTCCATGCGTCACGTAGGTGCACCTTTTGTGTTTGTGGCTTGTTAGCAAAATAACTCAAGTAATTGTAAAATTTTGATTATGATTCTTGGTGTGATGGTTACTATTATCGGGACCAAGGTTAAGTTCGTTACTGAGCTTCGTGGGGGGTTTCGTTATTACTACAGGGGGCATTTTGTTAATTTTTCTTGTGAGCAGGATAACTTTTGTATGTGTGGATGGAAGTTAATGAAATTTAATAGGCATATTACTGTGTTGGTCTCCAAGATTGAGTTTAAAGATGAGAGTGGTGGAGGTCGTTATGTCCCCGTAATAGATCTTTTGTGTTTGTTTCTTTGTTTGTTTGTAGTTCAAGTACCGATGTGGCATGAGTCTAGATTTTTGTATGGTGTAAAGGTATTGTAATATAGATTTTGTGGTGTAAGTTTGAACTTTTTTTGTTTAATAGGAATGTGGAAAAGAAGTTATCTTGTTCTTGCTTTTTTGTTGTTCTGGTGTTGTGTTGTATGTAGGTCAACGACCTTTTGGCCAATTAGAGTAGGACAGCTGTATTGGTTGTGCTCTGTCTTTTATGTAGGTCATCGACCTTATGGCCAGAACAGCTGTCAGCGCTAGCTGTCCATGCTATTTGGTATTCAGTTTTCTGTCCCTTTTTTCTTTGGTTGGTTATAGGCAGTAAGCCTCGTTTGCATAGGATATTTGTGCTATATATAAGTGTTTTGTGTGCTATCGATGAGCTATAGGTTACAGGTCTCAACAGTATTTCTTTAATGGTGGAGTTTCCTTGGATTTCTCGGTGTGGAGACCTCAACTATAGGGTACTAGTATGTGTTTTTCCCCTTTTCTTAGTTGCGTTTTCCAGTAGTATGCCTTGTGTACTTACATTGAAACGTCAAGAGGTCGGCGTTTCTTTGCGTCGCAATATGTAGGATAATGCGTTATGGAAGGTTAAAAAAATCCAAATTTCTCGGGGGTGCATATTCCCGGACCCGTTTTATTTCTTGCGCTTCGGCGCTCTGGCGCCCGATGCGCCCTTGCAAACTATAGGTGCTTTCGTAGACACATTTGGGGATCAGGCCAGCCATTGAACACTAGTGTAAACTTGTTGTCTTATTCAGAATTCTATTGAATTGTCTCGCCGCATTGTGGGTGACTGCGCATTTAGCCGAATAACCATGGAAGGCATAATTCGACGTCCATGATTTTTGGCAGGCAGATTACCGTTGTTGCCAATGTTGAGTGCAAATTCTGGGCTTTGTGTGTGTGTGTGGGGGGGGGTTCGTACGGCATGTTAGTGCACCTTTTGTGTTTGTGAGCAAAATAACTTTTGTATATGTAAATTCATATTTGTCATTTTTGGTGGACAGGTTTACGTTACTATTGTTGAGACCAATTTTAAGTTTGTAAATGTGTTCGTGGGGTTCCCTACGTCACTGCAGCGCACCTTTTGTGTTTAAAAATAATGACCAACGTCTGCTTGGAGACAGCTGCATTGGGAACCCCATAATGGGATGGGATAAATAACGTTTAATGAGGGATTTTTCATTATAACTTCAGCTGGTGGAGGAAAGGTTGGACATGCGTCAGGTTATTTCATACGGCCACTCGAAGTAATTGTTATGGATGACGTCCACTGGAGACCTGTGCGCCTGTAAAATCTGGCAAACTCTTTCAGGGTGTCCGTAGCATAAAAGATGGAGTAAAGAGATTCTTTTACTTTAGACTAGCCTGGATGCCAGACCCAAAGCACACTGGACACAAAATATCTCAGTGTGCAAGGGTCTGGTCGGGTCTCTTAGGGAAGCCTCTCGAGCAAAGGGAGGCTAGGAGAAGATGTGATTGATGACCCCTCACACCACAGGTAGCCTGTTACACGGTACCACCATTGGTCAGCAGGAGACAATCTTGGGCTCAACAGTTAATCATTAACCAGTCAATTTTCTAAATGTTTTTGGAGTTTATTTTCCAAAATAACAGCAGAACTTAGTCTAATAGTAGAAGTAGTGTACAGCCCAGGCTTTCCTGTTTGTTTAGGTAACAGTCCTCTGACACACCAGGACAAAATACACCTTATTTACAGTTTTATCTCATCTGCTGGTGAAGATTCAAAGATCCAGCTGGGAGTTTTTAACCAATCATAGCAGAGGTGTAGAATTGCTTCCTGCTGTGCCACCAATGGGGCCTTACGCTCAGATAGTGAGCGTTCGAGTGGCAGGTCTATCTGACCCTACCAGACCCAGGCTCACTGAGATATTTGTGTCCAGTGTGCTATGGGTCTGGAACCCAGGCTACTTTAGACTACATTGGTTATTAAAGCTCAACGACTCATTTCTCTAGAACAATGTACCTCTGACGAAGACATGAGATCTCCGACCTCTAGTTGATGATGAGATGCATTTCTCCATTCCTGTCTTCCCAGTGGACCTCATTAAATACTTGCAACCACACTGCGCCGCTCGTAGTGCAAAATTGCTGTTTGTCTGCTGCCAATTTCTCCCCATGATCTCAATCATCGGACCGTGCTACATACTGCTGCCCCCTCCAAAATAATCAATGACCCGTTTTTGTCCAAATTTTCCATTTCCATGCCTTTGTAATGACATGCAGTTGGGCAAAATTTCCTTAGAGGGTGATACAATAACATCTTAGTGTGTAATGTCATGTAAATTTATCCTGCATCTCATTCTGTGATAATAGGAAACAAAATTGGAACGTTGGCTGCAAAGAGATTAATGATTCTCTGTTATCCTTACATATTTTGCCATCATAGCATGTGTAACAGTGTGTGGTAATGTTTGTTTACAAGTTGAAATCCGCATTGTGTGCTGGGAAAAGATTTGGTTGGCGGTTTATCGGACTGGAACGTTGACAGTGTAAAGACTGATAATTCTCTGTCATCCTTATAAATTTTGCTATCATATTCATAGCATATGTAACTGGAAAGATTGGGTGTGTGCCATCATAGCATACACAGTAACTGTTGTAATGTTTGTGCGCCTTTTCAAAATTCCATCTCTCCACAATCTTGAAATTTGCATTGTATGCTGGTAGAAGATTTGGTCGTGGGTTTATCGGCTTGAGTTGGTTGATGGATGGCCGCCGGACTGCAGGTGTCAATACGTTGCGGCAGCGATCTCTCATTTCACAGCAGGGCTCCGGCCGGCGTGTGAATCGCGGCGTTCAACCCTCTCCACCGTGAAGTACTCTCGGGGCGGAGAACCGTATTGATTGATCGGAATGTCACGCGAAGGTCGCGGGTTGCTAATCCGGGGGAGTCGCGGCGACGAACGTGAACCATTTCCGCCGAGCTCGGAAATATTCCGTGTAAACGATGGTCTGTAAGCCGCTTACGCTAAAAATGTAATAACTCCCAGCAGGATGGCCATAATGTGTACTATTAATCCTCTTTATTTTTGCCAGGCCAACACTGGAAATAAGTTCTGACGATGACCACGACAGCGGGTTTTTATTACTTGTTCCTGCGTCAACAAGCAAATATGATCAATAGCAAGTAATCTACTTAAGTAGACCACAAATTTGATGCAAATGACCTGTGACAAATATCATTTATGACATGACCAAGTAGCGTACAGGTTTTTTGTCCTGGTGATCAAAAACAAAAAAGATGGATGGTTTTCTAAATAGCTCTGATTGACAACACATAGTTGTTGTTTTGTTTATACAAATTCCTTTCTGCAGTAACCCTAGATCATTAATTTTTGTTTTGTCAGGGCTTATTGTGACAATTTCCGGGATCATAATGAACTGAAGCTTGGCTTGAGGTTGGGATTATTAATGCAGATATTATATTCATAGGCACTCATTGCAAAGCATTATTTCTGCTCGAAATAACAACCATATTCATTTACCAGGAATGGATTTTGACACTTCTTTGTGGGTGTGGGTGTCATCGGTTTTGCATGCCGCAGAGGTTGTCACTTTGAAAAAGGATTTCACTCCGTAACCACCCAATTTGTCTGCGAAACTTTCCCGAAGTGTGCGGTACAGAGAGCCGTGATATATTCTCCATCATGCACACTCGGCGGGTCTCGGGTAGTCATTTCCTGTGGGGAGTCGCCCGATTTGTGCCGCCTCCATAAATACAGGCTCCGAAGACTTGAAGTGTAGCAAAGCACTTTCACCTTCAGCTGCTGTCAACTCGAGCATGAGATGAACCTCAAATGTGCCGCGAGCAAAATACTTCAAAGGTGAAGTTATCCTTCGCTCCTTCTAGCACGCATTTTCCAGCCGAAAAGGACTTTTTAGGCTAGTAACGCTAAATGTACTTGGACGTTACTGAAATGTTAAGCTAGGGCTTTCTGTGAAAGAGAACGTTAAAATGTCAAGATCAATTCCGTTATCTGGTGCTAAATCATTTGTTCTTTTAAATTTTTTATCTGGCTTCAGAGATTTATAACTTAAACATATCAACTAAATGTCACTCTAAGAGTCTTACCTTCAACATCTATGGTAGAATATAATCTACTAGTAGTAGAATATAATCTCTGTAGTGTTCACTGTTCAGCAATAGAATGTAAGAAATAAGATATGTTGTTTGCGAAACTGTGGCCATATCTACAGACACAGACTACATCGAACCCCTAGCCTGTTTTTGTTCAATCTGCAAAATTGCAGGTTCACCTGAGGTTGCTTACTTTTTCTACTGCAATATTAAGAATGTCTCAGCAAAACACAGACTGGAAGTGTTATCTTTGTAGGGTAGGAGCTATCAGATTTTGTTGCTGTAACATCCAACTGCCTCCTCCATAGCCAAAACATCCTAAAAGGTCCTGGCCTCAATCGAATCCCTAGTTCAAGGTGGAACCCTCTCTCTCGCACACATTCAGTGGGAAATGAATTCCAGAGGAGTGTAAGGTTTCTGCAACTCCTCCAGGGCCCCTCAACCTGTCTCTAACAAATTAGCCAGCCGGAGGCTCTCAAAATGTTTTCTTCCTGAAGTTTCCTACCATGGAGGTGGGAAACTTGCACCACTGTCAGCAGTTATCCAGGCTTTGTGAATAAAACTGGAAAGGTAACGTTACTACAAGACTGTTATTGAAGAAAAAATAACAAATTTGATTGATAAATTCATATGGGTGGGTGGGAAAAGTTCAAGACCAAAGAATGGTAAACGTTTCTGTTTAGTGGTTCAAAAGCAAAAGAAGTGTAGTTGCACATTCTTGTAGTTGCACATTCTACTATTCAGCTTTTTTCAAGGACAAATTGCAATGGTTCACAAATATTCCTTTCAGACTACAAAAACCCTAACTTCTTCTAAGTACTGTACATGAAACAGAGACTACTAATAGTAATACACATTTTTTTCATTGTCTGGTACCATTCTCTCAAGGATACCCTTTATAAAGAAATTACTTCAGTAAGCATGTTGATAAAGGTCACTACAGGTCATCCTTCTCATGTCTAGTGGTTCAAAGGTCATCTGAAGCTTCACCCAGTAGCCAATGGGGAGCCAGTGTGAGCAACTGTAGTGAAAATGGGGGGCAATCCAGATCGACCTTTGAGCAAGGTTAAGGAAGGGTACAATAAGTCCGGCCTGTCTCTAGTTACTTTGTTATCAGTCCACATAACCTTGTCTCTTAGCTGCATAGACTTCTCTGTATGCATTGATTTTCTTCTGATCTCCAGAAAGAAGAGAATTACAGAAGGGTGTCAGATACCATAAGCAAGTATTTTGAAAAAGCAAGTACTGATGTGAAAGTTACAAT
The DNA here is from genome assembly GCF_001625305.1 of Branchiostoma belcheri. Classification (NCBI taxonomy): domain Eukaryota; kingdom Metazoa; phylum Chordata; class Leptocardii; order Amphioxiformes; family Branchiostomatidae; genus Branchiostoma; species Branchiostoma belcheri. The sequence continues at coordinate 1,443,460 of NW_017803910.1, read as the reverse complement.
TCATAATCATATTGTAGCTGTTAACTGAATTGGCAAGTTAACTCTTAACCTGCTAAGGTATCCGATTATCAGCAAATTTATGTTTGTATTGGTTATAGGGTTAGTAAGTAAGTATATTTTGTTTTTAAATTCCTTACTGCTAATTTTTCGAAGTTCAACGAGACACAGAAGTACAGTTACATGTATTTGAATGCATCTTTATAATTACAGATTAACCATGCCAATGGCTATTTACAAAATTCAGTATGCACATAATGTAGCAAGTGGATTAAGATAAGGCCTTGGAGATGACAAAAGTCTGCCCCAAGGCACCTGGGCTTCTTGGTATTCCTTGTCAACACTCCCCCATCTGTTGGGCATCTCTAATCAAGCGGTATGTTCTAAATCTCAGGAATTCCCCCCCATTTCCCTTACAAACTAGGAGAACCAGCCCCATGTCCAGAACATTTATTATACCCGCCTGTGGCGCCGCAACGTTTTTATGCTTTATAAATGGATGTTTTGGTTCTTTGGCTGCTTTTCGGTGATGAAATTGGATGGGACTGTAGTGTTGGGAACTGTGTACGGGTTTCTCCAAGCTGAAACACTTGTGCGATTCAGGTCAGTTCTTCTGGCATATCGTATCCACTAAAGCAAGTACGCAACTGGAGCGGGTATATGTAGGGAGGCAGGCTCACTTTGGATCACCGCCTCTTTGTATTCCTCCAACAAACCCCTCAAGCATGTGGGGAGGGAGGGCCCCCTCCTCTTTCATGCCCCCCTTCCTTCTGAGATGTGGAACCATTGCCATGCATGCTGCATAACAATTAGTTTACTTTTTAAGGCTCTAAATTAAAGGTTGTCGGTCCAAGGTTCAAGTGTTTATCTATAGATAATAGGTAATCATCTGGTATCTGTTTAACTAATATCACATTTTAAAGATTTTTACTCCATGAATATGACTATGCAATATGACAAGGTAGATTCAACTCATGATGTAAAGAAATTATCAGAAAAATCTTACAATACAGGCCTTTAAGATTGAGAGTGAAACAAAACTACCCATAAACCGCATTTGAGGAAAGAAATGTCAGACTAGACTATGGAAAAGGTTGCCTGCGACCGTTCCAGCTAATGCAAGATGACAAGGGTAAGTGTACAATACCATAAAGCAATCACGACCTATCTCCCCATGCAATATAACATGTCATTGTGAGAGACCATGTGTTTCATTCCTGTCTCCTAAGGTGTTACAGTAAAACTGCTGATAGCACTTAGATCTGGGGGAGAGCTATGAACTGGTACAGGTTCAGGAAAAGTAATTCAAACAACAGGACTGGTCCTCCAAAATGTCAATGTAACAGTAGTACAGTGCTGCACCTAAATGAAATTGCACTCAAGTATATACTTGCTTTGTGACTGAAAATGTACAATTTCTTCTACAAGGATGTAAAAAAAGCTCTGGTAAAAAAATTAAAACATTGTATGGTGTTGAAAAATCTGTGCCATCTTTGATTTGAGATTCTTATTGTAACAGGTTCTAAATACTCTGGGGTAGGAACGTAGCCACAATGTGGGGGGTGAAAAGTACACTTGATCAATTGGACACCTGTCAGTGTCCTTGGTGATCAGTACCAATCAGCTACAGCATAAACACAGCCTCACCGTGCCTGTTTTAAACATTTTCCCCGATTCCCCAGCCCCCAATAACTTCTCCTGCACTGCCCACCCGTAATGTTTTCAACTGCCAAGGGTACACACCTTCAGCAGACAGCAGTCAAGATGTATGTCTTGATTAAAGGCAGATGTTGGAAGTTTAAAAGGTGGTAGATAATTGGAAAGGCAGACAACTGTTGGCAGGCTTGCCCTGTGCAGGGCAGGAATACAGTTTGGATCACTGGTTTGTCTCATCAGGAGTTTTGGGGTTTCAAGATGAGAAGTCCCTGTCCTCGTGTGAACTGAGGAGGGCCTGCAAGCCCTTTTTCGTAAGGCGTAATCAGGCAGTTTTAGACTTCGTAATTCGTAGGCAGCCTCCGCAAAAATCAACGTAATTCGTAATTGGACATTAGCCGCAAATCGTAATCAGCTCTGAAACTTTAACGTAATTCGTAATAGGCGGCGAAAATTTTGCGTAATTCGTAATCACTACCCCCCCCCTTGCAGGCCCTCCTGGAGGAAGCCTGAAGCTTAAATGCTTTGTGCTTTATAAGTTATGAATAAGATACATATACTTATAATACAGAAAAATCTTTTCCCTTTGTAGTTCATACCTCGCTATCTTCTTCATGACAAATAACGTCATTGATTGATCATAGAAATAACAGCTATTACAGCTTATCGAAAACACTATCTGCAACTGTCTAGTCCTGAAACTTAAGATTCAGAGAGAATATCCCTGTAATGGTACTAAATTACAGTTCTCCTCAGTTGAACTCCATGTTGGGGTCCTTGAAATGCCCTTGTAATGCTTTGATATTTGCCCAAAATGTCATGAGGAAGTCTTTCCTAACTACATGATTTGATGAGAATAATCTGTAATCAGATGTCGGTGTCATGTAGTTCCATTAGTATGCGTACTTGTACCGTCATTAGTATTCTTTGGTGATAAGCTTTTTGTCAGTTCATCAACCAAAGATATGCTATGGCATGTAAGCTGATTATTAATTGCTAATACATACATGTGTCTGTAATGATGATTATCTTTTTTGTTTCAATTTCAATGGTATTCCATTAATAGCATCTTAGTACCGGAAAATGCAATAAAGATTCTTATCACAAATTTCATTTATGTTAGTGTTTTATTATAAGTAACAGAAGGGAAGGTTTTCTCATATTTTATTCTAAGAGATATTCATATTTGGTAAAATTTCTCAAACCTGTAAAATGTATGTTTCAGAAATGACAATTCTGGTTGAAAATCATAGTTTATGTTACTTCTTACTTTTTTCCCACTAGCTGCCAGGTCTATCCATTAAAAGAGTTAATAGCTTTTCCATCTGACTTCAATCAATTTTTTAACCTCAAAAGGTCTGACTGTAAAACAAAAACGGGTCTGACTGAAATTTGCACATCTAACCCTCGGTAGTAAACGAGGGCCAAAGGTCGTTCGATCCCTTCGTTATGTAAGCCGACTGCCGCGCTTCATGCCGCGAGCGCGCTTTGTGTGAACGTGCCAGATGGGGTAATTGCTGGAGCTTTTATTGGCGACAAAATGCAGGAGAGCAGGTTGTGATGAGGTGCGGGGTAGTCCATACAACACCTCTGCCCCTAACAGTGGGTGGGAGCTGAGGGGGGCTAGTGTGGTTTGTTGTTGTTGGAGAGAGTTTCTGTGGGGTGGATTATTTGTGTAGCACAGTTCTGGTTAAGGTGAGACCTACTTCCACAGTTAGGGTTACACCGCAAATAGGAGCTAAACCTTGGGTAGATTTGGGGGCAAGGGAAGGCTAAATATCCAACTGCTGTCTCAAATTGTGGTCGGAAACCAAAGAATGTTCAGCGGAAAATAATGTGTAAACGAAAGATTGGTTGTGAGATAAGACTAAGAGTCACATGCATATTGGTCTATAGCAGGCAAAATATGCTACTGTAAAATGTTCACGGTTTTCACATAACAGTATTACAGTTGTTTCAACAGTGAACTTAAAATGCCACAGACGCATCATTTCCCCTCCTAACACTAATAGTAACAGTAACAGTATTGAAGAGAAAGATTAAATTTTGAAAATAGATGCACTCATTGTAGCAGGCAAGAATGTCAGATTGTACTAAGTATCACCCAAATTTAGCCTGTCACCCTTCAAAGAAGGTATGTGTATGAAACTAATACGTGGCTGGTGACAGGCATATGAAGATCACTCATCGTCCATCAAAAAACTACTTGTCTGTGACAGAAAGACATTTCTGATATGTGGTCCACCTGTTTTTCACCGTAATCTCAGTCCATTTAAATTGTTTTTTTGCTTATCAGTATAGTACTGTACATTTATTTTGGGACGGTACTACACTGCTCTATCTAAAGCATTCACACAGTCTTGTTCTGTGAAATACATGCATTTTCTTTGTCAGGATAAGTACTTTTTACAGTACGTATGGGTAGCTTTATGCAAAAAGACAATACCGTATACAGTACCTAGTCCTATAGATATGTGGAAAACCGTGTCGTTATAGAAAGCATAATGAATGTAGAAAATACATATTCAGTAGTACTTACGTATGTTGAGTGAACGGATGATTTGAGTGAACGGATAAGACGTGAAAATCTTCACAGATTTTAAGTTTCATAATGATTATTGCTGTTCTTAACCCCTTGCCTACCGGCCAGGGAAGAGCCACACTGTTAGCTCATTAGCCGGCCGTGTTTTCAATATCTTGTCCTGAGTGATGACCAGTCCAGTGGCCGGAGTCAGATGGACGGCGGGATATGATCTCCCTGGCGCCAAACTCCCGTCTTCTTGAGCCCGCAAGACGGGACGTGAATCGCCAAGCGCGGGCAGTCGATGGTCGTATCTGCCGGTCTATTAATATTACGACGGTGAAGGATACCTTCGGAGGGATTTAATTCTCTATATGCTCAAGACTGGCTGTTATATCGGCTAAGCAGAAACTGGGGATGAGTTAAATGGTTCTTTGCTGTCCAATTTAAATTGAGGCAGCATGAAAATGGATATTTTGAGAGAGTTTGATGCATAGGCGTGTGGTACCAATAGTATTAGGTTAGCAGAAAAAGGAAGATATATTGGAAAAATTGATTATTCTGTTATATTGGGGTAAGGACCTTGGCCTATGGGAATGTATATAAATTTACATTTGTATCGGTAAGAAAGTTGAAGTATGGGAGAAGGCCATGCCACTTCAATTGCTTGGTTTTTGGATTAAATAAACAATGTTACGTCAGAATATCAACATGAAAATTGTGATGAAAGTCTGTACCTTGGTACACACATAACATTTTCAGGAATTAACAGATTTATAGATGCTAGTTTTCACTCAAGTGTTCTGTTTTTTTTAGGTCTTCTAGATGGAATTTCATATAGCAATGCCTGAGACCCAATACATTGAATTAATGTGGCCTAAGGAAATTTTCAAGCTCCACATACAGTTGAGAAAGGAAATGCTGGGAGGACTGGAATGTCCTTGTGATTAGAATGGTTGGGAAGTTGGTTTTTACACGGAAACCTGTCTCTAGTTCTGTGGTTTTCACCCAGCATAGATGCTTGTACAGACAGATGTTACTGTGGTTAGATGCCTATCTACAAGTTCCTGAGTGGATGGATGGATGGCCGCCGCATCCCTGTCTGGTCAGAAAGCAGAGGAGATAGACACTGGTTTTAAAACCCACTCTACACTGATTGCTGGATTACCCCATTTTACAAGCGGAGCACAGTCGGTAAAGACGGTTCAACCGAACTCCGCCGGTCCTATCACCCAATCACCGCCAACAAGAGGAAGGAAAGTGTTAACATTCCCAGTAGTTTCTTATCTGCGTGCAGTAAACCCTTAAGTGGACGGTTGGGGAGACTGTATCAGGCTGTTTTGCCCGTTGAGTGGACACTAAAGGCTTGGCCAGGCTTTGAAGTCGGGTCTGGGTTGGGGTTGTGGCACAGGATGGAATGAGATAATGAAGAGTAAGAGGATAAAGGACTGTTGAGCTCAACATAAATTTGCATATCACTCGAGGCAGCTGTAGATGGCAGTGTATGACACCGTCTTTCGGTGATATTCCGACATACAATTAGGCGAAGCACACACAGTGAGGATTGTACTTTGATTGAAAAAGTCTTTTGCTTCATTTGTTGTAGTTAAACTTTAAGACATTGTCAAAGTAAGTGTTGTGGATAGTTTTTGAGGTTTCATTCTAGTCATACAAAAAAATGGGCTAGTCAGTTATCTAGAATGTTTTGAATGCTTTAGACTGAAGGATCTTGAGATTTTGAGGCATAGATATATATTTGTGATCAGATAGCTGATGCTCAGTTACAACTTACAAGACACTGTTGGTCAGTATGATGATAAGAAAAGTCCTGTTAAATGTTTTGCATAATGACTGATCCATGCAACTGGATAGCTATGGTTATACACTGTAGTTTAGTGAACATACATGTTGCTTACACTTTTAAGTCTCCTTTTTACTCGTAAACATTGACATAGTCATAACATTGACTGTAATGTAAACATCTACTAAGAACTGAGATACAGATTGCCATTTCCTTTGCTTTTATTGCATTTAGTAGTACATGTGCATTATCCCGCATTAACTGTCTATACAGTTTTAGTATTCTGTACACACTATGAGGTTTCAGTAAGTGGAGCTTTCAGACTGTAGATACAGCTGTGTAACAAGACGCTATTTTGTATTAACTGTTCTGATGCACACAGACAGGTCAAGTGGTTTAATGTACATACAGAAGGACATTTTGGATTGTGATGATTGGGTCTCGGTGTACACGTCTGTCAAGTTCCTGTTTGCTCATTCAGACAGTGACTTGACGAGCTGGATGGAATATTAAGAAAGCTGGACTACCGACATAAGTCTGAAGTATGGCGACAAATGATATACATGAACATGTACATGAATTACAGTTGCTTCAGCCAGAATTTTATCCCCTGTAAATAATGAATAGCAAATAGTTTGCATGTTGAAAATATTGTATTCGGTTTGATATTTTTTGTTGATTGTTATGTATATCAAGAGACTAATATTGTCTTTTTCTTTCTTTTTCTTTTTTCCCATGTGCTGCGGTCGTGCCAACATCATCCTACAATTCTACATGATGCTGGTTGGTGATGTGACTTGGCTTGAAAACTGTACAGGTATGTTTACCATTCTGATGAATGTACAGTAGTCCCATATAGCAAGTACACTGATGCTTTTTTTCTCTCTTTCCAAGTCTTAACTTTCTTCTATCATCAGTGCTACGTTTATTCATCTGTGTAACATTTTAAATTCCAGAGTCGTGTGTCCCAGTCACCTAGTAGCTGACTAAAGCAATATTCGTCTGCAACTGTTTGACTATCTCGTTTTATTGAATACTCTGAATGTGAACTTCAGGATTGATACAGAATTAGAAAGTGTAAGATGAGTCGTGAAGATAAGGTTATAGCAGCGGGAGTTTGCGGCGCCCGGAGCGCGCTGGCGAAACATCTGCATTCGCACCAGGTGGTGTTGTCATGGCGTGCTAAAAACGTTTATACGAGTGTGATTGTTAAAATGCACCTGTTATTGACACGGCCAGTCTCTGTGTCAGCCTCTTGAAATAACGGCCAAATGATGGTTTTTGTAAACCGATGCACTTGAGATTGGCTGCTGCCAGCTATATTTCTCTTTCAGCTGTTTCTAAGTCTATCTAATATCGAGAGCAATAAAATTGATCTCACAGAGGCTATTCCATTTAATGGAAAGGAGGGGTGGAAGAAGACATATTACTCTAATATTGTATTTGGATTTTGATTGAAAAAGGGTGTAAAAACAGTTTGTCCCCTCCATTTTTAATGGAATAGCCTTTGCTAAATTTATATATTATAAATATGAGTGACATGTTTGTATGCTGCAAGTTTGATAAAGGATACAAACTACTTACCAGTCTTTAGTTCGTGTGTAAACTCACATTTGAAGTTCTCACGCATCTGGCTTAAATGTATAACCAACAGGATGTACTTGACAATTTCACCTTTATTCCACCTTCAAGTTGTTTCAAATCACTTTTGAAACCGTGTCTCCATCAGTTTTGACCGACACGTCCACATGAATAGTCTCAAGCACGAAACCTTAATCAACTTCACTTTAGGTATCCCGGTGGTTTTACCTATTAACATTGTTGGCTGGTAGACAAAAGCCTTGGCCTGTCTGGGTGAGAGTGTGGTCTCCTTGAAGATGTCAGACTGGTCGATGCCAGCTGTCAAGAGTCTACAGCAAAGCGACTACAACACTACACCTCCCTCCCCCACATGTAGGTGGCTGGGAAGTTGTAGCCAGAGTTTAAGGTCAAGTGTTGTGTTTGCGGAGGACTTGTTGTTACAACACGCTACCGTGTGTACACAGTTTGTTCTGTTCTGTTTGTGTCAATGTCCAGCCTGCTTGTTAAAAGCCCTCTTGAGTTCATGATATAGTGATACGTTTCAGGGGCAAAGTCCTCATCATTTCAAATCTGACAGCTTGAACAGTAAATTTTGGAACATACTCAAATGTTCATACTGTATAGGTAAAGGTACAATTTCTTTATTTCAGATTAGGACTTTAAAACAACCCTCTACATGTTTATAATCATGTACAATGTTCTGCAAGAAAGAGAATGTGATATTGGTTGTCTAACAATTAATGAAATGAAATCACTTCACAAGCCAATTCAACATCAGTGATGAAGAGTGTTGGAATAACACTTGAAATGTTTGACTATTAAATTCTTATCCACTAAAAGCACTACTTTATTGATTCAAGTTCACAAGCCAATGTTGTAAATTTGTCTGGTTTGACACCCAAAAGCAGGTCATAGGAAGGAAACAAGGTTATTCCAAATAGGACCTTGACTGGGAGAACAACTGGAGTACCAAGGGAAACCACCTGCCCCTGGTTTCCATGGAGACCAGATGAGAGACACCTGCAGCCAGGCGGTTACCATGGTTACCAGATGAGAGGCACCTGTAGCCTGGCAGGGGGTGGCGAGAGATTTAAGCAGACATCAACGAAGTTCCTGGCCATTTTTTTTCTCAGAAAAAGAAAACTTTGTTATGCAGTGTAGTATGATGGTAACCTGAAGCGACTGCCTTATAAATTTTCGTTTCGAAATTGAAATTTTATTCTTGTTGGTTTGTTGGTGTGGGAATGGATGTAGCATAACTGGAGGAATTATGGATTGATTTTGATGATGTTTGATATGTGGGTATTTGTCATACAAAATGAAGGACAAATTCAGCTGCACCCCCTGTTGTTTTCTATGGTACTGCAGCAGAAGTTCCAGTTTTCTACCTCATGTTCTAGATATGCTATATTGACTTTTTTAAATCACAAATAGCTTGGTCTATGGAAATAGAGATGTAGGTTTGGACCACCTAGCAGTTTTTTTAAAACAGCAGTGGCCTGTTTTCAGTTTTGGTTGGAAGCTATGGTTGAACCACAGAGTGGTATGCATACAAAACTTGAGCCTGTATCCAGTGAGCTGAACCCTTCTTGTGGGGCTGGTGCCTCCAGAGAGCCAGACCAATTAATGCTGGGTGGACATGTTTAGTCTGAAGACAGTCAGGCCTGCCCTACCTGCTGAGGGGGGAAGTGGTGTCAGGGAGATGGTGGGGGATCTGCATATGGAGGGATGGATGGATGTCAACTATGTTTAACCTTCAGAATGTTGACTGAATACATTCAGAATGTTGTATGAATTGGTACATGCACATCTGTATGATTGTGTTCGAAGCTCTACACTGTACAGGTTAAATTGTAGTCAGAAGTGTCACAAGGGGAAAGATGGATAGATGTCAACTATGTTTCACCCTCAGAATGTAGTGTGAAGTTGTACTTGTATCTGTGTTGGAAGCCCCTATACAGGTTTGTAGAATCACTTGTGGAAGGATGTATAGATGTCAGCCATGTTAAACCCTTAGAATGTTTGGTGAATATGTATATGTGTTGGCAGCCCTACTGGTTTGTAGTCATTGACAGTTGTGGGGTTAAATGGTAGGTTTGATTTCTCCATACTAGATAGATGTGGATGTCACTCGTCTACACTTTGCAGATGAAAAGCTGGCATGGTATATTTTGTGACCAGTGCAGGATTACAGAAAAAGCATTTCTAGCCCCCTAATATAAACTCCACAAAAGATTGAATGCTGTACTATTGCAAGAACTTGACGGATATCTTATCCTCTCCCTGTATAATAAAGATTTGTGGATTGGTCAATTCTTTCAAGTGAAATATCGTAGTATATACACCTATGCAGCAAGTGACGGATACTGTATACTCAGGAGTACTGGATTGTCTATTGTTGACGAAGTGGACATGTCAGTTCTGACATTTAAGTCCAATAGATCATCTCGCAAGCAGAATATTGGTCTTTGATCTTCTAGAAAAACAGTACATGCATCCCAAGTTTCAATCTATCTACAACACAAAACTGCAGTGTGTTTGTCAATCATACTCGACACGTTTCCAAATGAAAGATGCTCCTCTTTCCTAGCATTGTTCGCTACGTAACCCAGCTTTTAAAATGCGCAGTGCTATTATGAAAGCAACGTTAGTTGGAAAGACCTTAGGGCTTTGATAACTGCCAGTCTGATAACCATGCGAAGTCTGCATTTTCATCTGTTCTAACCACCAAATGCAATCAACCATAGTAATTGCCTATCTCTTCCTCTGTACCCTACCAGCCCTCTGGTGGTATTACCTGATTTGCTCCTTGTTAACTGGAATAGGGGATTACTTTTATCCAGAACGCTAGTAGCAGTGTGTATCAAGCCCCCTGTATGGGTATAAGTATGGGATATTGTGGTATGGTACAAGTATTGTTGCATCAAAAATGTCAAGGTCTAAACTTGTACCAGGAAGTTTTAACAGCATTACTCTGTATAACAGCTGGATTAGAATGCAGACTCTGTTCAATACTCATGTTATATAGCTCGTATGTTTTCATCAGTGATGTCTTATATGACCATCAACTCATTCATGTGTGAAATTAACAGCTTGCGTGATCGTTTCCAGTATACATTGTAGTTTAATGTAATTCCAATATTTTGTAGCGCTCCTGAAAACACAGTTTAGGGGATAAAAATCTTTGTTTTTTCTTTTATATCTGAATTTATATCTTTACCAATATGTATACTGTTGAAATGATGTTAAACCTGTTGTGCACTGAAAAAAATGTTTCTTTAAAAGGAAAATATTTTATAATAGAATAGCCCCTGTAATATCCAGTGGGCCGTTCCAAGAATTGTTGGCACGCCCTCCAGCGGGACCAACCCACCCTGAGGGGGCTCAGCATACTGTTATGTTTCCATGGCAACCTATTTTGAGCAGCCCTCCATTTGGTACCTGTCCCGGCCCACAAGTGGAATTCCAGTAAAAGCCAGGAAACCCCAGGTGGTGGCAAAAACACGGCTGCCAGGTCCCAATCCGCGCCTGGATTTGGAAGGAGTAGGGCCTTCTGATGCAGTTCAAGTACACATTGGTGAGAAAGTGGGCGCGAACTTGATTTTATGTACCCCTCGGTATATAGATACTCAAGCGGTCTTGCTCAGGGAGGTGTAGATAGTGTAAGCCTTGTGCGATGCAAACGATTGGGTACGTTACATGCGGTTTGAACTGTGGGTTGAGCTTCTCCTAATGGTGATTCTAGCTGGCAGGGACACAAGAGCTACCCTACATGTAGGTCTGGCTGTTAGCAGAAGCCATTACATGGTGTATTGTACGTATTGTGGTTATGTCAGTATAAACATGCTATATATACACATACAGAACTAGACTGTGTGGGTGGGGGGTATGTCGGCTATGTGTTGATTTATATGACTCTGCTGAGCCATGGTGTGCTTTAAAACATGTCCAGGGGAAACGTAAACCAGTACAACTGTACCAGCCAATGTTGTTGTGTGCCAGGAACGATCAGGAAGGAGTTGTGGTAAACTGTTTCCTCTCAACTTGACAAACAGCCCTGCTAATTCCTGGAGAGCTAGAACATGGCCTGGACTTGGCCCTGGAGAGTGTTCAGGTGGTGGAGGACTGGAGGTCTGTGTACTTTTGCAATGAGCAGAATATCATACTGTAATTCACTTTATGTTCCTCACCTCACCTCACCTCACCGGTCCCATAGCAGTCTGACCTGCCGTCGGGGCAACTAAACTGTCCACAAGAGTTATCCACCCAGGGCGGTTCTCAGCCAGACTTGTCAGGTGACTCAGGGGATGTCCTGTCCATTCCTTAAGGTCACTAGTCCAGGTCCTTCGAGGGCGCCCCCTCATTCGTCCACCCTCCGCCTTCCCTTGCAGTGTAGTGTGAGCTAAGGTGCCCTTCGCTTTATGTTCACAGTAGGAAAAATTCACGGCCTGGGAAAAATGGACATGCTCACGGTGGTGCCAGATGCAGAAAAATGCTAATGGTAATGATAAGTTTGTGGTACAAATGTGAACACGAAAACCACAAACATAAAAATACATGTGTACTGTGAAAAAATCAGGAATTACAGTAGCTCCAAGCTTCATGTGTGCACCTTTTGGGATTAGTCCACTTCAAAATAGGCGTGGTTCAGGATTTTTCTTACTTCCTTTTCATTACTAACAATTGTCTCCCCCTTGCTGAAAAATATGGATATACTTGAGGTCTTCTTTTCTAATTGCTAGCTTTCCAATTTTCCAGTCCAAGTGGAAAAGTCTTTTTCCGTTGATTTAGTCTTTGTTTTTTAACATTGAAACTATGGAAATATTACATAATCCATTCCACTAGATGTATACAACTCCCTGTAGGATTGGATGTGACGTTTGACTTCAGTGTGTACGGGCAGGACAAAGTCTGTGTCAATAGGCATCAGAGACCTCCTCTATATTTGAACGGACCTATTTATACAGCTATCATCAGTTATCATCCTGGAGCCAAAACATGTGACACTGCGAGACAATACCATCAACCGAGACAATCTCTTTACAAGAGTGGCACCACCAGGAGAAAATGTATGCAGATTCCGCCACAAGAGTTATCACCTGACATCTTAGTTCCCTTTTCCCGGCACTAATTAACCAGGATGATAAACGAGTTAGGGTAGAGGGTCGCAGTATCAGAGAGAACAGACCATAGACCTGGGGGATAGTGTAGCGCCGTAACACATCTGCATAATTGTGAGAAAACATGTCGCTTCTCTTAAAAAGGAACGTGCCCTGTTTGTCTGGGAAAGGACTGACCTATCTGAATGTTGACAGTGACATTCATGAATTTCTGGGCTCTGTCCCAAACCCACCCATAGTACATCTATTATTAGCCGAGGAGAGATACTCCTATCTTTAGCGCCGACTACAAAATTGTGTTAGGATTGATAAGAACAGAAGATCAGTCATACTCCATTGTGTTAAGGGATTAATAAACGTGGTTGGAAAAAAAATGTCGAACCTTTGCGAAGAACCCATCTGATGCACCATTCTCCTTGGGGCTTACCTACGAGTCTTGGACGAGCGGATTGCTATGCAATAACCCAAGCAGATTGCTATGCAATAAGCGGGGAGGTCAAAAGGTGAGGGTTTAATGTACACATGACGTACATGTAAGAGAGCTAGTGAGTATTGCAGTTTGTGGGAGGGGGGCACGTTCTGTAAGAAAGCACCATACAGTATGAGAAGGTTCTTTATTCAACAACCATTGGATTTTTACTTCCGGTGTTTCGGTAGCCTCTACCAGGCTTCAGGAAGTGGCTGGAAAGAGTAGAAATTGGCCAAATCTCTTAGCGTGGACCCTGGCATATTATCAATCTATGTGGCAAATTTCTACTCTTTCCAGCCCCTTTCTGAAGCCTGTTTGAGGCTAATCCTCTGGCGCCTTCTTCTGTGCAACAATGACCGTTCCTGCTTGGTACTGCAGTCCAGTCCAGAACCAGTCATTGTTGTCCTGAAGACAGGCGGTAATCGAAACGTCGGATATAAAAACCCAATGGTTGTTGAATGAAGAACCTTCTCATACTAGTTAACATAGTCTCTTGCTAACCTGATGAAATTATTAATGGAAAGCAGCACACAGTCCTAGCCTGGTGGGCAGCTGTAGTACTGGTAGTGAGCTGTATGACACTTGTGCACATAGAATGCCCATTGACATGTGAGAGTCATATCCAAGGTCATTTCACACAAGACGATGATTTTTGCAGCTGTCCCTGTGGGCAGGGATGACTGCTGACCAATTTTGGCCAAGGTCAGTTGACAAACTGCCCATTATGTCCGTGTTTGACACAGGGCATGTGGCAATTCCTGAAGGTTACGTTTGGTATTCATTCTAAGGCCACACCAATATAATAGGATGCCTAGATCTGTTTTTATTTTTTTTTTTCGCCCTGTCGCTTCATATTTTTCCTGAAAAAATCCGAGAACCAACTAATTAAATTGGTGTGGCCTAACTAGAAAATGTCCTGAATGGCAATAAAATTACAGGCTAAAAAAACAAGGGGTTATGCCGAATAAAAGGTTCTTCATTCAATGACCAGTGGCTTTTTACATCTGATGTTTCGGTATACATTGTTTGTTGCTGACATTCAACTTTAATTTTTGTTTATTGTTTAATTTTATGTTGCACATCTGTGCATCTAAATTTTTAGGTTTAATAGTTGCATCAGTGAACCTAATGAATTCCTAAAGTAATCTCCAAGCAGATCATACGGTGGCAAGGCAGTATCAATTGGCCAGAGGCTAATGGACACTGCTCTGGCCAGTGGATACTTCGTAGCCACCGTATGATCTGCTTGGAGATCTCCTGAAGATGAATTGCCGATATGAGGAGTGACAATGTGTTAGGTGGATATGCCACTCCCTCTTGTCCCACTTTCACAAGAACAAAGTAGATCTTCTCCAGCCTGGGAGTAATTATCTTTCCTTCACATATGTCACAAAGGCCTCCTTTTCCAAGATGTCAAAGAGTAGGAGTTGGTGTATTAGATCTTTGTCAGCAGAGCTGACAGAAGTGTCTGCACTGACTACTGTAAATGCCTTCGTGGTGCTTTCATTTCACATTACTTAGGAGGGGGAAAAGAGGTTTTTGTACTGTTTGAAGTTTGCAGCTGAAACATTTCTGTGGCACAGTAAAGTATGATTGATGAGATAATACCTAGATGCTTATCATAAACTCTATTTCACATCATATACATAAAGTACATTTTTAGTTATTTGTTGTTTTTATAACAAATGTTTCTTCTATACTTGCAATTAGCCCTGGGGCATGAATTTGCAATAAAGCTATGGAGGATGTGACTAAGAATGGCAGGAACAGTAGCTTTGATATTTGTTGAAATGAAAGGCACAGTTTCGGACAGCTTATAGCCAGCAGGAAATGAGTATTTTTGGCCCTGATTGATGTGTTTGAAGAAAGAAAATACCGCTTGCAAAGATGAATGATACAACAGAGGTTGAGGTGTCCTGCTTGATGTTGTCTGAAGGCTATTACCTTCCTAAGATGGACATGATAGACGTTATATCCCCAAAGGAAAATAAGGCCATTTTCCTAAGCTCTTGCCCTACTTTCCGTGGGTGCTTTTTATCTCGCACTGGTATGATAACTTAGATTAGGCCACACCAATTTGATTTCTTGGTTAACGGATTTTTGAAGAAGAAGAATGGAGCGGGCGGGCGAAAAAAAAAAAAATAAAAACAAGGCCTAGGCATTCCATTATGGCCCAAAATGGTACGATAGGAGCCATGAAGTCAACATACCAGGCTGGTTCAAAATTTAAACAATGAATTTTGAACTTTTAATGATACCATTGCATTGAAAGATGGAATAACTGTAACAACTAGGAAGAAAAGGACTGTTTTCAACTGTTCAGGGCAAAATATGAGCATTTTGCAGTTGATTCTGAATTTTTATTTTTATTTGCAAATCAGAGAAAAATGAAGCGGGCGAATCCGTTAACCAAGAAATTAAATTGGTGTGGCCTTAGCATAATAGCTTGGGAATATCAGCTAAGTGCAGTCTGGCCAATGGCAATGTATACCTATGTGTAGTTAGTTAAAAGTTAAGGATCCTGAAAATCACTCTAGTAACCTCCATCTTTACTCTACTAGAGATTCAATTCTCACTTTACGGTTTTGTATTTATGCAATATTGTATCGCAGTTGTTAAACGATGTATCTAGCAGTTTTTTCTGAAGAAATATTTTGTTCATAACACTGTGTAAGTGTGTATTCGCTTCTGACACACAATACACACCTGGTATACGTGACTGTCTATTTCTACTCCTAGACAGGTAATTGCAATTTTAACTGGGGCATTCTGTTTTCAAGGACTTTTATTTTTAGAGCAGAGTCAGAGCATTATTTTTCCTAGCAATGTTGACTTGAATCGTGCAATTTACACATAATTTGTGTTTCGGGGAAAAGTGAATTTGTCTGGTTTTCCTTGATAGTGGTATACCTTGATAATAGCATTCCTTGTCATTGATAATGGCTTTATTGTATCTTAATGGTCACCTGGAAAGACGTACAAAAGACCGACAATTATCACCTACTCGTGAAAACACTTTCACTAAGAATACTCCTCGTTCCAAACAGATTATCATGACAATGCAAATCCCATGATGATCACAACCCCTCATCATTGTCTTCAACTTCCAGAAGTTTGAATGGTTCCCATGTGTGAATAGGTCAAAACTACAGGTATTGGTTTGAGCTGTCTTATATGGTAATGAGCCAGATGAAGTGTTGCTAAAATGATAGGAGGAACGGGCAAATATACATCAGTGGGACAGTTCTGTTCAGAGTGTAATTAACACAACATACACAAGAAAAATGAATGCAGCAAAAACTGTACATTTGTTTACTTCAAGCTTTAGTATATTTATTGGTACCACCAAAAATGAGATGGACTGTGATGTTTTTTTTTATGTACTGTTGGTCAATGCAGGAGATACAAAATAATGAAGTTTGTGATAGCCAAAGTTTGTGGTCTGAGAAAAATGGAGGTGTTCGCAGAACTATTGTTCATGAAAGTGGCAGGTGCAGCAAAAAAGAAAGGTGACAAATTCACAGTAATGATAAGTTTGCGGTACAGAAGTGCCGTGAAAAACCATGAACATAAAAGTACCACAAAAGAAATCGTGATTTACAGTATTTAAGGTTAAAGGATTTTAAGGGCTTCAGCCATGACCTGGGTCAAGTGGTGCAGTCAGGTGAGCACACCACCCAACAAAAGAAGTATTTCTGACTGTGGTGTGTGGCCCTACAGGGAGACCACTTTGCCAAGAACCCATTAGAAAAATGCACAACAACAGCTGGCCTTGTGTCAACAGATACAACCAAGCTTGGCAGTGAGGGGCATGTTGTGTTGGGAATATTTGAGGCAAACTGGTATGTTGTAATGTAAGAAACATTTGTTATATGTTTGTAACAGGCATAACTGGGACTCACCATGGACTTGAATTGGCTACGAACCTAATGATTTATTTGTGAACTTATGCATTTACTTATTGTATTGATTTAATTACTTATTATTTATGTTTGTATGGATTTAGTTTTTATCCGTGACCCCTCCCCTCAACTTCGACCTTGTTGAAAAGCGGCCTTGCGCTGAACAAGCATTCGAAGGAAAATAAAGGCTTTGACTTGACTTGACTTGTAATAGACAGGTATGGGACTTTGTAAATACATATGTGTAGAATGATACATGTACTAGTAACTTCTCTCTGTTGCGTTACCTCATGATTTTCTCTGTACACCACTTGTAAGACGATGTTTACTTACATATTGTAGCTTTCTAAATGGTACTGCAGCTTATCATGCTTTATTTAACTGCAGAAATTTAAGCTGATTATGTCAACAAAGTCATACTTAAAGGATTGTGAAACGCTCAGGTAAGATATTCAAATGACTACCTGTAAAGCCACAGATGAAATTCTATCTACGTTATTGTCTTCTGAAAGCGTTTCCATAAATCGCGGAAATCTGCGTTAATCTCAGTCTTTTGAAAATGTTCACAGTTACCGTAGTGATGTACTTGTAATGTCACGCCGTCTGATTTAATTTCAGAGTGCCAACAGTGTCAAATTGGAGCTGGAACTCTCCCATTTACGGGGTGGTTGCTGGAAGGTGAATGGTTGTTAAGCAGGCCTCCCTCTAATGCCAGGGTAGGGGAGAATCCGGGTCTTGTAATTGTTCCAGTCGGGCGACAAGCACTTGGTGACGTGCAGCGAATGTTAAACGCACCCCCGTGTGTGCCGTTTTGAGAACCTGTTTACGCCGATGGTTAGATTGCTGTTATTTGTAACGAACCGAAGAGCTTGTTTGCTTTCGATGCACCTGTAGATGTTTACGTGACTCATTTGGGCAAGTATTTTTCCTTTACGATCTTATAGATTGCCTGTAGTAGCATTATACAATAATGTATGCTGGGAATGGCCTATAGAAATCTGTAGGGATTCATAGAAAAGCTGCAATGAATATTTAGAGTTAGCATAGACACAGAGTCTAACATGCAATACGCTTTCAAAGGGTATAGGGGTATAAACTTAAGCTCTGTTCAGACACTGTCAGACTGTTTTTTGGCAACTACACACGCATTTCTGATAACTGCTGAGTTACAATTGCTGGCAGAGGTTTAGTGGGAATATGGCCTATTTCAGCTGCAACATGATTTTTATTTATGTTTTAAGTACTGTCACTCCTAGGAAATGGTTAACAGCTATTGGTATTAGTGAATAAATAGCCAAGAAGACAAAACTCAGAAAAAGTCCTTGTTTCCCTGTATTTTTAATAATAATACAGTACAAAATTCTAGAAATCATTCCATATGACATATCATTAGCATGCAACGTATTGTTAGAGCATCTTTGTAACAACAGGTTTTGCAGTTCCCTGAAGTGACAAGCCTTTTGAATCGTATTACGTGTGTGCTAGTTTGGCTGATTGTATGGTAGTAGATGGCACCATTTACATGTAGTTGTTAATAGACTGTTCTTGCCACCTGCCTACGAGTGGTTTCAAGTATGTGACTCGAGAAGAGCTCAAAGGCTGTTACATACATGTACAGGGCTCAAAATATACTGGCGCGGGTAACGTTGAAAAGTGTCCATGACAGAAACACAGTGATGTTTCTTATCGTCTGTTGGTCCAAGATTTAAACGTTTCTGAAAAATGTCACCCTTTATGTCAATAGACACATTTACTGAATGTTGATAACCAATGAGTTACTGTTTCTTTCAGTGGCAGTGTTACAATACAATATTTCACACTAACTTCTAATTCCTCCCCCAAACTTCGGCCAAAGGGCTCTAGCCTTGCTGGCAGGACCCCCAGAGCAGGGTTGGACAAGTCCCATTGCCCACTTGCCCAGGGCAAGTAAAAGCACTGTTCGGGCAAGTAAATATCCCCCAGTACTTGCCCGATTTGGATGCAAAGTATTAGCCCCAGCAGTATTTCAACCAAGTTTTAAACAATTTTGATAAATAAAGCATCCAACATTATAAACTCTTTCTGCTAAATAAAGCATCCAACATTATAAACTCTTTCTGCTAGTAGAATGCATAGAAATGTGTCATATTTTGGGCAAGTAAAAACTTGGTTCGGGCAAGTGGAAATGACCATGTACTTGCCCGATAAGGCAAGTGGATTTTTGAAAACTTGTCCAACCCTGCAGAGTGATCTAGGACTCCAATATGTGGGATGGGACTTGAACCCCAGACCCTCTGGTTTAGAAACAGAGCTGCTTACCATTGCAAATTTGGATTGAAATCATACTGTTTCCCATTGCATCCCACTAGAGTTGAATTTCAAAGCGCTGACACCCTGTGCCACCCTCTGGGCTCTTGGTTACAAGCCCACGCTATAATGTTTCAAACAGAAACTGTTTTTGATGTTGCCTGCCAAATCTGAATATCCTTAGAAGCATGCTTGGTTGTTGCCAGAGCTACCATAGAAAATATATATGGAAAAGAGAATGATGTTGCTTTTCATAGGCTGTGTGAATGTTTTTGTTGTAATTAGCTTTGACTAAATGAAAGTGAGAAGAAATATATTGTCAATTTCTGTAGCTGTGGTTGACGTTTGATGGGAATTAGTAAGGGTCAATTGAGTTTGTTAGCAATGCCAGGAGTTTCACTCTTATTTCAAGCAGACTGCCAGACAAAATAAGGTTCACTTGTCCTGAGGACTGTTCTATTTTGACAAAGGCCAGCAGTTTCATTTTTACTGCATGCATAATCTTATAATTATGTGGAGCATATTGTGGGTTTCAGTATGTTTTCTAATGAATTTATGCACAGAAATCATACCAAGGAATATTCAAAATGCAGCCTCCCATCCTGTGACCAAACCATATGGGCAGTACTTCCCATTGTTTTTTACAAATCCCTTGATACTTGATTTCTTGTTATGGTGGTCAGGGGATTGAGTGGTCAAGCAGCTGTGATGGATGGGCTCAGTCCAGGCGACAGGTGGATGGACAGACAAGCAAGCACTGACCACCTAATTTTAGCAGTGCTCTGTCTGGTTGGCCAACCATATGTAGGTCACTGGGTGCATTTTGGTCATAAAATACATGTATGATTAAAAAAAAGGATCTGTTTCAATATTATTACTTCTGTTATATTTGTAAACATCGTGAAATGGTCTTCGATTCATAAGTGGAATTGGAATACAGTTGGGGAAAAAAAGAGAAGTAAAATGTGTTTTTTTAACCACCCCCCAAGAGTAAATAGTTGGACCCGACCAGTGACCTAATATTTGTCTGCGGCTGGCTGGCTTGACCATGTGCAGATTGCTACATGTATGGCCGATCCCCTGATAAAAAAGCTCGCAGGTAATCTTTCATCTTTTACACATTAACACCCTGCTACTATGTGTACTAGTCCAGGAGACAGTGTTCCTAATATGTTTACTGTTATCTGGTAGTCTGGCAGAAGCTCTGGTTTTCCACAGAGTGAGTGATGGTAGTGTCAGTGTACCTGTCAGCATGTCACAGCCAGCAAATGTAGAAAGATGGTGGCCTCTCGCAGAGGGTTTTGAAAATTGCTTGGTCTAGATATTACTTCAATACAGAACAATGCCTGGTGGTAGCAGTTTTAGGTGCTGCTAGGAAACTGTTAGATAAAATCTTGTCCCCAACTATAACAGAATTCATAGCAGAGGGTTTTGAGAATTGCTTGGTCCAGATATTACTTCAATACAAAACAATGCTCAATGATACCCGTTTTAGTTGCTACAAGGAAACTGCTAAAATTCTTGTCCCTGACTACAACAGAATTGATAGCACACATTTAGATTTGCATTATGATATTTTAGTGTACCATCACCAGATTTGATACTGGTCGGACCATTTTGTATCATGCAGATTTTTTCTTGTTTAAAATCCTGGCTTGGCTGGCAACTGTTTTTGGTCAGTTGTATAAACATAACCAACCATAGGTCAGCCTTGTTTACCAAAGTCAACCTTACAGGGACTTCTGATGAAGAAGATTTTATATTGTTATATCAACAAGACTGTCTAGGTTTATGTATTGCCTATAAACCATATCTTGATCCAGATATTTCCCATATTTGGTATGTTACACGTATGCTTATGGAAATCATAACATTCTTGTCACCCAAATGGTTTGGTATTTAGGGTATTAAACTGGGTATATAGGCCAACATTTTCTAATAACCCCCCCATCAATTTCCTTGTCAGACACTAGAAAAGAGTAATGCTGTCTATCATCAATTAGAAGCTTGATACTTGTTTATCAATACTAATTGTTCTGTTTATTGTCAAAAGTTGGTATTTACTGATGCTATCTTCGTTTTTGTCCCATAAGGCGTACTGTTAACTGTAGGTTTATTCTAACATTCCTAACAGATTGTTTCCTTAATAGAGGGATGTTATATGCAGTAAAGTCTAATGATGCAGAGAGAAATTTTATGTACTGTACTTCCAATAGACATGGATGAGTTGGCATTAATTAGTGTCTATGGAAAGACACACTTTCATGGGTCTATAGGGAATTGTGATGGAACATTGTTATAATTGTGTAAATTTTCTTTTCATATTATAGATATTAGATACAGTTATAACCTTACTGTTATTATTAAGCTCCACAGTGAGCTAAAATTGAATCGAGATAATTTTCCGTTCCTTTCGTAAGTATTTTTATGTGTATCACAATATTTGAATAGAAAAGGGTGATATAGTTATCTGCTGCTTTTCAAAAAAAATCTTTTGGATGCATCAAGTAATGAAACTAGGTAATCAAATACAGAGAAAAAAAGAAGTAACATGCAGACATTCAGCCTTACAGTATACCAGATTGCATAATCATGAACTTAGCATGATCAGTTAGTTTCTACCTGGCATTAGGAGCGGCAATCTGTTCTCTTTTGCCATAGACCAAATCTACTGGCATATAATCTGTGTATTTGGCCAATCTCTATTTTTTCCAGCTGCTTCCTGAAGTCTGGTAGAGGCTACTGTTCAGTTGCTTACTTACGGAATCAACACCCTTGACAACAACCTTGGCAGCAACTGAGTTGTTGGTCTTTTACATTCCAGTCAATGTGTAGCCTGGTCTTAAAACTGCCTTAAAAGTCGTATATATGTGCTCAGGTTCGGCAGCCATATAAAACGTGCACAGTTACGGGGGACAGACGAGTAAAGAAGTGGAAGACCTTTCAGCTTCTCCTGGCGCCAGAGATTATTAGACAAGGTCGTCCGCTGTATCTACGGAATAAAAGTCCTCATAACCGGCAAGGTTACAGCTGGAATATGAATAGACCAATTCTGCACCTCATAACAGTAAAGACTGTAAGAGATTCAGCGAATCAACTCTCCAGTTATGAGTAGTGCGCATTAGAGTGTTCACAATAGCACTAGGGATACATTTATACTAGACCTAAGGGCTTTTCCTTATGTCAATGTAGTTAAATGTCTTTGAAATAAAATGCGGATGGAGTCAAAGCACTGACTGGAATTAAAATGAGAAAGGATCCAATTTGAAAGAGATTTTTTACCACCTGTGCAACATCCAAAAAATGATTGATATTAAAGTTTTTGATATCTGAATGTTTTATGAAAACTGATTTTAAAAATTGTTTCTGCCAAAAGCTTTCATTAGTTGCAACGTGGTCATTTCACCCATCAGTAGCTTTCTTCTTATAGTTATTTGAAAAGCTATGATACAACAGGCTTTAAACATGATTTCAAAGGATACAGGCAAGGCTCTGTCAAAGGTTTTGTGAAAAGTAGGAAATTGCAAATGCACCTGTTACACGTTGCATAACTACATAGACTACCAAGTTCTATCCTTCCCGAATGTCCCTAGCCTGGAAGAGTCCCCAACAAGACTGCAGGAAAATTACTTGCACGTTTTATCTGTCTGGGTAGGCTTGACCTTGCAGACTAATGTAGCAGGCAGGAGACTGTGGTGATGGATTGAGAATGTGTTCTGTATTATGGTCAGTGAAAGGTTAGAAAGCCCACAGGGAGGACCACAACATGTGCCCAGCATGCCAGCTGTAGTCAGGGGTGCACTGCTCAGGGATCTGTGTCACCTAAATACTTCACATTCTGTCTGTTCTGGTCCAGCAGTGGTCTGTAGGGTGATGGGGAAAATTTACTGGAGCAAAGAAAAGAAAAAGTCGGTTAGAGCTCTGAATTGGTTCATTTGAGTGGTACAGAAGACATGTAACTACCCTTCTAGAGTCTCGCTGTTCAAGTACAGTAATTCAAACTTCATGTACCTACTAGCTATACTGTAAATTCCTTTACCAGCTTGGTAGTTTTATTTCACAGCATGAGGAAAAAAGAGGTTTTCACGGTGTTTGAAGTTCACAGTTGGACAGTAGTACAGTAGAATTCTATAAAACACATGTTCGCGGTGTTATGATTTTGCTATACGACGTTACCACAGTGAAAAACAACCTCCGGGAATGTTTAATGCATTTACAGTAAACAGTTTGTTTTGTTTGTGCCTTTATTTAATCATGGATAACTTAAATATTTTATCAGGAATACCTCGAAATGGCCTGCAGGTCACTTTTCATTGGTGTCATGAGGGAAGAAAATGAGTTCCATGCTAAGATAAGCCTGTGAAAATGAAGCATCTTTTCCCATAGGTGAATCTGAAAGATTTTTGGAAGGTTGCTTTCTTTCCTCCCCCTACAATACATGACCAGCTGGTGACAGTAACATCTGGTGAGTCGAAAATAGGGAGAAAATTACAGAAAAGGAAGGAACAATTCTTGCTAACATCTGTTACCAGATCAGAGAAGATAAAGGCACTATTGGAAAATACCTACAGGTCCCACAGGGAGTCAACAGTAATAAAAGTATGATAATCGATAAGATTGCTGTCGTTTCCCATTCTGGAATGAGTCAGAACTATTAATACTTGACTATCTTTCCTACATCTGGTATGCTCTAAATGCATTTGGTCAGGGAATGATCAGATATAGAAGATAGTAATATTTCTAATGTCTGTATGAAATGCTAATTACTCTCTATGACGCAATATCATATTTTACTCAGGAAGAAGATATTGCTGAACATTCAGGAACAATAAGATCTGTAACATGTCACTCAGCATGGCGGTAATTGCAGGAAATGCTTTAATTTGTAGCCTATCAAGTATACATGGTGCAGCTGTTCATATCCCACATTTACCTCACGCACACAGGTGGTATTCTACATGTTTATGACAACCTTGACTAATTGATACCAGCATAAAGCTACAATATTGCTTATAATTAAAACAGGAAAGGCTCCGGTTGTTGGAGGGAAGGGCGTGTCATATCCAAGGATAACTGGCTTACGGTATGTTTGATACTGGCTGGAAGGAGATTGTATATTCCGCTGCGTATCTGTAACAGGTGGGTTTGGGAGGGACTCTTGCTCCGTTGGGATATCACCTCGTCGATTGTTTTTACGCCCTTGCAAATTAACTCATTTTTGCTAAGTGCCTTTTTGTGTGCGCTTGCCTTAGCATATTTCATGTATAAAATTAAAGCGATAGAAATTGAATCAATCTCCGTATGGCGGGGGCCCTGCTTTCGCTGCGACCTCAATTTGTTGGCGGGTGATGGGATGTCATATATCAATATCTCGGCGGTGCAAATTGGCCCTATTTCATTAACGATTCCATCCCTCTGTTCCAGTAAGGCCGCTAATGCACATTTATTTAATTTCCTCACTTCACCCCATAGGTGGGGTCCCCCCTCTCCTGGGATTAGGTACACGAGTCTTTCAATCTGAAAGGGACGGCCCGTATTTGCAAAAATTAATAGGTCGGGCGCCGGATGGCAGCAGGCTGCTCGCCAAGGGATTGAGGCAGGTTCGTCGGACTGACTTGAACTCCACAGATAGACCCATCCCTGCATGCATGTGTCGTCTGTATCATTGGAAACATTACGGCTGGATTCTCTGGAATTTAGGGCGTTCCCTGTATACGTTCCGTGTGTGTGTGTATATATAGTCTGTACTGCTGTGAATGCCATGAAACAAAGTCGTTACTCGGTTAGATACATTGTGTAATACAAGGTGACATATAATCAACAGCACCTTGGTGTATCGTTACCTCTAATATCGCTTTTGCTCTCTGAATTTCAGAAAGGAGATAGTAGCTCGGCTTGTGACATCATTGTCTCTTACATCATGTGGGTCCAGTGAAAGTAGTGTCACATTTCTGTCCACAGATTCTGGCTGTGCGGGGTCAGGGTGAGGGTGTCATGTCGTCACTTGAACCAACATGAATTTGGTGCATCTGTCCTAGAATCTCCCGAAGCAGGTTATTTTTGACCGCTTGCGAGCATTCGTCACGGCCCCACCTTCGCTTGACATGTCGTAGCCTGGCGCTGGCCTGTTTGTTGTGTTTGAACGGCCAAGTGTAGCCTGTGTGGGACCTGTGTATGACAGCTACCACCCTGTGGGTGCACATGACAAATCTGCCCTTCAACAGGTGCTATATTTGGTGCTGATTAACGTTGTGAATGCAGCACAACTTTTCTCATTAAGGGAAGTAACCTTCGCTCCACTGTACACTTCATTCACGGATGCTGGCCAATTGACTGGGCTCCTCCTGGCCCCTTAGTGGCGGTAAGCTTGCCTGCCAAGGATGGCATTGACTTTGCCGAGAGAGAGCGCACGTCTGCTTGATGGGTAGATTTACGATGGAGACACTCGGATCGCGTTTGTTTTTGTCGGTTTTGATGGCGACTATTTTGGTCGCAGTGGTATCGTTGTACGTGTATTAGTCTTCGATGGCTGGGACATTGCTAGTCAGGTTTTTGATATGCAACCACTATTCTGTCATACTTTCTCACAGTGATCCACAAACTACATTGATCATATTGATTCATTTTTTCTTACTGTAGAATTATTTTATTTTCCTTCCCAGGTGTTGGATTTCGTGACACTATTTTTTCTTAGTCTACATTTGTGTACAGTACTTTATGACTTTATCAGAATGAATATTCTAATAATGTCCATGTTTTATCTTTGATAATTAATGTTTTTTCTCTTCTATTTTTTTGTACAGGGTTCCTTGATCTTCAACTTTCATCCCTCTTCGTTTGACCTTTGACCTTCTTTGGTAAAAATGGACATCTCTTTGACGACGGAAAATAAGGTGCCGGGAGAGGCCCCCTCGGTGACCCTCACCATACGTCTCATCATGCAGGGAAAGGTAACTTTTATGCTTTCAAACCATTTATATGTTATATGTAGTAGTGTAGTGTTTATATGTAATATGTAGCCACACTAGATGCTGCCACGGTCACAACAACAAATTTAACACATTTCACAGTTAAAGTGTATCAATATTGTCATCGCAGAAAATACCTCATTTATATCTGAGGGCACCCAATGTGCTAACTAAGTTAGTAAGATTAGAATATGTTCGTGTGACACCAATAACACCACCACCATTGAACATACTGCAGTCATACAGAAGACTATATCTGACAGCAATCACTGTGCTGAGGAAGATCAGAATAATATTAGTTAAGGCACATATATATATTAACATTAATAAACTAATGTTTGAGTTCAATTGAAAGTTTCTGGCTTTCAAGAAGGCTGAAAATGTAAAAGGCTTGTAGAACAAACGATTGTTAGATTGTAGAACAATCATTCACAAAGCAGCATCCCTCTCAGTACCTTGGATGTAATTTGAAACATAAACCACCACAGCCATGAACACAGACTATTTCACCTTCCTATGCTGGTTGCTAGGTTACAGGATTGTCTGCGGTTACAAAATATAATACCTGACATAGTTCTGTAGATATGTCTGAGCAACATTCCCGATGGAAACGTGACATTGTCCAGTAAAACTAGAGCTGACACCAACATCATTACATGTAGTTGTCAAAAATGAAATTAGGACACTGTTTTACATGTCCAGCAGTGTAAGATGATGGGGTAAATTTTACTGAAGCAAAGAAAGGGAAATACTCCAAGCTCTGAATTGGATCATTTGAGTAGTACAGTAACTAGCCTTCTAGGAACTATGACATTAATTTATTACTTCAAATTCATGTACATACGTATAGCATTAATACTGTAAATGAATTCGTGGAGCTTTTATTTTGCATTATGAGGGAAAAGGAGGTTTTCGTGGTGTTTCAAGTTAGCACAGTACAACTATGAAACACAATATTCCTGGTTTTCTAGGGACTCTTTGCCAGGTTCACGTACAAGAAATGTCTTCCGAGCCACTTGGTAATTAGTTTAGAGGCACCTGTGACACGACACCTGATTTGATATGCACAATGTGTTCCCACATGGAATTAGATCCACCCTTCATTTCTGCGCAAAACTTTGATGTCTAACGCGGTTTTGTGACACGTCACCCCAGTCTCTATTGATGTGTCTTCACAGATATAGAATTGTACACACCAGTTATGTACACGTCATTCCTGTATAGCATTTAACGTTAGGAGCAAAATTGAATAACCTTCTAACATATCAGAGCAACGAAACATTGCTATCGGAATAGAAATATAGATTGATATAAGCAAGCTGGAAAGGTAGGGGAAATATTAGATTAGCCAGAGGATTATGTGCATGCCAGATTTGCCTGGTAGGAGATTAATTTAATTCGTAGCTTTAATGAATTATATGTGGGGATTATGAAAGGTATTATTGTACACTCCGCACTGTATTAACGCACGGTAGACTCTTGGCAATTAAAGAAGGGAAACGCCAGCTTTGTCATCTCTACATCAAAGAATCTCTCATAAGTCTCTGTGTAATATCAACTTTGATAAAATACACTGATTGTATCAGCTTGATTAAAGGTTTTTCTCAGGTTACCATGTATTTTTCACAACATTTACTGTCTCAAATATTCCCTTTGCAAAGAAAATTTGACAGATTTTTCCAGTCACTATCCAGAACCTACTAAAAAGATGATGTATAAGCTTATTGCTAAGCCCAAGTGGATGGAAATTATTATCTTAAGTATATGTAAGGCCTTTTGTGGTGGATTGACAGGAGCTTGATAGATGAGTTACTCAGGTAGAAGGGTAATAAACCTAATATGTCACTGTCAACGGTTCAAAACCTCCCACGGTACAGTTGGGATAAAACCCTTCTGGCGACGTTCATTCTACCCAGGGTGGAAAAGTACTGTAAAAGCAGAAACTTTGGTGGTGGTTTTATTTTTGCATTCTTCGCATTGACCATTCACATTCACTTTAGTCTTTGACATTATACTACTGTGGGGGTCCCTGACACAGGTGGGCAGCAGTCAGCTGAACTTCACACCAAGTTTCGAAGAAACTATGTCCAGCAGGTCCAAGTATTGTTTCAACAGGGACCACAAAAACCTCCTTTTCCCTCATGCGTTCAGACTTCCAGGAAGTATTTTGCGTTTTCGTGACGTTCGCAGACCTCTGGGAAGTGGTTTTGTAACTGTGACAGGGATTGTATGATGTAATTCAATCGGGTATAACGGTACACTAGGCACTGGTGATCTTGAAACTTAAAGCAATAAGAGAGAAAATGTTAAATGACACATTTAAGTTAGAAGATGTCCAGGTGTAGATAAAAATTGGTGAATATCTTAATCCTCCATGCAGTAGAACTCTTTTCCCCTTATAAATTGTATTTTTTAGCAATAGATGCATTTAGTATAATGCTAACTTGGCCACCTCTAAGGTGCATGGACAACAGTTCTTGGTACAGAGTGATGTAAACATTGGCATGTTGTCCCCCACACAGGTAATGTTTACTGTAAGCTGAACAAAGAATACCCCCATTCTGTACAAACTGACCCCTCAGGCCCTTAGTGATGCTTCTTAGGCGCTGCCTGTTAGCTTGAATAGGTTTGCTAAGGCTCCTTTTCCACTAGACTGGCGATCGCTGAACAGCCAAATTGGATTTGTGTGAGTCTTGATTTCATAATATTGGAGTGTGATGCTCAATGTTTGAATATGATTCAAAACTCAGAGAACTTTTTTAAAACCTAAGATTTCTTCTTTTTTTGACAGATCTTCGTTAAGTGATCTGTCAAATATTTTGTTGTTCAACAGTTGCAACCTCTAGTGGAGAAGGGGTTGGTGTTCTGTCCATCAGTATAGGACACTGACCTCTGGTAACTACTTGAAAATGAAAGAGTAAACAAAAGATTTCTTGTAATGTTTTTTAAGAATAGAGATGTAACTGTTGATTGAAAAAAAGTTTGAAAGTTACTTCAGGGTTAAGTACAGTGTTCAAAAGGGGAATGTATGTAAAAGAACTATTACTGCTAAGGGTTACATGCATGTTTCAGGTACTTCATTAGTATAAAATGAAATAGATTGCCTTCTACATAGAAGGTCAGGTATCTACAAAATAGCTATTACTTGAAACACAGCCTGAAGTACACTTTGAAGTAGTGTGTGTAGGGGTATTGCAAGATGATCTCAAAGCCAGAAGGTACATGTATGTGCAAAAACTGCTAATTATTACATTTAGAAAGCACTAAAAAGATATATATCCATGCATCTGTTATTCAATTTCAAATACTGTGATGTGTTGAGAAACATCTGTTGCTTCAGTAAACAGTTTTGATTCCCTAAATTGGAAGATAAATGTTTAGACATTGTTTAAGAGGAGAGAAAAAAAATCATATTTACACAGCACAACCTTTGCCCGAGTGGGCCGATCCGCTGGTATGTTGTACATGTTTGTAGAGCCTTTCACGCTGGTTTGGAAAGATAAGAAATACGGGAAGGGCCAAGACATGGCGTCTCTCTTTCCAAGAGGTACAGATGCTTTCAAACCCAAGATGTGTTAGGTGTAAACAAGAAACTAAATGTCTAAATATTGACACTTAAAACAAGACATTGTCAAAGTGTTGGGAGGTCTTGACTATGCAGCCAACCACACAGTAAAGGAAAAGGATCCACTGGAAATGACTCTCCAGTGTAGCATGCTGGAATATACCCCTTGTCAGAACATATCGGGGTACATTCTGACCAGGGGTATATCCTGGCCTGCTACACCTGTGGTGTACATAATGTATGCTACTGCATACATTATGATGCTTCAGCTTCAGCAATTTATCATTTAGCGTACTAATTATTAACAAAATGAAGGCCTACTCATCCTGAAAGCAATAAGAAAGATCATAAGGATTTATGAATAAGATACAATTTTCCTCCTATTGTTTTCTTTTTTACTGTGCTTTAACCATCTTTCGAGTTTTCTGTATCAATTTGCACCACCCAACACTGCACATTCGTTTTCAGTTTAGTTTCAGTTTATTTATTTCACCAGCAGTAACACTCAGGTACATAACAACCTATTTTTCAGGCAATACTGGGTATACAAGCACAGACTATACAATATTACAAAATTCTGTATTGACCTGTTCCTGAAATGCCTGGGAAGTGTAGGATTTCCTGCCTATTGTAGTCCTCCAGGCCGTTCCATAATGCAGAAGGCAGTTGAACATGTGCTAATCCAATCAGCAGTGGACTTGGACACGGCTCCAGGCAACCAGACCTCTGCCCCAGCAATGTGCGCTCTCTTGTAGTAATCAGTGGAGGGACTCAGGGGAGGCAGCGGTGATGAAATGTGTCTTCTGACTGCACTGGACGGAAGGAGTAAGAGGAAAGGAAAAGGAAAAACTTATCAGGCAACATATTTGAGAATGGGATTGACATTAATTAAACTGAAATACAATTTAATTGGTATTAGATGAACTCAAGTATAGTTAAATTAAAACTTACAATTATTTCTATTACCAATACAGTGTAGAACTTTTTACAAGCAGGGTTTGCTGTGGTAATATTTTTCCAATTTCTAGTTTTTTCCCCTTTTTTCATTTTTTCAGCTTTAATTGAATTTTTTTTCTATTTAAGAGTCTTTAACATCATTGATTAAGTAAAAGTACATTACATGATATCCTCTTTGAGAAGGGCAAGGTCTGGTACAGGTTCTAGTTCAGCTTGGGAACTAGTTCAAGTAGTACCAGTATGAGCTCCAAGACTTTGAAGGGGCACTCTTCTTGTACTTAAACATATCCCGGAATGCAGTCACATTCAACTGTTTATTTAATTTTGCCCGTATGTGTTGTTAAGAGAGCAGGACAGGCATTCCCCCTCATTTGGAGAGCTATACCTAAGTAGTGACAGTGACAGATAGAGGGAAGAACACCACAAAAGGTCAGATGTCAGACCCAATCTGGACTAAGTATTTTCCACAGTGAAGCAGAAGAAGGCATAGGACTATTATATTAGGGATAGCTGTCAGCACTCCTAACGCCAGGTACTGTAATTCGCTTCATGTTCACAGTAAGCAAAAGTTCACAGTCTGAGAAAATGTATATGTTCACTGAACTATATGTTCACAGTGGCAGCAGGTGCAGAAAAATAGTCGGCGAGTTATCTGTTAATGGCAATGATACGTTCGCAGAAGTGGCAGTGAAAATCGGGAACATAAAAGTATCATGCAAAAAAATCAGGAATTACAGTACTACATTTTAGAATCTAAGAAACTGGCAATCTGGAACGCTGTCATTTATTTGGCACCCCTTCAACTTGTTTGGTATTGTCCTTTATCCTTTTAGTCGAAGAAAATCTCCTGACTTCCCTTTCTGAATAGCCCTGAAGACAGAATCAAGTTGTGAAGATTTAACGATAAAGTCAGAATGTTTTTCTTCCTGCAGGAAATCCCACCTTCCAGCGGTTGGGTGTGTGGTTGACATTGGCAAGGATAGTATTGATTTTTAGCTGTCATGATAAATAAGACTGGAGAGAGACTGATGTGAATCACAGTGGAAGGTTGAGCGAGCCAAGCTGAAACTAGAAACACTTTCAGTCTAGTTCAATAAACAGGTTTTAATGGCGGGGAGCTTCAGTGTTTCAAGATGTGTCTGCTGACATTTTCTCTCGGAGACATTCGTGAGAAGGTTATTTAACATGTGGCGGCGCGGCCCATCTCCGGATCCGGATCATCGAAAATGGCGACATTTACCGTTTTTTAGAACCTGGCGAGCGTCCCTTCTTGTGTGCGCGCCGTATCCCATTGCATATTTATAACACTTCAAGTCAAGTGTGGTAAACTTTTTCTTGGTCTGTATGTACGTACCATGAATTATGTATTGTAAGCTAAACCACACATTTTGAGGTAGACCTTTCTTTCTCACTTGTCTTACATTTCATATACCAGTGGTAGAAGTACTTTTTTCAGTGTTTTGCAATATTGCAGTATGTCAAAATTTTGTTATGCAATGTGGGAATACTTTCTGCAAATATACACTTACAAGCCTTGACCTAAACCCATACAAAATTGCATGTTGGCAAACATTTACATGCAATTTGAAAAGCACATAGTACATAATTATTAGTATATCATAAAGTCAGTAGTAAAAACACAAAATTACAAGTTTCTTAAATCTTCTTCTGCAATATTTAAACTTTCTCTGCAAAATACAAACTGCAGATACGTATTTCTATTCTAACACTGTATACAATATTTGATGGTGGCAGCTTCTATCAGCGGGCTTTCGAAGCAACAACTGTATCTTCCATTCAGGCTAGTGAAGTGTCCCTTGATAAAATCTACCCTGGTGGTTTTAGCATGTCTAACCTAACACTACACTGAGAGTGGGAGTCAAACAGTTCCTACATAATCATTCATCATCATAAGTGTCAAATGAGCTTAAAAGCAATTTGACAGCAATGCCCATGAAAGCGTTCTAAGTATCTAAAATTAATGTTTAAATCGTATTCAAAGGAAAATCAAAACAGACTCGTTGAGTAGAGCAAATGTAAATGCTTTTGAGTCTTGTATCATGGCAATTATCGATGGAATAAAAGGTTTGCTTTTTTATTGTTATGAAGGACATTTTGATTTCTTTTGACAAAGGTCTAAACTCTGGAACTAGTAATAGACACTCCAAGACTTAGAAAGGGCACTGTCCTCATACCTCATAATGCATAAGAGGTCAGCATCATTAACAGTGAATACCTGTTAGTACTTATCCCCAATCTGGGCAAAGTGTGTCCCTGAAAAAGTGCTGAATCTCCAGTTGAGTGTGTCTGAACTCTGAGCTAAAGGGCAATGCAAAACAGATGGACTTTCTTATCAGCAGCATTTATTGGTACCGTGATTCTATCAAATAGGAACAGTGGCACAGATTTGGGCAAGTTAAGCCCATTACATGAGGTCTTATCTTATGGTTGAAGATATCCCAGTCATACCAATCTATACCAATGATACATTGTACTAGAGACATGTGAGATACACTTTCGGTAGTGTTAGCTACATGTACTTTATAAAGGAGCCTTTTTACCATTACACTTTCCTGTTAACTATTACCGAAGGTATTACTATTTTTCTCCCAAACTTTTTTGGCAAATTGTTGTTCCCATGACCCTTAAATTTTGGTTTGCAATTTTCCACCCCAACACTTATTTGTGGTGGTTTGCCTCTAGCCTGATATGGCACCACAAAATCACATCACGACGCGTAAGATTACGGAAAAGAAATCACCACCACATTTGTTTCCTAGCAACGGCACACTGCACACAACTGGCTGACATTTCCACACGAGTTAAGTTGTCATAAACAAGAGTCAAAAAACATATTCAAATCTCATGATAACTTCATATAAACCATGTCTACATCTGTGTGTTTCAGGACGTCGGCAGTATCATTGGAAAAAAAGGAGATACTATAAAAAGGTTCCGTGAAGAGGTAAGTTACCTATGCATAATGTTACAGGTCAGTTACACAGGACTAGTTTGCTGGTTTCTTTAATTTTTCACAACAGAGAGTTGAACATGTTTTACGTCCATGGAAAATTCTAACATATGCTAAGTTGTTCAAAGGCAATTCAAACTCTACTACTGGATAAATTACTAAAATTACTTATGGACGTTTCAATGACATCTGTCACTCTTCTTCAGTCTTCAGCATCACTAAAATGAACCTAGAGAACCAGTCTCAACACTGTAATTGTGTAAATTTGCGTTTTCAGCTTGTGGGTGAAACAACCCTAGTAACGCAACGTTCACGGTGTGATGAGTCCTGAAAACCACAGGCAAAACCCACAAACGTGAAATCACCACATACATTTCACAATTTACTGTTACGTGTAGTATCTCCCCAATGATAAAAAAAGCCCTCAGGAAAAGCTCCTCTTTAGCGAATCGGAAAAATTGCCCCTTCAGCTAATTGGGTTTCTGGGAAGAGACAGAATGTATGACTGGCCTGTACCCAAATGAACACTTTAGAACTTGCTTATTGACACTGATAAAGTGGTTGGCCATTATGGATGAAAGCAATTTTCTCCCTGCACAGAGCCGAGAGCTCCTCTCTCCTACTATTTACTTAATGGCCTGTATCCGATCAGATCGCCCGTTGCCATGACACTTAAAGTTGTACGGAGTGGCATATGGAATTAAGTAGGGGTTATATAAAAGGTTGTCATAGTGACCATGATATCATATTAGTAATGAGGCTATTTCGGGAATAGCAGAAAAGTGTGGGTTTGCTGTGTTGGTGAAATGAAAGGAAAAAAGAAAAGTTGATTGATGGGAAACGTCATGGCGATATTGAATTGATGGCACGTCCTCTCCCCACCCATCCCACGCAATGCCCCTAGAGCTGTCTTCTCTCTTGCCCCTCTCTTTCCTTCTATCATTCCATGTTGTGCGTTTTGTGTCTTCTCTGCAGAGCGGCGCCCGCATCAATATCTCAGACGGCTCATCACCCGAGCGCATCGTCACCATCACAGGATCCACAGAAAACATCCTCAAGGCCTTCAATATGATTGGCAAGAAGTTTGAAGAGGTACACTTTTATATTTTTCACAATATATGCCATGGCAGTTAAATTTCCTTGTTCTTGGTGTTGCCACCTTCATTTTTCTTGCATCAGTTTTGGGGTTCTCTGAGGATGTCATCCATATAATCAAATCAACATGGCCTAAACCCAAAAACTAAGATTCACAGAGAATCTATACAACATGCTAGTAATTTGTGTTTCTAGAAGAAGCTGTTGTCATTGTTAGCATGAAGAATCCGTAACTGATTTTGCCATTACTTAGCACAGCACTTGTGACAGCCATTGTGTTTTGTGGTTAATTTTCCGATGCCATGCTAGTTTATTAGATAGATATAGATCTGCTTACCGTAAAATATAATGTAATCTGAAAACCAGCATACACAAATACTCTCCCAGCAGAGGTTTGTCCTGTTTGGGGCTTTTTAGATGTTTTAGGCCAGGATAGGCCAGATATGCAAAGGCTGACAAAAGAGAAAACACCTAAAAAAACAGGCCTAATGTCTTCTTGGAGAGAATTTTAAAATCATTTGTATAACTGTCATGCTAGTTTCTTGATATGGCACTACTGGAATGATTTTGACATTTGTGATAAGAAACTGTTCTATCAAAGAAACATCAAGAGTTTCCAATGAAAGAACCCGATTGTCAAGTCTCGCTGGCGGCATTGTCTGTGAATAAATAATGGATGAATTATGCTTCAAACAGCCTTTTAACCTTGAATAACCTTGTGGGCTTTACTGCGGTTTGAAGGGCAGAAGTGCTAAAATACACACTCTCGTACAAGGGCAGATCCATAAAAGTACAATAGATAGCCTGTAGAGTTTTTAAAGAATATGGTGCCCCCTCTTACTTCTATTGGTTTTGCGGTGCAAGTTTATTACAAATTGGTAAGGAATTTTTTACCTGCAGTGTTTTTTTATTGCTCTGTTTGAAATGGTGATACCAGCATTGGTGCAGGCAAGATTGGAAATAATCTGTATCAGATAAATTTTACCTGCAGTGCTCAGAATTTAGGCAGTATGGGTCATACAAAAACTGTTCAAACCATGCAAGTTGTTTTTTTTTATACCTAAAGTATAGGTGCACATTTACACCCAGTACATGGAGCAGTGCAGGTTAGGTGCAGATAGACATCAGAAATACCTGCACAGCTCCAGTTTTTCCTGCACTAACCTGCATATGCAAGTGGTATTTCGAGATCTGTGGGTGAATGCTATATTTTCCCATTGCTCCCAGGACATGAAGGCAGCCCACGTGAACAGTTCTGTTCCTGTTCCACCAGTCACATTGCGACTGATCGTTCCCGCAAGTCAGTGTGGATCGCTGATCGGGAAAGGGGGATCCAAGATTAAAGAGATCCGAGAGGTTTGTGATCCAGGCTTTTATATGATCTACATTTATATCCGTAAAGCAGGAGTAGAGTTTGAGTTGTGTATGAGATCTACATTTACATTGTACCTTTCTGACGTTGTACCTTTTTAATCAATGAAGATGTAGTACCATATGACTTGCCAAAAGAATTGTAATGCTGTATAGTCAAATGAAAGACACAAGTGAATGTTTTCCTTTGCTGCAGGTGACAGGGGCATCTATCCAGGTAGCTGGGGATATGCTGCCCAACTCCACAGAGAGAGCAGTCACTGTCTCAGGCACTCCTGATGCCATCTCACAGTGTGTCTACCACATATGTTGTGTCATGCTAGAGGTATGTACTATTGCACCCAGGTAGCCCGACTTTTGTTCATACCTGGGCACTGGTGCAGGTAACATTGGAAATAGTGTTTGTGAAGTTTAGACATCCAGGTAATGAGATAAACAAGAAAATTGTTACTCAAGCAACTGGATAGGTTTTGGTAACTGTCAGACGTTTCAAGTAGTAGCATCCACTACTTTCCGTCAGTGACTGAAAAAAAAAGGAGAAGTCATGGAAGAAACTTGTTACATTATTCTTCACATAATTCAAAGCTGAAATGTAAAAAAAGATTACAAAAGCTTCTGTTCAGATTGATTATTTGTAAGATAAAGGTTTCATTTGATGTAAGGCCATTGTGGTTTTTGATCTACGTTTGAGCTCAAGAAAATCTTCTGACTAGTGTGCAACATCAGTTAGTAACTCCCACAGGTAAAGTATATCTGTCAAAACCTACTTTAATTTGTCCCTAATTCTGATAAATGTATAAAGACAATACATTTCTTGTCACCATTTGTAGAAAGATGAGATCCATAAAAGCCCCTTTGGGACTTCTTAGGTCTTTTATTCCCGATCCCATCCTGTAGGCTCATATTTTTCAAGGCAGAAAAGACAATAGATTGTCACAGTCATAATCTATTATGTCCCCAACAACCTACATAGTTATTGAACCATAAAAGTGTCATTAATACCTGCTCACAAGTTTGAGTCTACCTGAGGAAGTTGCGTATGGATGAAACAGGTTCACCTGGGGTTCACCTGCCGAGAGAGCTCTGACAGTAAAATGTTTCTACCAATCAGCCGCCCTTATTGATTCGGACAGGGGGAAAATAAATGACATATAAGGGTGCGGAGGGGTCGTAGGATTGATCCGCGGAAGGCCAGCGTCTGACAGCGAAATCCCGAGAATAATGCCTTCTCCTTAACGTAGTTTGACCTGTGGAATGCACACATCAGCCATTTTTATAGCTCCCTCATCTTGCAATATGGCCCAAATCATTACTTCTCACCACTATTTTCACAGTTGCGGTGGGATGGGGGATACGATATTGCATGCAGAATGTAATTTCAGCTCAGCGGTGTTGCCTTAGTGACCGCGCGGTGTCGTGTGAAGGAAATAGGGGGCAGGGGTTTAGTGAAAACAGATACGCTGGGATTTAGGCTGTATTGGAAAACGGCTATGAAATATTATTTTACATCGTCAAATTACGTGAGGGTTGGAAATTTAGTCCACATTGGTAAACCCTTGGATGATTAGTTTGCGAAGCCACCGTTTTATCTCTATAAAAAGTATGTCAAGCGCCATATATTGTGTATTGCTTAGATGTCAATATACATTCATACCTTCAAGCACTATTGCCAAATGTCTGCGTAATAAAGTTTATCAAAGGGTGCCACACCGCTGGAGCTATTGTCTGCATTATCGACTTGATAATGAATCAATGGGAGTTCCAGGTCAAAAGGAAATTGCAGCGTTGGATTTGTCTCCAAGCTAAGTTAGGATAAAGGCCTGCATTTCCCTACGGTGTATTAACACAGATAGAAACAAATGTGATGTGCGAAGTCTACCACAGACACGCTGACTATGGAAAGGTATTCAATAATAATCTATCAATGAGAATCACAACTTTGCTAACTTAGAATTTCTGGCACTTATGTCGATTCCAGACAAGTTTGGAAGAGATCATGGTATCTTCAGACAGACCATATTTCATGGCAGAGACTTTTGACACACTCCCAAACAAAATTTGCTGATAATTGTGAAGCCTTGTTGGCAGACTAGACAGTGGGTCTGCTAGGATAAAGCCCAGAGGAGATCAACTCATTTTTTTTTAAATATTCAAAGCTGTCTTGTTATTGTAGTGAGGAGAAGACACTGCTTTTTTTTCAGATAATGTTAAAATTGACCCTGGGAGTACGTGTGACCCGGGGTGCTTGGCTGAAAGGCGAAGCCACATTGCAAGTTACTAGCTTTCGAAAAACTGATTTTGCTTGAGTAACTGTTTGTTGGCATATCTTATTACATGTACCTGAATGTCCATATATCCTTAACAGATATAATAAGAGACATTTTTTCTTGTTGTGTGTTTTCCAGTCTCCTCCCAAAGGTGCCACTATCCCATACAAGCCCAGACCGGCCAGTGGAACCAGCACCTCGGGCCCTGTGGTCTTCGCAGGGGGTCAGGTAAATGTACGAATCCTTTCCTGTCACTTTGTGCATGAGGGCATGTCAGTTTGGTCTGTGGAAAACCAAGCATCCAGCAACCAGTAGACGTAGGAGAGGTGTAGTCTCTATTCTGGTCATCCTCAATCCCAAACAATAAAACTCACATAACACCGTAATTATGGATGGCTTTTCTGTCACACAAAAGTACAAACAAACTCCCTAATGAGATTTAGAAACCCCCTTCCCTATAGAAGATTTGAGTGCAAAAAAGTAATTTTTTAAAATGCAGTAAAAAAGTGTGATTTTTCTGTTTGAAATGTGATAAAAATGACTTCCTCCCAATCCCCTCCCCACTTCAATTGCCCCCATTTTGCCCAGAAACCAACCAACCTTGACCAAATAAAAAAAAAACAATCATAACCTGATAACCCTTCTTTGCAACCTCTCCCAACCTTCATTCATTCATTCCCTCATGCACCCAGACTTGCCTTTCCTGAATCTCCAAAATTCCCCCCACCCCCCAAACCCTGGTGGTGAATCTCAATCGGTATTTGCCGTTTATTCCAGGCCTACACAATACAGGGTCAATACGCCATCCCTAACAATGATGTAAGTCACCCACTCTTCTCATGTCACTTTTGTACTCTCATCCGAGCATGCAGTTTTTTTTTTACAATGATCAGTGGTGTCTGCCCGTGATGGTGGTAGAACGTAGTACATTGCATGCTAATCTTTTTCTTATTACGGCCTTTTTTTTTACACTGTTGTGGATCGTTTTTTGAAAAGTGTACAGTAGCAGTTTGAGGTAGGTAGACTCGGTCACTTCTCGTAGATTCTTGTCCTTTCCATATCTGTGCTTCTCCCTCAGCCGCGACCTTTGACCTGGTGTTCCGCCATGAAGCAAAGGAAAGAGAAAGAGAAAAAAAGCACCCGAATTTCGAGTTAAAATTCGCTCAAATAACTTCAGAGTGTGAACTCATCCAGACTGGCTTAGAGAAGCAGATGCAACATGGATACTTAAATTTTGGATGCTTAAATTTGTAATTGAAATACGTTCTGTCCTGTAATCAGGTACACAGCTTCTAAACAATTGGAACTTATGAGGAAGGCTAATTTGCTTATGTAAAGTAAGCGTCATATGACTGAATGAAGAGAAAGTGTGAAATTGCCGGTAATAAGGAATGATACATTAGGATTTGTTTAAGAGATGTAGAATCTGCTTCTCTAGTTGCCCTCCTGTCTGACTGTCAAAGGTGAGTCGACGTCTCTGATTGGCTGTTTAGTTTGGCACACTATGGTGGATGATAAGGTTAAAGGTCACGCAGCCACCCCCCTGAGCATGTCCCGGGCTGCAGTGCTGACCCCCCACGTTTGTGCGTTTGTGTGTTCCAGCTCACCAAGCTCCATCAGTTGGCCCTGCAGCAAACCCCCTACATCACCCCTGGAACGACCCTCCCTGCTGGTATGTACCTCCCAGCATGCTCTCTGTTTACCCCACACCTAGCTCTGCACACTCCCAGCATGCCTCACTACTGGGACATTCTGTACTGGATAGCACTACTTTTTTCTACACTACCCTGTTCATGTCACTCCCACTGTGCCCAGCATGCTGTATTCCTTCTACAGGGAGACCACTTTGGTGTTAGGGAAGTGGATGAGTGTATCTGCACGAGGTAGTGTCCGCATGCAGTGGTGATGATACTGTAGTGTGTTGCACTTATCGTAGACTATTTGCATGCCGAGTGTTAAACAGACGTGCACGTGGAATTAAGATAACCGATGCTGTGTTAGGACGACCGTTTGAAACTGCAACCAAGCTCCCGGACCATTCTCCTCCCCCATTACTTCATTCATATGAACGTACATTAGCGTTGGTTCCATTTTTGTTACGTTTACCGAGATAACGACATTTCTGTTGCTAACGTGTCGATGTGTTTCCATCAGTGAGTGTTAATTGGACTTGTCCCAATGTCACCTTGGTTCTGTTGTAATCATGAACATCAGTGCAGCCTGAGCTTGCAGTAAATTAACATCTGCTTGGTTAATTGTCTTGAAGCATTAGACATAGGATTTCCCTTAACAGGGTAACAGTCCTTGCCTTTCAGCACCTGGCTTAGGTAGCATGTGCATTCTTGGTTTTAAAAATTCAGATACATGGGTCTTTGTTTCATGGTTAGTATCTGTTGAATAAAATATTACTTGTTGCAAGTGTACTAACCTACATTATAGAAAATACAAAGGTATGATTTTGCCATAATGTATTCAGTCTGTTTTGTTACGCTTTTGAGTAGACGCCCCTTTCATATGCTCTGGGAGATAAACTTTATATTTAAAAACATTGTCCATGATGAGAATACATTTCAGTACCAAGGACATGAATGGTCTTTGTGCAACATTTTTGATAGGATCTTTCTCCTTATGTGTACATGTAGTTGTGTTCTGATGTGTAAATGTGACCACATATGTGTTTTCACTGTACCACTCTGTACTTAGTTCATGCCATGTGCAAGAAAATTTAAAACCTATGATTATGGCATTAGCACTTTGGAGAATAATCCTTGACCTGTGTTTTTTCTTCCCAACAGCCCTTGCAACACAGTTTGGAGTGCAGACTGCGTCTCAGCCGGGTAACCCGTCCAGCCAGACCACACACGAGCTGACCATACCCAATGAGGTGGGGCTACTCTAAATCCTATTGTTGGTTAACAATATATTATAGGCCACACCAAGTAAATTTTATGGATGACGTCCGCACGCGCATTGATTTTGGCCTGTTCCTAGAAGAAAAACCAAGAAATTCCGCTTACTGTAACTATGACTAAAGAGTCACAACAGTGCCGCAAATCGTCAGATCGTGAAACCCGTAACGCCGAAAGCCTGTGCCTGGTTAAAAAAAAATGAAAACAAAAATGAAAAAAACAAAATGGCACTGAAAAAAATCCTGTCAATAGTTCCAAAACAGTGCCGTTTTTGGAACTATTAACAGACAGGATGGTCCTGTCAGCAGTGCAATATTTCTTATCTAGGCATCTTGTTTTTTAGGGCCCTTCTTGTTTTTTTTTTTTCCCTCTCGCATTAGATTTAGGGTCTCCAAAGGACGTCATCCATAAAATTTACTTGGTGTGGCCATATACAACAATACTTTACATTTGGGACAGCATGTAACACTATGTTGTAACAATACCTACGTATGTCGCAGTTGTTTTACGCTTGGGACTGCATTGTTACAGTAACACCTAGCTTCAATCACATTGAACAAGTAACACCTAGATCTAGTGCACAGTAAACCAGTCATATTGGCCCTGATGAACATGACAGACGGTCATTATTTAACAAGTGGTTGTGAATAAATATATTCATGTTTTTTTTTTTATCTCTACAGCTAATTGGTTGCATCATTGGAAAGGGAGGTTGCAAGATCAATGAAATCAGGTAAGGGATTGTTTTTGGTGGATGTACAGAATCTACCTTCGTAACTATGGAGGTCTACATGTATGTTGGAACCTAGCAATGCCTTTCTCCAGATCTTGTCGGCTAATACAAAAAAAAGTTCGCTAACAGTCAACATTGAAACATTATCAGTAACCACAACAGGCTCAAAGGTTTCTAATTCATTGCACTGTGACAGGGCCAAATTCTTGGATTTCCATGTGCATAAACAACATTTTGTACATGTTGTTTTGTACACTGACAATGACAAGTGAAGATGAACATTTCACAATAGAATGTGTGTGCAGTTTTGTACACTGACCATGACAATAACTTAAGATAAACATTTCATCTGTACAATCCAGGCAATTGTCAGGAGCGACCATAAAGATTGCGGGGATGCAGGAGGGCTCGACAGACCGGCAAGTGACGATCACGGGCACGCCCGAGTCCATCAGCACTGCACAGTTCTTCATCAACACCAGGTGGGCCTTCCCAGCATGCCCGGGTCCCTTCCCATCATGCTAGCCTGTTTCCCATGATACATTGCTGATTGCTCCTCCATGTTAGGTTCTCTCTTCCCACTCAGGTTCTTTTGTTTTGCCATTATGTTCCAAAAAACGGTCCTCTTACCAGAGAGATTTGGTATCATTTGGATGGCTGGGAGCTGATTTGAAGGCCATTGTTTAGACTCAGAGACATTTCAAAAACTGTATTTTGGTTTTCCATACATCACTTAGTTGGAAAGGTAAAAACACAGGTACAACACCTTCAAATGCAGAAAAAGTTGCCAACCTATTCAGAGAGGGAAGCAGACAACTTTAAAGCTCCAATTGTACTTAACTGAAAACAAGGCCTTAAAAAGCCATGTTGTGTGTAACCATCCAAATGATATGCAGAAGCAAAGGTAGGTAAAGTCTGTGGTAAGGCAAAAAAAACCCTTTCTTTTCCCCTTTATTTTTCTTACAACTGCATTTCTTTCTGTATGTACACCTATGAACCCTAGTACCCATTGAGTAAATGTAATTTGAAGAGGTATTATCACACTCCTGTGTGGGACAAGGTAAGCTGACTTTTACTCACAAATATTGCTGTCACCCTGTCCCTTTCTTCCTCTAATTTTATGTCTTATCAATGAGCCCTTCTCTCACAAAATAACCTACAAGTCTTTTTAGATTCTCCTGCTTTCTGACTGTCTATAATATATCCCTTTTTGTTGTATGATAAGTTGGTAATGAGGACGTTTATTGCTAACCTCGTAGGCTAGACGCTTTACTGATTTCTCCTGCTTTGTTTAGTATGACACCGTTCTGATATCGTCTTACATCCTGCTCCGATTAGAATAACCTCCTCATCATATGGCTACTTTTTAATCCCATCATGTGAATGTTAGCATCCCATTGCCATGACGACTGTTAGCATCCCTTGTTGCCATGACGACAATTACAATTCTTCCCCCTGTCACTCCCCATCCTTGTCCATCCTCTAACCCCATGCCTCTAACCCCGATCCTCCGTTTCCACCATCCTGCCCCCCTCCCCCATGTCTCTTACAGCTTAGAGCTGGCCAAACGCTTGACCCCCGACCTGACCACGCCCACCACCGCTCCCTCCTCTACGTTGAATCCCACTTCCCTGGGGGTGGGACAGGGTGGCACGCCCACCCCCCTGGCCGTCCCCCTGAGCAGTCTGATGTCGTTGAAACCAGTCCCGCTGCTCGGACTCGCACAAGCGGGCTTACTAGATGCGAC
Organism: Branchiostoma belcheri; assembly: GCF_001625305.1. Taxonomy (NCBI): domain Eukaryota; kingdom Metazoa; phylum Chordata; class Leptocardii; order Amphioxiformes; family Branchiostomatidae; genus Branchiostoma; species Branchiostoma belcheri. Next base: position 1,399,547 of record NW_017803910.1, on the reverse strand, counting down.
CAGTAGATCGTCCTACACAGCAAAAGTGAAAAACGCAACGGGGACGGGGACCTCGGGGGCGAAGAAATCCGATCGCAATAAGTTTGCACCGTACTAGAGGGGCGTAGTAGTGTATGGGAGTCGTCTGGTCACAGGGCGCTACCGACAGTAACAGTGGACAACGCTCGTAGGTACTGGGTACCTAGCAACACGAACAATTCACCTGTAAAAGTCATTGCACAAAGCCTATATAATACTATCCCAGATATAACTCATGTACAAAGTCCAACGTGGTGCTGTCTCAAGTGCCATCGTCCTGCTTCTAAGCTAATAGTAGTAGTAGTAGGAATAGTAGTAGTCACAGTCACGTATTCTTGTATTCTTACAAACCATCAGCAGCCCACTAGATGTTTTGTGTCGTCACATTGTACAGATTCATCCCAGTCAGACGTACATACATAGCTGTAGTCAGTCACACACAGAACAAATATGTGTTCTCCAGTTGATTTTCACTACAGCAACTGTAGTGCGAAGCCGGTCCACTGTTGCTGTCAGCAGGGCCTGACACTGTGCACCTGTAAGGTGTACTAGACATGGAGGGCAGGGATAAAAAGGGTCGGTAGCAGGACAACGGATTACGCTCCAAACGTAACCATTGCTACCACCACAGTGCATGTGCCATACGCCAGCATGTATTCTCTAGACTTGTATGGATAACTCTAGGGCTAGTAGCCGACTGCGTAGGTTGCTAGTTTTCTACTTTTAAACTTCACATTCCTTGAGAAAAGTATATGGCTATATTGTGATTAAAGAAGATGAAAGACTGGCTGTAAATGTTAAGATGTGCAGGGTAACATTTTGTGATCATGATAAGAAGAAATTTTTGCATTTGTAGTGCACATATTAAAGTGATAGTAGCACAATGAGTGATATGCTGGTCTTGAACATGAAGCAATAAATTATTACCATTGGTAACAAAGTTAAATAATGTATACTTTACCTGTAATTAATGTATATCTCTAGGAATGTATTGTAAGTGGGACATTGATATGTAGAAGTAAGCATGAAGTTTGTTTTTGGACTGGAGGGGTGGTGAGGTCGGACTATAGTGGTGTGTACTTGGCTGTAAATACTATGATGCCTGTGCAGTGCATGAGTTATTGGTATGCCGTGTGTTACTCTGTTGTAGTACTAGACACCGATTATTGTGTTCTCACATAGAAACTTTCTCCTTTATTGTTGTTGGTATTCCGAGACTGCTACTACCCCTCTAGAGAACTACCTCTGCTGGCAATGTTGCTGTGAATTCTTGTGTTTTTTTTTATTTTATTCCTTCATCCATTCACTTCTAACAAGATGATGTTCTGTTGAAGATGTCCATTATATTGCCTGTGTACTGTAACCCTGTTCCTTAGACTGCATGGTAGTCTATCGTTAAACAGTTGTTCATGAGACAAGAGAGGTATCACTTGTAAGTCTCCAATATGGTGTAATTTCTGGTTTTTATAGGCTGAGAGAAGAGGTCAGCGGAATGGGAGGGCTAGTCCTGTGATTTCCCCATCATGCACTGGATTACCCATGATGCCCTGGGATTACCCATCATTCAATCTGTTTTATCCATCATGCATTGTGATCAAGAAGTAATGTTGGAATTAATAATAAGGAATGATCTGACCAAGATTTTGATTTTAGTGATTCAGAATCACTATTTTCTTTCTTTTAGCCAATTCTGTATCCTTGTATTTGTTTCAGAACTGCATATTTATCCTGCAGTGTTGTTTTGTAAACATTGTCGGCTTGCGACCATTAAATTATGGCCAGTGTAGTGAAGTCAACCTGATTGTTCATGGAATTTTCATGTGGGACCGACCGGCCATTTTGTTCTGATGAGTAAAACTGATATGTTTTATGTTGGTGAATGAGTATGTTGAGAAGAAAGAGGAACTGGAACTGGCAGGGCTGTTATACTCAAGGGTTGTATCTTCAGTAATAACAAAGTCTTTGCCATGAAAATGGACCTTCTTTCCTGACAAGGAAGTTTGAACCGAAAGGAGTGGAACGCTATGAGAAGTCTACCACATTAACTTTTACATGGACTACTTGATTCTTGCTTTGTACAGTCGAATGTGTTCCTCATTATTGTTATCATTGTGGAAAAAAAGACTGCTCTTATTGCTTGTACAGGCCAAAGCTATAAAAAGTAAGCTTGCATTTTACCTATCATTCCAGCTGGTATAAGATTCTGTGTGGTTGTTCTTTCTTCAGCAGCAGAAAACAGACATTTTTAGAACTTCATGTAACTCCTACAGAAACAAAGTGTTGTAAAGATATATACTGTACAATAGTTGTAGTAGTCATAGGATAGACAAAGTCACCAACATCATGGAGTAATATTTAAAGGGAGGTTCCTTTTTACGGGTTATTCAGTTGTTGACTTGCCAGGAAAGTCAGTTTATCACATTTGTTGAAACGTGAAACATCTTTTCTTTGATACCATGTTACCTCAAGAAGTGGTATATGGACTGTACCAAAGGTTGGAGTGGGGGGGGGGGTAGTTGAAAACTGTGCCACTGGATTTCTTTAAGTTGATCATACATATGTACATCAATAAAGAAAATGTTCAAGAGTTAATACAAGAATAAACCATTTAGTTTTGAAGGCAGTTGTGTGACAGCATTGAGTCAGAGAAAGTGAACAAGATATGTTGGTCTCTATGCCCACTGATGTGTATATTGTCCCTTATACATCATTGTACAAACCACCAACTTTCTACCTTTGTATTTTTTTTTCTTTTAATACCATTAAGTATTTTGTCTTCAACCAAGAGGTATGGAAGCAAGTTTGAATAAAAGGCAGTTCCCAATTGTATCTGAAGACTGTGATAATATACTATGAAATGTTGATAGGTAGTTTGTACCACTTTTCCCCTGTATTCTGCTGCTGAAGAAAGCGGCTGCCAAGGATGTCTATACTGGTGTCTGGGAATGACAATAAAAGCTGTAACAACAGTCCAACCTGCTGTCTTATTTTGAAAGAGTCCATGAGTGAAGGATGTGTGCTTGTCTTAATTGTGTGAGTATGAACTACTGTTACAAGTCTGTATGTGACATGCTACCAGCACCTGTGAACAGTCATCATTCAGGTTAGTACTGTAATTCAATGGCTGACAAAGCTCTAATAGCAAAGTAGTCAAGCCTGGGATATCCACCTGCTAATGTATTGGTAGTACTTCCACACTACATTCATCTTTAAATTTTGAAGAACAGTTAGTAGAATATTTAAAGAAGAGTCAATTAATTAGAATTATCCTTAATAGGTAGCAAGAAATCCTGTTCCCTTAGTCAAATTCCTCCCAAACCCGTCCAGATTCATTTCCGTTGCCAATTTAGGGAAACATGTAACACAGTTAACGTTACCAGTACAACCATGACAATCTCAGGCACTTGGTGTTGAAATCTTATCTCCAAGCAGATCCTAGGGTGGCAAAAGACAACAAAGGGTGGCGTATTGTACCCTCTCTGGCCAATGGATACTGCCTGGCCAATTTGATACTGTCTTTTGCCACCCTAGTATCTGCTTGGAGATAAGTTGAAATTTCCATGGATCAAAAGCGCCTCTAGCGGCCAAACAATCACTGCAGTAATACTGTCTTTTGCCTCCCTAGTATCTGCTTGGAGATGAGTTGAAATCTCCATGGATCAAAAGCGCCTCTAGCGGCCAAACAATCACTGCAGTAATAGTTTGAAGAACCTGTGGTGGAATCGCCATGGCTGAAAACGCCCCGTAGCGGCCAAACAATCACTGCAGTGATAGGAGCGGTAGTCTGGTATCTAGTCTTACGTGATTGTGGGTGTTCAGGCTATCAATTCATTTTGAATGGCTACAAGACCATGGCCAAACCTGTACAAGGTTATGGTTTATAGCATGACGCAACCACATGTGTTAGTGACTCGTTCCCAGGTTTCGACATCAGGGGCTAGAATAGAGATTTACCGAATCCCGGTATAGTGGAATATTTCGCTAACAATCACCCCTTGCACACCCCTCTTCTTACTCGTAAGTTTATATTGTCCCGATTCTTATAAATTTAATTTTCTTTTGGACAATATACGAGATCTTGATCGTCCTACGACAGAAGTACGAAGAAGTGCAGTACGCAATCATCCCCTATGTGAGACCCCTATGAAAGACCTAGAGTAACATGTAAACAAACATGGCGGCCCGGTTGTAATTACGGCAGAATATTGGTCGTGTTCTGGAGTATTTAGCGGGATTTGAAGACCACCAACCTTCCGTGCACCGAGTTAAGAGAGCAGGCAAGCATAAGGGACAACCATAAACCGGGATGAAAACGTATATAATCGCGCAGACGACGGGAGATTGGTGTCTGGTTCGGTCAACAAAATCTTATGTCATATAATATATGTGAATGCAGTATGCACTATGCAGTAAACTGAAAGAAACTGAATGAATGATTGAACGAACGAAAAATTGAAACGTGTCCCTTGCCTATGCCTACATTTTCAATCAAGGGAGTTCTGCACACGACTCACACACAGTCGACCGAATTGACTCTACTCTCTACTCTAGACTGTCGTTCACTTCACAAATCGCCAGAGGTCGCTGCTACACGGTACATCTGTCGGATAGTGTCAATACGTTTCACAGTTACGTCATAGTTACGTCAGCCGCAGGTAAATGTGACCCTGCAGTTTAGAGACAAATCGCCAGAGGCCACTCCTACACGGTCCATAGGCCAGGTTTAAACGCGTGTACTGTAAACGCGTGTACTGTAAACGCGTGTACTGTAAACGCGTGTACTGTAAACGCAGGTACTGTAAACGCAGGTACTGTAAACACGTGTACTGTAAACGCGTGTACTGTAAACGCGTGTACTGTAAACGCGTGTACTGTAAACGCGTGTACTGTAAACGCGTGTGCTGTAAACGCGGGTACTGTAAACGCGTGTACTGTAAACTGTAAACGCGTGTACTTTAAACGCGTGTACTGTAAACGCGTGTACTGTAAACGCGTGTACTGTAAACGCGTGTACTGTAAACGCGGGTACTGTAAACGCGTGTACTGTAAACGCGTGTACTGTAAACTGTAAACGCGGGTACTGTAAACGCAGGTACTGTAAACACGTGTACTGTAAACGCGTGTACTGTAAACGCGTGTACTGTAAACGCGGGTACTATAAACGCGTTTACTGTTAACGCGGGTACTGTAAACACGTGTACTGTAAACGTTTCGTCCTGACGTTTCGCCGACGTCAGGACGTTTTGCAGTCAAGGGAACGGCTATTTCATACTCTAACACTAATTAATTCTAACAATAGCGATAATCACAACAACAAAATTTCAGGTAAAAACATGGGACGGCAAACCATAACAGGAAACCGCAATTTCGGGGGCGTTTTTTGCGAATGTTGCTACGAAGTGTATGGCTGAGTCAGCTGATACAGGCTATCACTTCATTTTTAGATGATCTCACGGCCAAGCGTGTACAAGGCTATCAGCCCCATTTGGGTGCCCCACGGTCAGTTAACATTCGATCCTTCTGAAACGCCGCAAAGTCAGGCTGTTCCAGGCTACGAGATCCTTCTGAAAAGCCGCACGGTCAAGCCTCTTCCCGTGGTGCTGACCTTGGTGCTGATCAAGAGCCTGGAGCAGAGAAACCCCTTCTGAGTGTGATAAATCGCTAGAGGTCGCTGCTGCATGGTCTAGTTGACCTCCATGTGCAGTGATTCATATGCAAAATTTTCTACCACTGTACTGTTGTAATTCGCTGTGCAATTCGTCTGCGTGATTACTAGTATATCTGTTTTCACCCCAATTTATGGTTGTCCCGTATGCTTGTCTGCCCTGTTAACTCGGTGTACGGAGGGTCGGTGGTCTTCAAATTCCGCTAAATACTCCACGACGGGACCAAATTATTCTACCGTGTCGCGCACCAAACCCAACCGGGCCGCCATGTTTGTTTACATGTTCGGTGATGTTGAATAGTAAAAGTAGCGTCTCTTTCGTAGCAACATTCCCGAAAACGCCGCCGAAATTGCGGTTTCTTGTTATGGTTTGCCGTCCCATGTTTTTAGCTGAAATTTGTTGTTATGATTATCGCTTTTGTTAGAATTAATTAGTGTTAGGGTATGAAATAGCCGTTCCGTTGACTGCAAAACGTCGGCGAAACGTCAGGACGAAACCTGGCCGATGGACAGTGTAGCAGTGGCCTCTGGCGATTTGTCTCTAAACTGCAGGGTCATATTTACCTGTGGCCGACGTAACTATGACGTAACTGTAGTAGTGCCTTTGTGATGAACCTTTGTACAAAATACTAAATTAAGTCACTTACAGCAACATTTCCTGTTATGTTTCGCCGTCCCATATTTTTAGCCGTTGTTTTGGTTATCGCTGTGAAGTTATGATTAGGGTTAGAGTTGGAAATAGGCGCTCTCTTGACTGCGAAGCGCCCTGTCCTGACGTATTGATACTATCCGGCAGATGTACCGTGTAGCAGTGGCCTCTAGCGATTTGTCTCCAAACTGCAGGGTCACATTTACCTGTGGCTGACGTATAATACTAGTACTTGTAGTTTCTGTGTTTCTGTGTGTGTGTGTGTGTGTGTGTGTGTGTGCGCGTGTGTGTGCGTGTGCGTGCGTG
>NW_017803910.1:1295757-1392705 GCF_001625305.1 Branchiostoma belcheri | reverse complement strand
CGCGCGCGCGCGCGTGTGTGTGCGTGTGCGTGCGAGTGTGTGTGTGTGTGTGTGTGTGTGAATATGGATAGATTTTCTTTACGAAAGGCAACACAGCAATATAATTATAACTTCGGTCTTTTGAAACAAGAGGCTTCATGGCAAAGCCTTTTATCCCAGCTCTGAAAATGCCAGGAAATGACCGATTCTGGAATTCGAACTATATAAGGGCTACCATACTACGACATTACAAGGGAAGCGACAAGAAATGCTCCAAATTAAACCACTCGTACAGGCCCCTCTGGTGAAGCAACGCTTAAAAATTAAGAATTCCATTAATAAAACGGCCCATATCTTATTAATTCCCGGTATTTTGATATTCAGATATTGTCTCAAGGTCAAAAACGAGAGCGGTAAAGACCTGGAGTGAAAACCCCATAAGAGCCCATCGCGTTTCCCAACTCGCGAAATGGCCAAATCTGGGAATGAGCGAGGCTTCGTTAGCGAGATACGAGCCCTTTCTGAACGGGTGCTCCAAAACGGGGGTGTGATAGGGGAGGAATTTCCGCTTTTCCAATTTTAGAAAAATGAAACTTTTGACATTTTTCGTGCTTCTTATTTTCATGGCATAGTCTGTACGGTCTCTATTCTATTCTTGCTTAATGCCTTCCCCAAAAATTGCATCATTCTTGAGTTATACGTCAAAACGTGATTTTGCGATCAGCTGATCGCTTGCAGAAGTGGTCGAAGTCTTTGCAGAAGTGGAGTTTTCGCTGTCGGAGACATTACCATATGAATGAAAACCAAGCAGACGTCAGGAGAGAAATTCGCAACTTTATCCTGGAGGAATTTCCACAGCAAGCAGATATAGCTAACATAATAATGATGCCCCTTGTTTCAATTATCCTTACAACTATCATTTTATCCCCGTTATTCTATAAGAAAGGCAATAAAGGAGGTTGTTGTGCCTGTCATGTGGCGGTTCCAAACGCCGCAACTTCCGAGAAAGTCGCCCCAGGGGGACACGTTTTCAGACACATACTACCCTTGGCCTTCCTTCTAGTTGTCTACTTGTATATTATCTTGTTTTGTTGTGACCTGTTCTTAGCCAAGTGTGGCAAAAATGTGCATGCAATCAATCATGTTTCCGGAAGGAGGTGGTGTGTACTGTGCAATCCTCCAGGAAAAAGTTACGAATTTCCCCCCTGACGTCTGCTTGGTTTTCATTCATATGGTAATGTCTCCGACAGCGAAAACTCCACTTCTGCAAAGACTTCGACCACTTCTGCAAGCGATCAGCTGATCGCAAAATCACGTTTTGGCGTATAACTCAAGAATGAAGGAAATCTTGTGGAAGGCATGAAGCAGGAATAGAATAGAGACCGTAAAGATTATACCCTGAAAATAAGAAGCACGAAAAACGTCAAAAGTTTCATTTTTCTAAAATTGGAAAAGCGGAAATTCATCCCCTATCACACCCCCGTTTTGGAGCACCCGTTCAGAAAGGGCTCGTATCTCGCTAACGAAGCCTCGCTCATTCCCAGATTTGGCCATTTCGCGAGTTGGGAAACGCGATGGGCTCTTATGGGGTTTTTACTCCAGGTCTTTCCCGCTCTCGTTCTTGACCTTTAGACAATATCTGGATATCAAAATACCGGGAATTAATAAGAAATGGATCGTTTCATCAATATAATTTCTAATTTTAAGTGTTATTTGAACAGAGGGGCTTCTACGAGTGGTTAAATCTGGAGCATTTCTGGTCACTAATGGTGGCCTTTTCCCTTGTAATATCATAATATATGACCTTTAAGTAGTGCCAAAATTGGTGTAGATATCAGTTTCAATGTAATCATCCTTACAGCTATCCTTTTTTACCATTATTCTATGAGAAATGCAATAAAGGAGGTTGTTGTGACCGTATGTATGCTATCTTGATGCTTATTCATTTTTGGAAAAGGACGAAAATTGATGTGCACATCCATATAAAGGCCGTTTACCAGTTATCCGAAACAAACAAACATACAAACAAATTCAGTGAGGCCAAAGTAAGAAAAATGATGATACAAGAAAGACTGGTGAATATTCATATATTGCATATAACACCTCTACAAGCCACCAACACATATTGGCTCTGTTAGAACATGCTTAACTTGACATACAGGATTCAAACATAAAACTGTATACAGAGGCATTCAGTACATGAACTTCTGTTATATGTGTTACTTGAAGTGCATAGTTACTCTAGTTTACAAAGTTGAACTGTACACAATACATAATTTACAGTTCTGTAAGAATCTACAGTCAAGTAAGTCTGTTCATTTCTACAGTTTTTGTTTTGTATAAATCTACAAGTTTGAATACTGGCTGTGGTTTTGTATGTGTGTAGTTTTGTCACTTTACATCCTACACTCATACATGTACATGTGGCTCTATAAGTTGAACCATCTACAAAACAGATACTACAGTATACATACATGTACACATAGCTGTTAACTTTTCAAAGATCTGTTACACTATACAATCATAATTCTATACATGTATATGCAACAGTCTACAATTTATGATGTTACACCTACATAGTTAGTTCTACCTTCATTTCTCCATAGATGCCAAGATATATTGTCACACAATCGTACACACAATTGTAGACTACTGCCTGTACTGGTAAAAATGTCAGACTACCATCCAAGTTCTATAACAGTCTGTACAGGTCATCATATACTAACTAGTTTGGCAAGCCTACAATCTCAGTTCTATAACAGTCTATACTGGTACATGTGTAGTTTGGCAAGCCTACAATCCTAGTTCTATAACAGTCTATACTGGTACATGTGTAGTTCTGTAAACCTACAAGCCCAGTTCTATAACAGTCTATGTTGGTACATGTGTAGTTCTGTAAGCCTACAAGCCCAGTTCTATAACAGTCTATACTGGTGCATGCATAGTTCTGTAAACCTACAAGCCCAGTTCTGTAACAGTCTATACTGGTACATGTGTAGTTCTGTAAACCTACAAGCCCAGTTCTCTAACAGTCTATACTGGAAACCATACAGTTTGGCAAGCCTACAATCGCTGTTCTAGAACAGTCTATGTTGGTACATGTGTAGTTCTGTAAACCTACAAGCCCAGTTCTATAACAGTCTATACTGGTACACGTGTAGTTTGGCAAGCCTACAAGCCCAGTTCTATAACAGTCTATACTGGTACATGTGTAGTTCTGTAAACCTACAAGCCCAGTTCTATAACAGTCTATACTGGTACATGTGTAGTTTGGCAAGCCTACAAGCCCAGTTCTATAACAGTCTATGTTGGTACCTTTGTAGTTCTGTAAGCCTACAGTCCCAGTTCTATAAGTCTATACAGTACTGGTAACTATACAGTTTGGCAAGCCTACAATTCCAGTTCTATAACAGTCTATACTGGAAAGGTGTAGTTCTGTAAGCCTACAATCTCCAACATTTGACATCCAACAGTCCAAGCATAATATACCATAATGTACATATAGTATATACTGTACATTAACACCACTAACATACACCATGCATAGTGTTAGTATAACATCTTTTCTTCCCAATTCTACATTCTAGGCATTTCATACAGTCAGCCTAACAATACTTTACTCCTATGATAAATAATAAAAAGATACAGTAAATATAAAGGCAGTGTCATATACTGGTGCTGTGCCACAAACTACATAGTTGACAACTGAGTCAAAGGAAATACACATTGAACATGGCAAGTTTGAAAGAAACACAAAACTCTAACCATTTCAAAATATACAATTCCTTGAGACAAACCTATCAATACAGTTAAGTGGACTTTGTGTGGTACATGTAGAATATGGACATCATTCTTTTTTTGCACATTCTAGTTTTCTTCGTTCTTGACAGTCTGCCTGGTGGTCCACTGTTACTTTTGAAGTCAGAGAATTAGAAAGGAAATAGGCAAGCGTATACAATTGGCAAGTAGAATATACTAGATAGTGCTCTAACAAGTATTCGGTATATAAACCACTAAAGTGTGGTGGTACATACTAACTGTACATTTGCACAGTATACTAACTGTTATTGCCACTGCACTATGTCAACATAAACTGCAAAAAGGAAACATGATCAACTTTGGCACTGTCGAAACACACCTGTCATGTTAGTACAACTAATAACATAAATATTCATAATTACAAGTATCCATACCTTAACAGGTTTTGATATTCATATTTCCCTTTGTACATAATGTGAATAAATGTTGTACTATAGTATGTGTAGTGTGTTTGTAATATACCAATTTAAATGTATTGTATTTCCAGATTCTATCATGATATGTAGTCCATGCAAAACATTACATTATGCATCCGTTTCATCAGGTTGGTAAAACTTAAGAGATAGGGGAATTCTTTTTACACAACCAAAGAGTCTCACCTCGCTGACGTTTCGGTGTCTGTCAGACAGTCAGAAAGTCAGCCCCTGTAATGAACCGGGACGAGGGGGGGTACAAACTAAGCCACGTTTGGGATAGTGTTCTCGCCGCAAAAGCGCCACCTACATCGGCTACATATAGCGGCGAGATGCAGTACTCCAGTCAGAAGCTCTGAAGAAGGTGTCTGACAGACACCGAAATGTCAGCGAGGTGAGACTCTTTGGTTGTGTAAAAAGAATTCCCCTATCTCATTACATTATGCAGTTACACATGCTTTCCACCAAAGTCAAAGTGACAAACTCTTATAAGTTATATTGTATAAGGAACGTTAATACCAACACGTTCTACTTTGTATATGTAATAAATAAATAACTATACAAATGTAAATAAGACTAGGGTCAGTGTATGGAGTTAGAGTCTAGGCGTGTCTGACATAGCACGTCGGCAGAACGTACTGCACCTGCGCGAAAACCGTAATGTATTGTACATAGCACTTTGGCAGAATGTCTCATATAAGGAAGTATTCGCGCATATAAGGAAAACATCTCGTCTGTAGTTTCCAAATGTTATGTTGGAAAAGATATCCTCTGCAACAGACAAAATTCTAATGCAACGTTGACCAAAAATCCACCGAAAAACGTGAAAATACAGGGTTCTGCGCAGAACCCTGTATTTTCACGTTTTTCGGTGGATTTTTGGTCAACGTTGCATTAGAATTTTGCCGACGTACTGTCTGACATATTGTTAGAACAGAGCATAGAAAAGGGAAAAACTGATATCCTTCAAGGTGATTGGTCAAGAATAAGCCAATCACCACACACCATTTCATCCTTGGGCCAATCAAATTTTACGAATATTCAAAAACATCACTGCATTCCATCAATATTTACACTTGTATCCTGTATTTTGGATGTTTGTAGAGGCTTTGTTTGTATTTTTCCAATGTTCCTTTTCAGTACATCAAAATAGACAGAATGCATTATTATTGCATGTTCTCTTGGAACATAAGAATCCAAATGTTTGTATGAGCATTCTCTTATTTTCCACCCTACACTCATAATTTGACATGGCACAAATAGATTTTCCATTCATAATCATTTTTAAATTCATCTGCAATGAGATTTAACATTGATGGGTCTTTGGGGAAAATTATCACTTTTGATGAGGAAAGTTACTAGTTTAGAAAAGCTTCAATTTACTAGGCTTAATTTTTGTAAAACATTTATGGCAACTCAAATTTAAACCACTCCAACTGACAAAACCAAACTTCTCCTACTTTACAGAATACCAAACTAAAGTAGAACATTCTTGACCATTCTGTCCTCTCACCCAATCACTTTACTGCACTAACAAAAAGAATGGAGAAAAACGTACTGTTTCAATGAGGATATCTCCTTTCAGATTCAATTTTTTTGCATATTCATCATTGTTTTAATGTCCGGCAATAGTTCCATGAGGTTGGTAAGTCACTGAATGAAGAGACTCTTTTTATACAACCTGGTTGTGTAAAAAGAATCTCTATTAATTGTTTTTAAAGTAACACCATGTCTTAATGTATAAATCAACACCCTTAATTCATGGAGATCTGTGGTTTTGTTGTTTTAACATGGAAATAAAAAGCTTTTTACAGTAATGACCTAATGATCATCGAAACCTGGCATGGGAAATGTGCGGGCAAAACTCTCCACGCGAGAACGGAGGTCGGAAATCTTGCTGACAGTCTCTTCATCTTCCAACAGGAACTTCTTGAAATCTACCATCTTGGGTCCTGCAGGGAAAACAATCATCATTAACAAGAAATAAAAGACAAGAAATAAATTTTTTGAGTTGTTGCAAATGTCTTGTTTCATGTATCACTGACATTAACAGACATGAATATAGCAGGAAGTGAAGTCTAACTAAGGTGACCTGAGTACCATTCACTTACTTCCAGTCTGCAGGGAGACTATTCTGACCCCCGATCCAACCTTCCTGTCAATCTACAGTTACAAAATCCCTCCCTCTCTTCCTGCCACTCTAATACATTCAAGTACCTATGGACACACAAGCAAACACACACACAAACTCACCAGTCTTCGCCTTCACCTGCAGCCCAACCTCCACAGCCTCGTCAATAAAGTCCACCACCTGCCGGAAGTTGTCCTCCTTCAGACAACGTGACGTCAGCGCCGGGGCTCCTATAGATGCAGACACACAGGCAAGGCAATCAGAGATGGCAGACTTCACCCCCTTAACCATCCTGCTTTACCACCCTTCCAGACCCCCAGACAAAAAAACAGCAACATGTGGATGTGTGACAATGCTGTAAGGGAATGTATGCATTACCGGTAGTGCAATTTTTCCTTTTTTTTTCATTTTTCATTTCTTCTATCATAATAATAGAAGAAATACCTCCACGGCAATGCTGATAAGGAATGCATTAGCGCAATTTTTTATTTTTTTTCAAAGTGAACAGATGACCTGGCGTCTATGGGATTATCCTTGCGATCAGCAAAGAAGGTGCCCAAGTACAGACCCATGGAAGGAAAAAGTCCTGGCCTTATGTCTCACAAGGGATGAAGAGGATAAGAAAGTAAGTTGCCGTACCCAGCCTGAGCCCTCCAGGTGTGAGCGCGCTCTTGTCCCCGGGACAGGTGTTCTTGTTGCAGGTGATGGAGGCTAGTTCACACACCCGCTCCACACGCGCGCCGTCGATGCCCTTCGGACGCAGATCCACCAGAACCAGGTGGTTGTCTGTGCCATCTGTGGAGGGGGACAGAAATAACAAGTGAGATATTGTAGTACTTCTTTAAAGGGAATATCAAGCCTTTAGTCCTGTGTATGGGGATACTGAGGTGCTATTACTTTGCAGTTTAGAATACAATGGAAACTGTTACTTTACGCAAATGACATAATTGCATTTCATTATGTACCTGTATCATATTACCCCAGGAACCACATACAATGTATCACCACTGAGGCAGTTTTCAAAGGGCCCTGTAGGCATACATATATTTTGTAGATAAACCAATAGCATAATAATAAGTTACAAAATATAAGACAACCGCGCAAATATAATCTGCTTACAGTCTTTGTGCAGCATTCACTGTGAAGGTAAGCGTATAACCAAGTAACATTGCCTCACCTGAAACTAGTTTGTAGCCTTTAGCCATCAGTGCATCTGCCATGGCCTTTGTGTTGCTCATGACCTGTTCTTGGTACTCACGGAACATGGGAGACTGTGCCTGGAGAGAGTAATCAAAGAAATGATGTCAGCAAAATGCTAAATTGTTGACTTATCGTAGTCTAACTGTCCAACTGTCTAAAATTTAGTTCCTTCAATACCAGCACTATCTTTTTACAAAATTGCATGCAAGTTACAAAACAAGTGATTTACACCATCTCTAAACATACTGTAAATCACGGTAGCAAATGTTCACGGTCTGAGAAAAATGGAGGTGTTCACGGAAATATATGTTCACAGTGGCGGCTAAGATACAGAAGAAAGTCAGGAAACTATTTGTAAATGTGAATGATAAGTTTGCGGTACAGAAGTGACTGAAAAAAAAACAGGAGCATAAAAGTACTGTGAAAATATTACAGTGCCTTTATCACTGGCCTAGTGACTGAATAATACCACACAGAAAGGCTCCGCTCCTGAGGTGTTACCAAAAAGTAAAACCTACCTGTTTGAGGGCCACGGCCACAGCTGCGATGGCGTGATTGTGGGGGCCGCCTTGTAGGGACGGAAACACTGAGAAGTTGATTTTGCGCTCAAAGTCGTACATGATGTCCTTCCCCGTCTTCTTGTTCTGTCCTTTGACCCCCCGTCGGAAAAAGATCAGTCCAGCTCTGAAACAGACGTAACAATTGAAGAAAAAAAAATCCTTCCTAGACCTTGGTATATATAGAGCAGCACCCATCTATGTTTCTCTCCCTAGCCCTTGGGCCACACAGTTGTGCAAGAATTACAGCAGGGGGCTAGTACACTAACTTTGTGACCAGTGTTGAGTTCAACTACCATACTTTTTCTCAAGTACTGAGTCTAATTCTTCGGTAGGACTCTGTATTCATTATTTCTAAAACAGACAGCGAGAGATTAGCACTTGGAATCCTTCTTCTAGTTCAAGCTCCTCTGCAGCAAAGACAGAGGTAAAAACAAATCATGATTGTCACAATTACTTTTAAACCTCAAACCTATGGTACATCCTCACCTTGCCCCTCGCAGGGTTTTGTGTGTAGTTGTGGTGACGACGTCGGCGTACTCAAACGGACTGGGGATGAGGTCAGCAGCCACCAGGCCTGAGATGTGCGCCATGTCTGCCAGAAGGTAGGCACCGTGCTCATCACAGATCTGTCACACAAACAGGACATCTTAACATTACAGTGAAATCTCTTTACACACATAGTCCAAGCCGAGGCTCCATATTGTGTAAAATGGAAATCACAGAAGTCCTGGGGAGAGAACCTTTGCACAGAAAAATGGGGGTGGGGGTTGGTTTAGCATCTGTCTTTCCCTCATTTGCCGGAATTTTATCGTTCATGATGAACAACAATTTTGCCCGACCCGTCATCTTTGACAGACAAAAATTTGTGTGTAAAGATATGGAAAGAGTCTTTTGAAAGAGATGCCATGAAACTAAGCTTAGTCTACCAGCAAAATTTACCCTGCAAAATGCAGAAAATAGCATTTCAGAGGGTCAAGATTTCACAATTTTCAAGGGGAGCTTTGCCCTGAATGTTAATCAAGAAAATATTTCAGGCTGACTAGAACACAACCACCCTTCATTTCTTAACCCATCCCTACTTGACACTGACTCACTTCTCTCATCCTTTTGTAGTCGATCAGCCTGGCGTAGGCGCTGGTTCCAGCGATGATCATACGGGGACGGAACAGGCGCGCTGTCTCCGCAAGCTTGTCATAGTCAATCAGACCTGTCTCCGGCTGGGGGGAAATCAACAGAGATATCAGTATAAAACACTGAACAGTATCAATTCAACAGTTTACACAGAGATACATGAATCAGTATGAAACACTGGACAGAGGGTATAACAAGAAGTATTACAAGTCCATTTCTATATTCCTTATCTTATCAATGTAACATTTGACAAAGTGACTTTTTGTATTATGGATAATTAACTTCAATCTTTGATGGAAGTATCACAAAATTGTGTTTCTGTACTATCTTAATAAACTTTTCTGAAAAATTACAAAATATGGGGCAGTCACTTTTGTGTTGCAGCAAAATGTTAGATATAATACATACATTAACTTAACCTAAATGTACAGAGCTGCCAGTACTTACATTCAGCCTGTATGGCATGGACTCAAAGTAGATGGACGTCGCAGAGATTCTCTTGGTGTCAGTCATGAAACCATGGGTAAGACTGGAAAAAAAAACAAGTTTCCTTTTAATATTTCAGTTCAGAAGGCATTTTATTTTTAAAATTCATCTAAATAAGTAATGACCAATTACTTCCATATGTAAACTGGTAAGAGTTACAGACACGTGCCCTTATTCCCACGAGACTTTACAGATACTTACATTTTGCTGTATAGTTATAAAATAATTGATTTTAATTATAGGTGTAATTTATATGAAAATTGTTATTTGTGTATATATCTTGCTCTAACTATTTATTGTTGTTTTTCTATGTCATATGTCCAGGTATGTGTTAGGTGTGCACGCTATCAGCATACTAGTACTTGCTGCCTAGTGCACACTTTGTATTGTCATGTTGCAATTTTGAATAAATAAAAGATACTCACTGTCCCCCATCAGGCAGGTCCAGGCCCATGATCCTGTCGTGTGGGTTGAGCAGGGCGGTGTAGACAGCGAAGTTAGCAGGAGAGCCTGAGTACGGCTGGACGTTCACCCCCCACTTCTCTGGGTCCAGGCGGAAGGCCTGCTGAGCACGCTGCTGGCACAGGAGCTCAATCTGGTCCACAATCTCTGCTCCTCCATAGTACCTGTGGGGGATACATTACAACAAGGTTGTAGAGTTTAAACTACACAAGAAAGGAACTTATTAGTCGATCTTGTCAACCTTCATCAGATGTATGAGCCACTGCACTGACTATCCGGAAGCCAGAAGTGTAATGACAGTTTTGCTAACATTCTACTTTATCAATCAATCAATCAATCAATCAATCTTTATTGTACAACAATTGCAACAGGTACAATGTATGGCAAGTATAGACAAGAATAACAATACTAAAATCTACTTCTAAATGACTAACTCTAGACGCTACGCTGTAATTGTGTACTATGAGTTATACAATATATATGGAACATGGATACAGTATTAACATCCATTCGAAGTGTCAGAGATGATATGGTTTCTTTTCTGGAGAGCGGAAGATATTCATCTTATATGGTGTCCCCAACAATTTTTTTGTGCACCCATTTTTTCTGTGCACTCCATCCATCACCCAGTGCACCTATTCCCAAAAATAAATTTTGAGTCCTGTATTCTGAGTCAACCACCCTAACCACAAGACCACTAATGTCACTTTGGTGTTTGCTTGTTAACAGCTCTGAATGCCCTTAGAGCAAAATGCTTAACAAGCGTAGCCAGTGATATCTGGAAAATTCAAATCATAGCTACTTAATATCTGCATTGCTAAGATATAAGTGGCTCAAGTTACTGCAAGTCAAAGAGCTATTTGTTCATTTTGTTTGCAATTTTTGAGAAGTAGGTCATGTAAATTTGTATGTACAGAAAAAGTAAACAAGCTAGAAGGAGATACTTAATTCTGTCTTGAAGTAGTTTTTCACTAGCTATAGATCTAGAATTTTGAAGGATAAAGACGTTACCCCCGGTAACTGAAAGTTGCGAAAAGAAATACAATACCCTTGTGTTTGCACAAGTTGGTTGTTTGACCTAATTCTATTGACATAAAGCTACCACTGAGCCAGGTCCTTTATTGTGTACATACTAGTAGACTATTTTTGTGACTGGTTCGTCTGGGCAACAATGTATCATAGACCTGTATGTTGTCTTGTTCTGTTTCATAAAAAACTATAGTTCCTCATAGTCCTTTCCTAGGAAATACTAGTATTATTACTTCAAGTGCATTAACACACCAGGATTTCATGATGGAATGAAGTCACTTTCAAGCAACCTAACCGTTATTTTTGAATCACTAAACCCTACATGTGAATCTGTATCCAAATAATGACCTACTTTATTTAATGACTTGAACAACCATTTTGTATACAGATATATATACCTTTGTCCTGGGTAACCTTCAGAGTACTTGTTGTTCAGACAGGAACCCAGAGCTTCCAGGGCTGCCTTGCTGCAGAAATTCTACAGAAAAAAATACAATCATTGATTGCTGATCAGTTTTAAGACCTTGGATTTAGTCAAGTGAAATACAATCATTGATCACTGGAGGATCTTTGCAAATGCCTTCATCCTTTCTGTATAACTTAATGTAATGTAATCTGCTAAAAATCTGCAAAATGTTAAAGAATCTGAAGAGCAAATTAATGCTAAGTAGAAACTGGTATCCTGAACAAATTATAACCACTAGACCACACCTGGCTGTTCATAGAAATGAGTTATTCTTGCAGTGAGTAGATTGATGCACCCCAATTGAATAATCTAAATAAGTTACTGCAATTTTTATGTTTTTGTTTTGTAGACCATTGTGGACAGGTTTATTGGATCTGCCTATTTTGTATTTATCTAACTCCCTGACACAGTCGCCCAGAGTCTGTGGTTTGAGGCTATACCCTGTACCTCAGAAGCGATGAGTTCCAGCCCGCGGAGCTGCCTGTCCTTCTCCTTCTGTAGCAGACTCCACATGTCAGGGTCAGAGTCAGCCAGGCTCTCCTGACCTGTCCACGCCTTGTCATCCTGCAGAAATACAAGAAGAAGATTTAAACAAATACTAAGTAGTAGACATGTTGACTGTACATTTTGGTTGACTAGAATTGAATGCAAATACTAGTATTGAAAACACACATTTCCAGTGAATCTTAGTTCAAATCTCTTTCTGGCATTTGATATTTTAGATGCTGATACTGGATGCCACCATAATCCCCGACTAGGTATTATTTAACAAGGTATAATCTGACTAGGTAAAGGTAAAGGTATTTTTGAAAATTCTTGATTTACTCTGTGACATTTGTAACTGGTTAGCCTGGGTGCCATCCTCCATAGTTTCTGCCCGCTCCCTAATGTCACTGGGTGCCCAGAGACATTATGGAGTAGGCGCACCCAGCAACATTAGGGAGCAGGCGCACACAGGCTATTTACAATGTACCTGTTAGGTCACATTCCAGCAACACTAGATCACGTTCAGTTGTTGATTCTGAAGTTTGAAGATTTAGCGCACATTGTTAATGTTAGGTTTTTTTTACCATAACTGTGGCTCTCATGACATGATTTCCAGCTTAACGTCCCTTCCAAACTTCCCCAATCAGGGTTTTGAAGACCAGTTACATGTATACATGTACATCCTTACCTGGTTCTGTGCAGTGGCTGACATGACCCATCGCTGTTGGGACACGCTTGTCGTGACACGTGGCAACAGTTGGCAATTTGTCCTCAAAGCCTGGAACAACAAGTAAACAAAAAATAGTCAATAAATGAATAAGACAAAGATGTCAATATCATTAATAATTGGGCTCTCATTCTCAAGTAGATTCAAATATAACGGAAATATCAATATATATTTAATAGGATGATTAGTTTGACTTCAGGTATCTCATGAACAGAATCTATATATGGTGATGACAGAATCTCAGACCAAAGTAGGCATTGACTTCAAATTGATTGCCAAAGCAATTCTTTATCCAGTGCTAAATCTTTGTGGCAGTTATAACATATTTCAGTACAGGGAAATGACCTTATAATGCCTCAGTACCAAAGGTCAAAATGACTAATACACTGTGCCCATATCTAAACAAAAAAGGATACAATACACCGGTACCAAAGCTCAAGGTAAACACTGTTGTTATCCTTTAAATCTGCAGTTCCTTTTCGCCCTTATTCGAAAATATTGACTTGTCCAGTTGCACCTTGGACCACGCGCTGTTTTTAAGGAACTGTCAACAAGTCACCAGAGTTCATTGATAACCATTCTTCTCTAATTTATTTATGAGTAGCGCACATGACAGTGACAAAACATAGAACTCGCATCTGGAACAATGGTCTTTTATTTTATTCACATAATAGCATTTAACAACAGATATAATTTATGTTTAAATGAATTACTTAATAGATTTTATATAACAGTACAGCTTGCTAAGTACTTAAAACTGATTCAAGTTTGAGAGGATTGTAAATTTTAACTGATTGCAAATTTATTATACCCATGAATGCCATACTACAAAATACATCTCTAGCAAAGCAATATGTAGTTTATTTCACAAATATCTGTATAAAAATAATTAAATATAGGAATGATAACTGAGATTCAACGTTGTGTATAAGTTGGGGAATTAAAACAGTCAAGGACGTTCATATTATAATTTAGAAGGGTCGGGTTACTTCGAACCAAATTAGGTCACAAAGTTTCGATATAATTTTGGCACAGCATACAGCACATTTCCACGCTGTTTACCTTCGTGCTATTCCTCTTAAACAAGTGATCTAATTCTAGTTCTAGTCTTCACATAACAAACTTATGCAATGCCAAGCAATAAAGAGTGAAAGTCGATTTCTTTGCAACTGTAGTTGACGTGGTACGTGTACAGTACGTAACTGGACTAAGAGATAAACACCCCCATCGTGACCCAAAAAAGAAACAGAGCGTTACCTTACTAAGGACAGCGGTTGCAGCCGATCGTAACATGGTGTTGGAGGATGAATAAACCTGTGAATTAATACAAGACGTTTATAAATGCAACTTAAAGTTGGATCTTTTCCGTACAGGGGTTGAACTGGAGACGAACGTCACCGAACTGCTTTTCGCACGTTGTCAAAGAAGGCAGCAAAACAACAATAATTTACCTTCGTCTATTTAGCTTATTGATTTCCACAAATCGCTTGTTATCATAATAATACATGCACAATATATTAGTTGTATTTATAATGATCAATATTCTTGACAGTTTTCGTCAGATCAATCTAAATGTGCTAAACAATGTTGGTTACGGTTTTATCGCCCTCTTGTAGTGTCCCGACACAGAAGCTAGCGTCACATTCGCGGAAGCGCTTTCGTAATGGAAATTTTCGCAGCTGTGGAAATTTCCGAATAGTGCGATATTTTTAGGGCCCCGACGGGGTATGTGACGTTAAGTAACGGTTATCGCTGCAATGTTACGTGTGTTCTTAATCTTTTCATTTATGTTTCAATCGTGTTCTAGGGTCTTCTAGGCTTCATCTGGTTTCAGAAGAGACTCGGCCCCGTTATATTTATTCCCTGGGGACTGCCGGGGGCGTGTTGTGTAAGCAAGGAGTTATCTCCTTGGTGCAAGCATGGAGGTAAAAGAGAGAATCTCATTTTTCTACCTCCATGGTGCAAGCGACACGAAGACATTTCGCAAGTGTTCGTGTCCTTATCGCTAGAACCAATAACAGAAATAGATGCCACGCTCAAAAACATTTCTCTGTTAATTTTGAAAACAATGTTTTGGAGGACTTTTGCGGGACCCAGTCGCTGACACCGTTTTCCGCAGCAGCTGCGATCACGTCTACCCCATATGCCAGGGCCGCAGCTGTTTCGTAACCGGTACACGTGATAATATATACATGTACCGCCCAAAGCGAGCAACTGCATCTACTAGATTATGACGGTTTGCGATTTAATAAAATGATTAGCATTTGAGCAATCAATCGTGAAGGATATTAACCTCCAGGCTTTGAGTATACATAACGATAAACAAGACATATGTACATATTTGCCACAGCATCTCAACAATATCAAACTTTCCAACTAATAAAAAACGTTCATGTTGAATCGAAAAAAAAACTAATCAACGTTCAGAAAAATGTCAATAAAATTTCTAATGAAGCAATAAGTGATGAAATTTAAGGGTACAAGAGAATTGTTTCGATCATTAAAAACTCATTTTGAAGACTGGTCAGAAAGGATCATGCGATTTTTCCAGCTTAAGTGCTTTGATATTGCTCGTCTTTTTTACCCTCCCGCATTACTTATTTCCTAGTCCAGGAAGCAATTTTCTTTTCAGGTTTATCCACTACCTCCTCCCCTCCGGATCCATTCTTCCTTCATTCAAAAGTATGTACAATGTCATCTATATAGCTATAATAGTCCAGTTACCACATTATGATTTCTCATGGTTACAGAATACTCCACTAGTACTCATATAAAGATTGATGGCTCAACAAATTACACATCAACGACCGTGTTAAAGGTAATTTGTTTACTCATCATCATACTAGTTTAAAGAGACGAAACTGTGTCAAAAATATCACCTATTAAAGTTGTACAAACACTGATCAAGCTTCTCGACCGCTGGGCCTGAAATAGCTTCTGTTTGGGTTATCATAAGTATAATTGGTGACCGATACGGGAGGTTTGTGGTCATAATTGATATGGGATAGAAATCCGGTCACCAAACCCGACGGGACTACCTGGGTCACCTTACATCTGTGTACCCGGCTTCAATGGGCGATCTCCGCATCCACAATGCGAACGCGATACCGACCCAACTATTGCCTTACGGCTCCCGCTGTTGTGAACACCTACTCTTGTAACCAAAGCTGGTCCGTTCTGCTTCGATACAAATAGTAACCAAACAAAAACAATAGCTGTGTACGGTCCGACAAACCTGAATTCACCGCGGCAGTGTCTCCAACCAAGTTCTGATGCGTCAGACGTCAGATTCGGTTGGACAGAGTTAAGAAGAGTTAGGCGTCAAGTTCGTGGAAGTTTGACGTTTTCAGACTATCTTCTGGATACTATAAGACGAGGTTTGCTTTTCAACTGAGTTCAAGTTGTCGAGTCTACCAGGATGACAAGTTATGAGTACTTGACAGGGAACAGCTCACTAAGGTGTCGGAGTAAGTTAGAGCCCTTCCCTCCTCCGTGGAAGCCGCAAAGAAGAGGAAATGACAGACAGCAAAGATTCGTTCTGGACAGCATCTGGGCCCAGGTGAGAACATCTAACCTTACTTTCTATAAAAGTACTATGTAAGTCCGCAATATTTTGTGTTACCCTCCAAACAAAACCTCGTGATGTGGTTCACACTGGAAGTACACCGGACAAAAGATAAGCGTGAATCCGGCAATCAAAAAGCATCACATAATTCGGATATGAAGAATAGTGTCTAAAAGTTTTGTTTGTTTGAGTACAAGGTATGATGGTTTTTAATGATTGGTGTCACCAACAAACTACATGGTACCGTTATTGCATACGGCCTGTTTACACAAGCGTGAAATGGTATTGTTAAGGCTACGGTGTATGGAGAGAACAACTAATTAGTAAGTTTAGAACATCGGCTGATTGCTGGAGCGTCATAAAAAGTTAAGTCGTATAAATCCTTCATACACTGCTAGCCATGCTACTTCCCCAAGAAAATATGCCCAAATTGAGTTTGAACATACATCGAAGCTATAGGACAAGTTGATTTTTCATCAGATGGTCCAGTTTCATCCCGTTGTATTTCATGTAAAAGTTTTCTCCTTTTTGTATTTCATATAAGATGTAACAATATATAGTAGTTATGGCCTTCTATGTATATTGGCTCTAGTTGAAACACTGCAGTCTATCAGAAAGAGCTATAGACTGTCCCTATATTGGTATGTCTACAACAGTATATGCTCGAGCGGGCCTATTACGCTGGGATGAATGCCATCATTGTTAGGCTTTTGGCATGCACCCGATTGTGAGCTTGTTGTTGGTAGGGAGCGGCCAGATCGCTGTCTGAAGTTGAAGGCTACTACTACTATTATGTTGTGTCAATAAAGTTCTCATGTATTGCATACATGGAAGACAAAGTAATTTCTGTCACTCCTATCGACGAACTTTGCCCAACCGATTGACTACGTATCATACTGTCTAAGGTGTCAGATTCTTTCATGGATACTTGCACATACAAACACTGTGACATGTCACTACGCAAGGCTGTATGTACGTGTACGGGTAGATTGATTGGACTCCAAGCTTCACATAATAAGCTAATCTATAGCCTGTAAAACGTATTTCAAGTTTGCACCGGTACCACAGAGCCGTGGTTTGCAATCGCCCAATGTTTTAGCTAAGGGTTTTTACTATTGAATAGTCATATCTAAGGACAAAAGCCCTCAACAATTATGTAAACCTAACACAGACGGTTAGAACTGATTGTTTCAATGTGAGATGTTTGTGTCCACAGTTCCAGCGGAGGAGAACTCGGCCCGCCATGTCTAAGTACGACTCACTCCTTCACCCTGACGCGCAGGCCTACTTCCGCTCACCTATCGTCAGAGATGTCTTGAAGAAAACCCTTAAACAGGTACGTGAAGTTGAGACTAGGTCTTAAACAGACGCGAGAAAAGTAAGGCCCTGAAGAAGTCCTACGTAAGGCACGAACGACCGAAGAAGCTAACAACGGGCAGATGGTCTTAACATAAATGTACTCAGTAACGCTGTATCTAGATCTCTGCTAGATTCTCGATTACGATTTAGATAAGCCAACGCAGCAGTACCCATCTAACTCGCGCACTATAAACTATACAGGTACTACACTATACTCGTATTACATCTGCCAGTGTTTCATGTGTTGTTTCGTTCTAGGTTCAGGCCAGTGACATGGACGAAGCTGAGAAGTCTGCTGTGATACAGAAGATGTTGATGGCAAGCGGACCGAAAGGCTCCAGACTCCTGCAGCAAAGCGTCGTGGTGGACAACCTGTCTGAGGTTCCCGGGTGAGGATACTCGTACCATTATTCCCCCTTCCAACACTGCAAACTCACTGTCTTCTTCATCTTCTCTATGTTTGTCCTCTGTCTTTTTAAACGCTTCGCGCATTACCCATCTTTTCCATTCTCTTCCTGTTTTCCTGAGTCAGCTTTAAATTTTCCGCCTCTTCTCCCATCTTTCGTCCTTCGTCAGAATATTTCCTCAGTTTTCATCTTTTACCTCTCTGCCTTCTCCTTAGGTCAATCTACTCTAATTTACTTTTTCATCTTCGTCTTTTTCCTCCATTAACTCTTACTCTTAACGTTAACGTTGTTTGTTGGTACCCTTTTATTAATCTGACAATACAGAGGATAATAGATCACACGTTAGATCGCAGAGGGCCGGGATGGATAGATAGATAGATAGATAGATGGATGGATGGATGGATTGGTCAGCTTATTGAAATAAACACGTGTTTTCCAGGTGGCCGTCCCACCCCGACCTGCACTATGACCCCAGGAAGGACCAAAAGGCCAAGGGTTACTTCACTCTGCGGGGGGTCCAGGACCACATCCAGCTCACCTGTTCTCTACATCCGGTACGTTTACAAATGTATCATATGATATTCAGTTCATTGAAATTTCTTATATGCTGCTATCATTGATAAATTGAAATGGGTCAAATTATGTTATAATACTTTAATAGTTGTTATGCTACTCATTCTTGTGGTTACCACACCAGCTTTCACGATGATGTACAATTTGCTCATTTTGTAGGGCCAATGACATTTGAAATACTTTAGACATCCTTGGTAGAGCCCATAGCGCTGTGACCTGTAAAACAAGCTTTATCTTTTCATCATGTGTAAAAGCAGGTCTTGCGTTTCCCGAGTGTGACACAGCAGAACAGCGAACCGTGTACTTTGGTATGGGCGGAATGGGCATATAAATATATCCCCATAGGCTGCCGGTAATGAGCATAATCCCGTACAAACAACAGGCAGCGATGGGCAACCGCGAACCGGTCCGACAACTTGTCACTATTCTGGGCCCGCACGAACGTTGCTAGGCGCTTCTTGTTTACGGGGCGACTCAGGTCAGTCGGGACGGAGTCATCCTTTCACAAGTGTGCGTCTAAACTCAGCTACTGTTTTCAAAACAGAACCTTTAAACCTATAAAGTAGCTTTAAATCGGTGAAGTTGAGTTGTTTCTCGTGTTTGGAACCACTCAGGGCGAGAGGGAGCTGCCGACGAAGATGGCCCGGCGGTCTGGAGGGTTCGTTCCCGAACGCACGGCGGAGGAACTGCAGCGGTTGGAGCAAGGCTTCGTCCTGGACAGCATAGCCGTCAGCAATATCTCCAAGGACTACTCCAAGGCTCAGCCTAAACTTGGGCCCGCCATCCCGCCTTACAACTCGCAAAAGGACAAGAATGCGGACAGCTACTTCAAGTTCCAGTGGGCGCCCACCGTTCTGAAGAGAAGCAAACAGGTGAGACACCTGGTATGAATTTTGTAAACATACCACGACAAGAACTACCATGCACACACCGCGCTAACCCAACAATATCTTCGAGAACATGTACAGTGAGCTGTTTTGCCTCTTTTTCCTCAGTATTACATTTCTATGATTCCATAACAAATAGAAATCGAGTGGCAAAACTCATTGGTATTGTCTTCAAACGTTCTAAAGTTGCACTGCCAGAGAGCCAAAGGGCATAGATCGTGGTTTGACCCATGGCGCTAGTAGATAATTTATTCCTAACTACATCCAGATAGTGTATAAAAGTCCTTGTCCGACATGTACTTATTTTAGAGTAATTTGTAAGTTACAACAAGAAAGCAAATAAGTGAGAAGTTATAATAGCCCATTATCCACTTTTTGATTGCACCATTACGTACTTGAGTATCGAGTTTATGGTATCCAAATTACTTCGTGCTATGGGAATGTTGACATTTATATTGGACTTCAGACCATGTATTGAAGTAGCCTGGGTACCATCCCCAGTAGTATATTCGCAAACTCTATAACTGGGTCTGGACTTGCACACATATAAAACGATTGGTCATGACGTCACGTAATGAGCTAGCCCGAGCAGCGGGGCTTCATTTGATTGGCTGAGCCTCAGAGGCGACGGCCAATGGCGCACCTGCATTATTCAAGTGATGTTTGTTGTTTTGTAAACACAGATCTTCGCGCGAGTGTTCCTTTTCTCGGTGCGTTCTTTTTTTACCGGTAGGACGCCCAAAACATCACGAACAAAATTATTCAATGCATCTTTTTGCTCATTTTTGAGCGACGATATTCCGTCTAAAACGTCCAAAACGGACGTGATTGCAAGGTCAACATCAACCTCCGTGAGCTGAGCGGCTTGTGCGTTAGCCATGTTGATGATTTATCACGGAAAGACTGACTACGGCTATATCATGTGCGCTTTAGCGTTCGGTTCGCCGTCGGACATGTTGATGATAAGGCGTTCGGACGTTCGAACGGACGCTAACGTCGCCGTTCGGACATCCGAACAGCCCTTACCTAATATGTACACACCCTAAAAAGGGCTTAGACGAGTAGGACCAATCAGCGCGCTCGTTCAAAATCTGAACGAATATTTAGACTCCAGACGCTACATATGTGTGCAAGTCCAGACCCAGTTATAGAGTTTGCGAATATACTACTGGGGATGGTACCCAGGCTAGTATTGAAGTGGATGAATAAAAGTAAGGGAGCCACACATTTGACAATCCGATGTGTATTACATTACTAGTATTTGGAAAGGAGGGCGAATGATCTGTACGGTCAAAAGTACTAGTAATTGTAATCATCATGTACTGTATACTAAAAGTAACTAGCTAGATTTTTGTGATCCAGCGTCAATTGAGATTTTCTTTCGCCAACTTCTCATTAGGGCTACAATGTACTAGTATTCCAGTTGTATTTGGAACTAACTGTGGTATAATGCTTCTCTTCAGGACAAAGGCGGTACTTCTGTGATCCAGCGACAATTGAGATTTTCTTTCGCTAGCTTCTCATTAGGGCTACAATGTAGTAGTATTCCAGTTGTATTTGGAACTGACTGTGTTACACTATGCTTCTCTCTAGGATAAGGGCGGTACTTCTATCGAGGGACCAGTGATAGACCGTTTCCATACCTACGGCGGCGGGCACCAGTACCTGTCCAAGCGGAACCAGTTTGGCGCAGGTGTGTTTTGAGATGTGTAAAGCCATGAGTTACGCCCCTCATGAATTTTCATGCGCTGTACATGTGTCTGTTTGAATGCTATGTGGTCCGGACAGATTTTCTTCTAGTTACCTTTTCAAGTTAAAAAAAACGTGAAAACTTAATTCGGTTTAACAATTGCGGAAATCCTTACGTCGGAATTATTCATTAAGCACTATCATAAAAAAAACGCACTTTCGAATGCGCCACCACAATATACTGCTTTCAACATGAACATAAAGATGTCTACTGCTCCTTTTTGGTATAAAATACGTTGTATTGTCATAACTAACGAAGTGGGCAGTATTGTTGTTTTTTTTTCATTAAAAAGTCGAAATGAACTGAAGGTCCTATGGATGGGTGAGTCTTCCTTACCCCATCGAATGCTTCAAGTGTAAACACCTTCAAGGATAACAACCTGCACTTTCCTACCATTAAGTTCAGTTCAGTACATTCTAACGTTAAAACGATGGTATTTTTTCTTACAGGTCACTCGAGAGAGCTGGTGGACGGACATGCACAGTTCATGTCGGACGTGAAGGCGATGAACGGCTACCACGGTCCGTTCGGCTTCCGACGGAACACTCCCGAACTGCGCACACGGCCATCCCCCTTCGGTCTGGACCCGCGCTCACCCACCCAATGAACTTTTTTTTTCTGTTCCAACATTTATCACCAGACGTGGTGACCACCCAGTGAACTTTGCACACCTGTACAGTAGTCCTTTGTATATCTGTGACAGGCCTGCGATATAGGCACTCCAAACGGAGATATCTGTGACACTGGATACGTGACTGGTCAATGGGTGCAGATATGTGACAGCTCCGTACACACATATATGTCACAGGTATACAAAGGAAGCGACATACCCTACCCACCTAGAAAAAGAAGTGTTTTCCTTGACTGCAAACACAGAAGCAAACATTACCGTGACACGCAGCTAAGTTCGACAGTGAATGACCTTGATAGCCTGGTTACCAAACCTATGATAGCTCCCGAGTCCTACATCCTCTCCGCAAATAGCCTGGTTACCAAACCTATTATAGCTCCCGAGTCCTACATCCTATTTGCGGAGAGGATGTAGGACTCGGGAGCTATAATAGGTTTGGTAACCAGGCTATGACCTTGATAGCAGAAAAACATATCTAGCTTTAAGACTTAGTTTACTCACTTTCCACTTTTACGACATGTACATATTTAATGTCATGACTGTCATTCACAAATCTTCCGGCAGGGGGTGGTCACAAATATGTTCTCGCCATTTTTCCTTTATCAACGTATGAATACATCCGTAACTACCATGTCCTTTGGGTTGAAAAATATATAGACTCCCCTTCGGAGTTTTTGCTGTAACAAGCTTTAGGCAAAGAATATCATAATGTGAATAATTTCAGAAATTGCCAATGCTGCAATATTTCGCGAACAAAGCCAGAGTGTTAGGAGTTGAAAATCAAAAGTATTTATACTAGATATAAATGTATGCTTGAATAGGATATTGAATAAGTTCAATTGTTGGGAAAAGGAAAGAGTTATCTATAGTATATGTACGTATGTTGGAGAGTTAAGTCATTGTCATTAGTTATGCTGGTTTACAATGTATAACCACATAGTTTGGTCTGGTAGAGTTATTTCATTCTTGTGTATAACTGTACAGTGAGAACCTTCAGTCCAATGTATGCCACTCGTGTGTGAATATAATAATAAAATGCAGTGAAGTAGGTTATTTTTGACTTATTGTCTCCGTTATGTTTATAATTCTGGTCAAAAGAAAACCAAACGCACATGCAACGCCTGCAAAGGAGGCTAGGACCTATAAGCTTCAAGGTTGGATTTCATGCTTATCCGATCAAACCACCTTGGCCATCCCTCTATCTCTAATGTAAGATTCCTTTAAAAGGCATGCCCTGCCCAATGCAATTTCAGGGCGGCAAAGATGGAAATATTCTGAATAAGGCAATCTGTATAATATTGACGCATACTATCCCACATTATCACACTTGAACCAGTTATGTATTTCATCCTTTAGGCATTTAAAACTGCAGAAATAAGCCCCCGAATAATTTAGTCATTTATTTTTGGGGTGGTACCTCATTTGCATTTTTGGGATTGCTTCATTAGCATATTTGGGAACGCTTACAGCAGCTGGGTCATGACCTGACAAAGGATCAGCTGGGTCAAAGGAGAGCGGGATCGCTACGCCGGTTTACAACAGAAATACCTCCAGCCAGTAAGTCTTTCTCCAATTTAAAACGATTTCCTTCGTATTCGATCGACTTTGGGGCCTCCTGAAAGGGTTCTTTGCTTGCCCACATAATTTTTCGTATGTCCATGCTTGGTCTCCATGGGAGGATCTCAAATTTCGTGCTAGCATCATATGAATACGGAAGCGACCTTCGCAACGCTGAACAACACCTGGCCCAGTATTTTAATAGATTCCTCGAATAATCACACGTCGTAGGGGGATATCCTTGGTAACATAGAGGTAGAATTGCTTCGCCTAGAACCTCCTTGGTAATATCTAGCTATCGTCTCCTTACAGGTGCATGTCTGAGACACACCTTGCCCAGGTATTGTGACAGGTGTGTTAAGCGGGGAGATGATATTTTATACTGCACTGATATACCTTTAAGGTAGTATTGTAAGGGCATGTGTACGGTACTGATGATGAGAAACATTGGTGATGACACTGATCACACCTGTAATGTTATGATTCTAGTGCCAGGTGTGTTAGGTGAGAAACCAGTGGTTAACAGTACACCTGTGACCACACCTTTGCCAAGTATATACCTACAAATATATTTAAACACCTCTCACCATACATGTACCAGAGTATAGGTGTGGTCACATGTGTAACCACTGGTTCCTCCTTGGGATGATAATATCATATTAAAAATCTTTCTGTCCTGATCTTTTCGAATTGCCCAGCCCCTTATTTAATTAATACATATAATAGTTAGGAGCATGTGATCTTTTAGGCTCCTGTGTTCCTAGCTTGTTTTTATAATACTATATCTGCATTAAACAAAGGTATTACTACACTCTTGATTTATCATTATCAAACACAGCCCCAGCCTCTACAGATGGCAGTGGTTACATTTGAAGACGAGGAGTTTGAGAAGGTTTGTAAGGAGCTCCAGAGCCCTGATCTAGACGGAGGATGGGAGTTCTTCACCGAGTCACATGATGTGCAGATCCACAGGTTATACAGGGAGGTGAGTGGTCAAGGCTCAGCCTCTACCAGGCTTTGGGAAGTGGGTGGAAAGAGTAGAAATTGGCCAAATAGAGAGATAACATTCTGAGGGAGTTGGTCCAGGTGCAATTAAATGTACTCTATGGTGGACCAACTCCCTTGTCATGTTATCTCTCTATCTGGCCAATTTCTGCTCTTTCCAGCCGCCTCCTGAAGCCTGGTAGAGGCTAGTCAGGGCTTGGTGATGACATTTTCTTGATAAAACATCTTTGATACATGTATAGGCAATATTTCTTGGCTTTGCAGGTGTGGCTGTAGAAGGTACAGTACTGTGTAGACATCTTGCAAGCATGGTGTGAACTGCAGCAAGTGTAGCTGACTTCAAGCACTAGCTAACAATGCAACTATGGTATGCCTACAATGCACATGTACATGTATGATCTGGATATGGTGCCAAGGGACATACCAAGGTGAAGAAATATAAGATAAAGTTGAAGGTCAGGCTGAAGTTGAAGTCGCAAGGGTCAAGGTCAAGTCTGGTGGTGGGACGTTTCATATAAAATCCAAGTCTTGTGTCTTTTTTGAAAGAAACAGCACAAGAAAGCATACATTTTGAAGACCGGAAGAAAATCAACAACATGACATGGTATGATTTCTTAAGTCCATGAAACTGGTGGTGGTGGAGAATTGTAGCCTGGGTGCCATACTCTGTAGTTTCTGCCCGCTTCCTAAAAGTGACATTAGTGAGCAGGCGGAAACTACGGAGGCACCCAGGCTAGGAGAATTGTTCATAGTCTAGATTTTTTATACTTGGTGTAATGGTGTAGTGATATTTCTACATACAGGTGAAGATGGCTATATTTCGAACAGTTACATGATATCATGTCTTTGTCAGGCAGTTAGAACACATGTACATATACCAGTTCTTAAACTACAGTTTAGAAAAGTGTGATAGTTTACATGACATTTTAATGCAATGTATTTATGGTGGGGACACTTTGAGTGTAAAAAAATTTGTATGAAGATTGATCGGATCAATACCTTTTGAAATCCCAAAGAACAACAAAGTACATGTTTTGGTTCTGACCAACATGTGACTAACACATGTGTACACTACAGGAGTCAGGTCTGTATGAGTACAAAGTGCTGGGAACACTAAGTGACGTCACTCCATCAGTCTGTGCAGAGGTCTACATGGACCTGGAGTATAGGAAAACATGGGACAGCTATGTCAACGGTAAGTTTCAGTGTCTGTCATTTTTTGGCAATGCCTCAGGCAGAGCCTTCTTCATATTATTGGCCCCATTTTTGAAAACAATAAAATGACATATAATCGCTAGTAGGTTTTGTAACTTTTGCTCTGAACTTGCTATGGTCATTATTTTTGGATGACAAATAGCTCTTCGGAATAATATACAAATGTGCTTGAAAGTCCTAAAAGATATTCATAGTGATTCTTTTCCTAAGTTCTTATGAATTTTCTGGTGTACTTGACTACACACCAGTATGAAGAAGATAATGTCTTTTTACTGTCTCAAACACAGACTAACATTGATGCCCATATTTACTCATCCACAGAGCTGTATGAAAGAGAGGTGGAAGGCAAGAAAGTCATCTACTGGAACGTCAACTTCCCCATGTTCATGTCCAACAGAGATGTATCCTCTCAGAACTTCACTCGCTCTTAGTGTTCAACATATAACTTCTTATTTTCCATTTTGTCAACTGATGAACAACATGAAAGTCTGTGATTTATCATTTAAGAAGACTATTTAGATTTTAATTGTGATGTCTAATACAAAAGATATTGGACTTATGGAACCCGACTTTTGGACTTATTCCTTCCTTGACAGAGACTGTTGATGTAAAGTCAAACATTTGATGAAGTCCAACATTTTTTGTGTTAGAAATAGCAACTAAAATGCATCATCTATGGTCA
The DNA here is from genome assembly GCF_001625305.1 of Branchiostoma belcheri. Lineage (NCBI taxonomy): Eukaryota > Metazoa > Chordata > Leptocardii > Amphioxiformes > Branchiostomatidae > Branchiostoma > Branchiostoma belcheri. The sequence continues at coordinate 1,366,185 of NW_017803910.1, read as the reverse complement.
TATATTGTATGTGAGAAAGTCCTACATGTATATGGACTAGCAATGATCTTTTCCTTTGTCATCAAGTTTATTTCCTAAGAGTGCACAGTGCCCTTGACTGCACAACAGTATGTGTACATGCGTGAACTGCGAGAGTTTGACGTGGACTATGGTCATGTGTGGGCAGTGTTGGCCCAGAGTACCACGTTAGGAAACGTGCCCGAAAAAGACGGCGTCATTCGTGTGGACGACTACAAGTGTTCGCTTGTCTTTGCTTCTGATGGAAAACAAGGAACCAAAGGTATGAGGCTTGAACAGTTGCAAATGCTGTTGTGATATTTGTGATTTTTTATTTCACACTGTTACACTAGTTAAAATAAGAAAACTTTGTAGGTATGTTTATTATTTTTCATAATTCTTTATTGTTGCAGCCTTCATGTATTACTATGACAACCCAAAAGGGATGATTCCAACCTTTGTTATCAACTGGGGAGCCAAGGTGAGTTGAGGTCACTTTCAAATTATTCAGTCTGCTTGGCCTAATCTACCACATGTATTTTATAGCCATATACACTGTACAAAATCCATTCTTTACAGACACCTTAAAGCATGTGTAAATGTTCCGTTGTTCCCCCACGTGTATGTTTACATATACTTTAAGGCAGGATTCCTTGCAGTTATCTACCCATTGGAGGCTGGTAGACACTAACTGATTACCGGTATCTATGAGGGTCTGCATGGGGGGTAGTGATTACGAATTAAGCAAAATTGACAATTATGCTAAATTCTCAGAGCTGATCATGAACAATTACGTGTTACAGCTAATGTGATTACAAATTATAATGATTTTGAGCAGCTGCCTACAGATTATGAAGACTAAAAATGCCTGATTACACCTTACGAAAAAGGCCCTATATCTATATCTGACTTGGTTTCTGTATTCTAACACTATGTATTGTTTTTACAGACTGGTGTTCCTGGCTTCCTGACTTCTATGCAGAAAGCCTGCAGGAACTACCCGGAATTCTGCAGCAAAAGGAAAACTGCCACGTCATAACACAGGAACTCACAAACTACTCTCACATATAGGGAAGATTGCACGTAACAAAACTGTGGGTAGATAGAGGAAAAATTGAAGGTAGCAAAACTGTTAGATAGGGGAAAAATTGAATGACTTGTGGCTAGATTGAGGAGAAAATTGAAGGTAGCAAAATTGTATGAGAGAAAACTTGATGTTGTAAAACTATGACAATGTAGTGAAAATGTTGTGTCCACATGGAAAAAATGCTAGAAAAAATACTAGTAGCTAGAAAAAATGAATCAAAATTGTGTCTACATATCGGGATTAATCAATTTACAACAAATTTCCCTACATATTGAAAAAAATTGAATGTAGCAAAATATGCTCTACTTCCTATTGAAAAAGTAGCATAACTGTGTCTGTATATTGGAAAAATGACATGTAGCAACTTTGTGTCTGTAATGTTATAGATATAACATTGATGTGTAATTTCTTCTTTTTATAAAAGTGTGATGCCAGACTGAAATTATTATTCTTAGTGTTTCTGGCAATTTTAACATATTACAAGAGGCACCAATTTGATTTTACGAGTTTCAGAATAACAGCAACAATACACCCGTCAACTTCATCAAGCAACAAAAACAGTTGACGAATGGCCGGAAAAGTCACACCGTTACGAGCCGTTTCTGTAGATGTGTTAAGTGATATTCTTTCTATAATTAAATTCTATTTTCCGGTTATTTTTCCTTGGGTCTTGCATTGTTTTTTTTAAGGAGTGTCCAACAGGTTGGTAATGGTGACTGACAACAAAAAGCAGTGGGTGTTACGTCGCCTGCTGTCCATATACAGGTACAAAATGCACATCTATTCATTCCCTAATATAATTACCCGCGTTAAAGCATTACTATGCGATTCAGGTGGATTTTCAGTCCTTTGAATTCCAGATTTCCATGGACAATTCCGAGTAAACTAGGAGGATTTCCGTCGCGCAGCAAATTGTTGTCGCGCCTACGCACAAGGAAAGTTCAGTCACACTAACGAACCGTGAAGAGTACATTTCTGAAATTCTGACCAAAACCTGGAATGTTTACCAACAACACGCCAAAAACAGACACTGACACTCTCATAAAAAATACATACAGATAAAAAGTAAGATTAAACAGTTTTAAGTCGTTCTAAAAGGTAAACTTCGGTTCAACGCTTACGTAGTCGCGGTTTGTGTGACGAATAGCCGCCGCTCGTGTCTCATGGTAATTAGGAATGTAAAGAACGCGTTGTTGGTGGAATGACGACAGGTAAGACGACAGAAACCTGTCACGGCACACTAGGCATGGACAATGATGCGCCCAGGAAAGGAATGGAGAGGAAAGTAGGAAGTTACCGAACGAAATTCTAATACAAAATGTATCTACTGAACGCAAAAAAAAACAACTGGAAAGAATGGATTTTATTTCACGAGAAGAAAAAAATTGATACATTTGTTAAAACGTTTAAGCGAAAATTGGTAAGTAAGTTACGCCGTAGATGGGTCGTCTTTTCAACTGCTTTCTTTACTTCTCCGCCGAAAGTCAGTTTGAAGATACACCAACAGGAATCGACACCAAACAGTATCTATATCCGTCGAAAATACTCATCGTCTACTTTGGGAGCAGGTACGCATGATGACGGTGTGAATTTGATCTAGAAATAGCAACATGTTAGGTATAAAGATCACAAAAAACCTGCTCTCAGATCAATCGAGTCGACACCTGTTAACGATCATCTTCAAGCATCACCATGCAGAAAGGACAAGGTCAAGGTAAGGTTTAATATTGCCCAAGATTTTACTTCACACGCCGCGCTGTGCGAACGTCTGCACGAACGAATGTCCCACACGAATCCGTTATGTATATTAAGTACTGACTTGGTTTAAGAGATACATGCGCATTATACATTCACCAAGGGGATGCGGTCAGAATATTGAAAAGCTCAGTTTGCCTGTCGTTCTTATGACGTTTAAAAACAACTTAACGGCAGTCAAAACTGTTCATATGATGTTTCTGGTGACTTTTATATACATCGACAGCTGGCTATGGTTTTGTTGTGCATTTCCTAGACTCAACAGTCGCGTTTCTGAATAGCCTAATAGTATTGAATGACTAACTGAATCAAAGTTTATCATTGTGTCTTGCGACTACACGCCGCCCAGCCAAAATGGGTCGGGTGAATTTCATAATGTCCGTCCGGATGTACTTAACAGAAATGATACATTTCGCATGATTAGAAAACAAACAGACCTCATGACAACAATTTGGGCCGAGGATAAATCCTTGCGGAACACTTCCCTAGTGGTGCAATCGCGTGATTATGAAGTGTAATATGTCATTGAGATAGGAATGTGTGACGCATATTGTCACTGACCCGCATCACCTCTGCATAATCTTTTACTTTAGCTACAGCTCATTTATTTTGCTGCCTGCTCTTTTCCCTGCCATTTGTATCCACACGTAGACCTATTTGTATTGGCCGCTACAAAGGATTTATTCCCTTGCGGGAATAATCTCCAAGATCTTTCGGTGGCTGCAAAGACAGTATCTAATTGGCCAGGCAGTATATACGTATCCAATCAAATCTCAATCATGTTGACAAAAATCGTAAATCCGATGAGTTCACAGTTTGACCACATTTTTCTTTAAATTTCTAAAAAAAAAAAAGGAGTTTACACCAAGGCGCTCTGTGCGGTGTTGTGCTTGCTGGTAGCGGTTCAGACTGCAGGCGCCGTGCCGGTCAGGCACAAACGGGACAGAACACCCTGTAAGCAGATGGAGGTCAACAGCAGGCTGGCCATCAGACTCCGGCTACATGTCACTGATCTACGTGACTCCATCCCGGTAGGTCTCTACAAGGATGTATAGGCGGGTGCGTTTGATGAAACGTAAGGTGCGTGCGTGTGTAAAGTGTGTTTTACGTGTGTTTGTTTGTGTGTGTGTGTGTGTGTGTGTGTGTGTGTGTGTGTGTGTGTGTGTGTGTGTGTGTGTATGTACATGTATGTGCGCGTGTGTGTATCATTTAAGGGGCCTGAATCTATCAGTAGTATTTTATTTGAATTTATTTCTCCACCAGACTCCTTTGCAGGCTGAATAAATTAAATCTGCCTATAAACAAAGGGATGTAACTGACCAGAGGAGTTAGCCCGCCATAGAAGGTCCAATTTGCCTGTACGGTATACCGTAGTTCGTAAAAGCTATGTAGAAGCCTTGTGTATTATCTAAAGACATCTGACTTCCCTCTGACAACAGGTGGACCCAGAGGAGCAGGACCTCCCCACGCTGTTCCCCAGCCTCTCCCAGTCATTCAGCAACCGGAACAATCTCACGGTCAGTCAATAAACCTTCAATAACCATTCGCTCATTTTCCTATGATAAATCACATGACGCCAGGCAATATGACCCTGTGAATGTAAAGAGGCTAGAAAGCATAGAAGTGGTATAATTTTAATCAGTTACTCTATTGGGTATTTCCCCTACTTGTTTACCAGATATAGACCTCGTTGGTCACGATTGTGACAGACATCAGCATCACTGATTTTCTCTGCATGCCAATACAACGATATAGATACTTGAAGATGACAAAATGAGATTGAATGGATCTGGATCCAAATGTCCACGGGCAACCAAGCTTTTCTGCCTGTGAACAATCTGGTTTTAGAACGATATTTCGAACCGGTTAACCCTAAATATGAATTGTGACTCGCATTGGACTGGGACAAGCTATAGCTTGACTAAGGTTACCCTGAGAACAACTAAAAAAAATGAAAACGAACCGTGTGTGTTGTGTTCAGCACCAGGGCAGGTTGCAGTGGATCGAGGACCGCCTCTTGATGTTCCGTGAGATGATGATGGCGTCACGCGCGGAGGGCGACTGGACCCCCGAGCTGAGGAGGAAGCTGCAGAGGGTGATAGACGACACCCGAGGGCTGGTCCGGGCTGTGAGAGTGGCGGTAAGTGACGTCAAGACAGTTTCATTGTTAGCCTCTGCCAGGCTTCGGGAAGTGGCTGGAAAGAGTAGGAAAAAAATACCAGGCTTCAGGAAGCGGCTAGAAAGAGTAGAAATTGGCCCGAAGAGCAGTTTGCCAACTCCCCTGGCTTTTTGGCCAATTTCTATAACCACAGTTTCATTGTCACTTCTACGACCGGATCTAAGTGTAGACCGTTAATATGACGTAAAATTGACGAAACTTTTAATACACACAGTATCATGTGAGGAACTAGTAGTTGGTGACTTGAAGACCGTCCTGTCAGCGTTGTCAATTACAGCGTTGTTATTGTCAATGTTGAATTTCATCACTTACGAACTGTTCCTCCCACCAGGCCACCCTCCTGGGCATCAGCCTGGAGCACAGTAACAGCACCCCGCCCAGCCCCGTCCCCTCATCCGACCCCAGCATGGACGCAGACGTCACGCACTACCTTCTCATCCGGGACTTCGGACGTGTGGTGATGGACGTCCATCATCAGTTTAACAGGCTGGCCCGAGCTACATGTGACATCTCGTAATGTACATGTATGTACCGGACCATATGGGCACGAGATTTCAAGATACAAGTATAGTGACCTTGTTTTGTCTCCAACCATTGCCAACTGGTCTATGAAGACCATTTGCTTCTATTATAAACTCAGTCAGTCAGTACTATGCTATTCCTGAACGTTGCCAACAAAAACGTTCACTGGCTCCCTATGGCCTTCTTCAGGAGTGAATGACCCACTACTTTTGACACGTGACCTAACAGACACGTGGCTGGTTCTGTCATGTTTGCAAGGAGTGGCACAATGCAAAACACTGCCAGAATCAAGTCAGTATTGACAGTGACCATACCCTTTCAAAATGACAGCTAGTTCATGACATGGTTTTGGGGACATCTAAAACGTTTAGAGTGACAGTCTACTCAGGCATTGTATCATACTTAAGTCATATCTTGAACGAATCGGGGACAGTGAATGGAACGCAAGGGACAAAATAAGTTCAATATTGTATCTAAAAACTCGTGCGTCTATTTTTACCTGTAGTACATACAGTTTCTGACCATGTTGCAATGCAACATTTGAGTGATGGTGTTTTGACCATAGTTAGAATAGCTATGTAGCAGAACGTGCGTAGTTCTAGAAATGAATAGGAGTAGTTGTGGTTTACCACAGAGTGTGTTGAACTGTGATACAGGTAGCTTAGATGTTCTATCAGTTCTGGATTCATTGTATAGAGACTATTTTAAGAGCTATCTTTAGATGGTGTTTAACATGATTATTATATAATCTATACATGTACTAAGATATATGTAGTGCAAATATCAAACATTTTGGGAATGTTATTAAGAAGGATGGTTAAGCATAATAACCAATTTTTGAAATTTATGTAACTGCTTAGACAATATGTCTGCAAGGAAAAGGAGCATATCTTAATGTAGTACAGCTTACATGTTTATAAGATAGTACGCAACATGCTTGTCATCAGATATATTATCATCACATGACAAGGCAGATCACTGGGGGAAGGACTGAATCTACCTAGAACATGTACATGTAGGTTCAATTCTGATGCTATTTCCAAAGATTAAATCAAGAATAGTAATTGTCATTCCAACCTGTCCTTGTATACTATTATTAATGGGATGTATCTGTTTTATGCACCTGTTTCTTCAATTATTGACTAATCTAGATATGAATATTATACTGAGTCCTAGAGAGTAAAAGAAGTAACAAGCGTACATAAAATGAAAGTACAACAAACTTTATTGAAACACTAAAGCAGATGCTTTCTCTGTTTAGTGAGCAGCAATATATACATACAATGTCTATACATTTTAAGTCATCTGTCCCTAGCCTTTTTATCAATTCTAGTCTGGTTTCCATCTTCATAGTTTTGCCATCTCCCGGACTCAGTCATATACCACTGCGTGAGTCAGAGAGAATGAACTAAGAGGATGGTGCCCAATCTATAGCAATTCTACTCTTGATATAAATAATTTTTCCTAATATTAAAACAAACAGTCACTGCTGACGAAGAATACTGTCTCTCCACCCTCCCAAATCACAGAGTTGCTGGAACATTTATCTATCTACACATTTGCAGCTATTTTGAGTTAATGAACTTCAGAACTCTACTGTGTCCTCTCACAGATCACGAAAGTGTGGCCCAAATTCTTCATAGTCTTGACGGAAACACTCTCTAAAAGGATCTCAACTAGAGGTTGCCCTTTCTTTGGACAGAACTGCGCCACCTTCTTCTAGTGATTGTTAGTGTGTTAGTCCATTACGGAGGATACCGGACCATTTTCTGTGAATTGACAGAAGTACTGTGAATTGGAGGTTTTGTAACATACCGGTAATTGTACATCCTGCAATTTGTTATGGGTTGGTGATATTTCATTGACAAAAAAACTGTGATTCAAAGGACAAAATTTGTCAGAGACTTCACATCCTGCAGCATCTATCCCAGCACATTCTGTGGTAAGGGAGGGTAGAAACTGAAGTATAAGCAATAATAATATACATTTCTCTTTCTATCACTCTCATACTAATATCATGCAATACCAGTAATGCGGCTGTTACATACATACATGCAATGGCTTGGTAACATCGGGGCCACACCTATCTAATTTCTTAGGCTTCCGATTTTGTCAGAAAAAAAAAATCACATGGACAGAGAAATACTGATGTCATGAAAGCGATGTTATGTCCATTAAATGCACCAAAACAAATGTATAGCTTCTATGGGTAAATTACAACTAGGCTAATCAGAAACAAAGAAATCAAACCAGCGTGGCCCAAGTGAACAAAACTTGCATATGACCATACCTTCAAGGCTGCACTCTTTTCAAGAGATGCCCCTTTGTATCACTATTGCTTAGGTTTAGACTTCTTAAAACACATTTGGCAGACACTGGGTCCGTTTTACACTAGAGGCAAATTCCAAGTTCATTCATACCCAAACTTATCATTTACCACTTGACTGTTTGCAATCTCCGACCTGAGATATTGGGAGGAAAGATCCCTCACAATTTTTTTGGACTGCTCCATTTTGTTCACCAGCATTGCTTAGACCATCAACAAACACCTATCATCTTTCCTCCCAGCATCTGTATGGCAACTATCAGCAGACCAATGTCATCATCATTGTTTATAAACAGTAGGTACTTGAAAAGCAGCATTGTTATAGCTGACATTTGCCACAAAGCTATCACATGGACAGGGTCATACAGGCATAAATATATGACGACTATCTTATTCTTAATATGGTTTGTCATTTCAATAAATCTACACTTTTTGCTGTACAGGTTTGTTGCCATGCAAGTCAAGATGTACTGAAATTGCTGCTGAAAAGTAAATTGAGTGGCAGGGCAAAAATAGTATGATCTAGGTTTCTGGTTTGAACAATTCATAGACACATGGCACTGCAAATAAGCTGCATGAATATACAACTGTGGCTATTTCCTTGCTATTGACAATTTGCCCTAGTGTAACATTTTACAATATACTTCTGTCATGATAATCCTGTGTTTATATCATAACATTCAACCAACTATAATGTAACCGCATTCTAAGGACTATTCCATCAAAAAGGATGGGAGGTAAAGACATTGGACCACCATTTACCTAAGTATTATACTAGTATATTATAAACCATTTCCTTTTTATCCTCCCTCCACATACTTTCAGTGGAATAGCCCTGTCAAAATCCACACTTTTCCTTCTTTAAGTTCTGAAACAACAAAAACTCTGCAACAGTGACAATAATCAAATGTATCAAAGATATCAGCAAATGCTACTTGATATAATTTCTAGTCATATCTAGCTCACTGGAGACATTTCAAGAAACTCATTTACACATTACTATACATTATGATAATGTTTGCCACATTTTCATGTAACCTTCCAGACGGTAACTGAACATGGTGGGATCATGTAATACTGGCCAAAATAAGCGGCAATCTTCTACTAAAGATGGTCTACTGGTTCTACTTGGATGGATGTAGATTTCCTTTCAAATGGGTGCGTGATATGTAAATTTGTTGGCAACATCTTCTCTTGTAAAGGAGAAAACAAAAGCATTCTTCTGTGTTATAGGTAATGTACTGACTTTGAGTAACACCCATCTTTCAAACCAGACTTCACCAAAATCTTTTATTTGCGGTATGATTTGGAAGACCAATCAGTCTTGTACAAAATGACACCTGCACACAAATTTGTCAAATTTCTGTACTCTTTCATAGTTTATATAAGTTCTGTTTGCATCATTTATAACATATAAGCATTACTTTAGCTTGAAAAGCATTTCTGGTCAGATACATTAGGAGAAGTTTAGGCACATAAACAGTTATTTGGATGGCATTCACATAGTACACAATAATCATCCTCAATATAGTAGTCCCTTACCCTTCAGTGATCGGACCACGAAAGAAATAAACAAAAACAAACAAGGCCGTGCCAACTCCTTGGTTCTTGGATGTCTTTCTGTACATAACTAGACTGACAAGATGCAAAATTAGCTTTGTGCTTGACAAGAAGTCAGCTGTCTTTCTCTTCTTTTTCCTAATTGCACGTTTTAGACTTGGCAGACTCCAAGAACCAACTACAGAACTGGGTAAGGCCTGGTTAAACAGCCTCCAGTTTAATTCTGGACTTTCAGTTTAATTCCTGACTAATTCTCATATCTCAGCAACCTTACATCTTGATATATTTCTTGCATCATTTTTACCAACAGTTCACAATATTAGCCCATCTAGATGTACGGTTGCTGAGATATGGGAATTATTCCAGAATTCCACTGGAGGCTGTTGTTACTGATGCCCTGCACCTCAGCAGGTGGAGATGGTGACGTTGATTCCTAGGTTGCCGTTGTCGGCGAAGAGTCTGGCGATGTTGGTGTCGAACACCAGGCAGTCGCTGCTGCTGATGGCGGAGGCCACGCCCTCGTGGATCGACCTGGGCGTGGCTTCCCACGTCAGTCTTCGCCGGTGGCCGTTCAATTCCAGTCTGGAAAGGCGATAAGGATCACGGTTAGAATGGTGACTTGGTGTCACCTCTATCAAAGCTGATGAGTACTGTTAATCTTTAAATACAGTGGGTTTATATTAGCTGTCACTGCTAACTCATCGCAACATGCACGCTGTTTTCATACTGTACTGTTTCAACTGCAAACTTAAAACATCACAAATGGCTCCTTTCCCTCTTACCATGAAATCAAAATGATTTACAGTATATAAATACTAATGGTTGTTTTATCATTGCTGTCACTGCTAACATATCACACAAACATCCACTCTTACTAGTGTACTGTTTTAACTGCAAACTTAAAACACCACAAATGGCTCCTTTCCCTCGAACCATGAACGTGATTTTCAGTATGTGAAAATAAAAATGAACATTCTTTACTCTCATATCTGCGCTACTGCTATTGCTGCTGCCATGCTAGATAGTGTTGCAATGTCATTTTGAACTATCAGCCCAAAAGCACCAGTTACCTGTAGGCGAAGTTCTCAGCCTGTTTTCTGGTCCCTATTAGCTGTACAATTGCAAAGAACTGCTGGTGGCCGTCGTACTTCTCCTGTTTCTCCAGGACCAACATGAAGTTATGTCCAAAGCAGGACTGCATCATGACCCAGTCTACCGCCCCGGGCAGGTTGATATCCGTGGCCAGGAACACTATGTCTTCTCCTGTTGTGGACACAGGCGTGGGAATGTTAGATACAAAGAGAACATGTGTACAGAATGCAAAAAATAACACTCGAAAGGTAACATCTGCAAAGCGAATACATAATGGTTACCTTCACGTGTCAATCTCGTCTAACTACTGCTCTCTTTGTACTTACTCAAGCACTTTTATATACCAGTATATACTTTTACATACTACTGGTGACCAGCCCCTCCAACTCTGTCCTGCTACATGATGTAACCTAACACCTACAGGAATTGTAGAAACACACACAGACTAGACAGACAGCCCAAAAAGAATACTTCAAGTAAAAAAAACATAATGCCCCACCTTGTAGTGTTGTTATTGACTTGTGTGCGTGTGTCAGGTGTGGCATGACGGCGTCCAGTGAACCCTGCCACTTACAGGACGACCCCGGACATGGGCAGGAGTACGGTCTGAAGTCACAGATCTCCTCGTGGTCCGGTTTTTCTGTTAGGTGACAAAAACAGGGATTGGTCCACTCTTCCGTTTCTGAATCAACCTGCCTAAGTCATGTCAAACCATCATGAAAAGTTCATGATTGTTTCACTGGACACTGTAAAATATTAAATATACAGAACAAGACAATTTTCTGAGTGGGGTGAAAGAGGCTATATACATCAGGGCCCACCCTTCATTCAACTGCAACTGATAAGTACATATTTCATACTACTGCCTTTTACTGTGGCCAGACCATGTCTCATCTTTTAAAGTATTGATGATATATATTTCGTAGACTTAGACCATTCAACATTCAAAATGAGTTAATGTGTTGGATACATGTTAGTAAGTATGTCACATAAGTTTCAGTCATTTCTTTCATAAATCCACTGCCTATACAATGGGATGAGAAAATGTCAGCCCCCACAGTGTTGCCAAAAATGCATCCTTCTGCTCCTAACCTCTGACCTTACCTGTGTGTAACAATGTTACAGGACAGCCTGCTGACGCATACTTGCAGGGAAACATGACTGTGCTGGCTACTTTCTCCATCGCCAAGTTTCTGATGTTGCCTAAACAGACAATAAGAAGAACAATCAAAACACAAGCAACAATAGAGTGGAGAAACAACTATAAATTAACAAGTCCAGCAGAACATTTCACAGACACAGGATAGCAATGGTGGCCACAACTTTCATCGAGAATTAAGATAATGTTGATGATGATGCAGATTAAGAATGTACACAGAAGGTATACTAGTAGCTAATGCAAGAGCTACTATGCATGTGTAGAGGGCAATACAATGAATTTTAAATTAGTGTGTTAAAAAAAGGCAGATTTCTTCACTCCTCGGCTCTTATTTCAAATTGTTCATAAGACATTAAGAGTTGATGCAAGTATATATGACAATAGACAGTATATGAAGCTCGAGCCCCCCTGCCCAGCAGTCAGTTGCATGTTAAAACACCACAATAAACAGAGCACGTTGGCAGAACATACTGCGCCTACGCAGAATCACGATTTTTCACGGTTTTCGTTGGATTTTTGGTCAACGTTGCATTAGAATTTTGCCTGTTGCAGAAGATATCTTTTCCGACATAACATTTGGAAACTACAGACGGAGTGTTAACCTTATATGCTCGAATACAACCTTATATGGGACATTCTGCGGAAGTGCTATGCACAATATATTACGGATTTCGCGCAGGTGCAGTACGTTCTGCCGACGTGCTAATAAACAGTATACAAAAATGTAGGCAGGAAATCCAAGGCCCCCTACCCAGTGGTCCTCTGCATGTTGGACAGCATGATAGTTTAGGTCTGCAGCTAGAGCACACTAGGTGCCCACTCTGGCACTGTAGTATGGGTGGGAGGACATAATCAAAGCACACCGGGCACTCAAACAGCCCCGCTAGGTCCTGTGTCGACGTGGCACTGCTGGTCGGAGTGTGCCGGTTTGGCTTCCCGCTTATTGTCTGTCGGCTCATCTTCCTACACCTGAAAAATAAATTAATAAACAAACAACTATGAATTAGTAACTAAATAATGGTTTTCTGGAATCATACTGCCAAAAAAATTCACAAGACAACATTTTTTGGATCTGCAACACCTACACATACATGTACATGAGTAGCTGTTATTATTACTACTATACTTACTTGAAAATTGCAATGCAAAAGGCTTTTGTATAGAAATATGTGCATACATGGAACTGGGGCAACCTAAAATGGTATTGGGTATCCTAGTTTGGGGCAAATGCTTTAAATCGTATTTCCAACCCTGGTGCCTCACATGTAATAATACTAGGCTAAAGGCCATCCTGTTTTCATTTAAATGATTATAATAGAGCCTGGTACTTATAAGTACAGCTGGTAGCTACTTCTTTAGACCAGCTGCAGATTCAAAACAACTGTTGCCACCCTGGAGTGCTGGTGGATTTGACCTTGACATCAGTGTGTTATGCAAGACTGAGTTTGGTGATGGCTCTTACACAAAGGCAGCAGGAGTAAACCACACCAATGACTCTTCTGACCCAAATTTTGAGTGTCTAAAGCACCCACTACAAACATGACATGAATCCACTATTGTATTGACTTCATCAGGGCCAAACGTTAGGACAGGGAAAAGCATAATATGCACTTTTTAGGTGTCTGAAAACCTGTTGTTGATATGGTTCAAGGTCATGCAAGCTGGGGTGGCCTTGTTGCCATGACACTTCTAGAACTGAGGGTCAAGGTTATAATTTCACAGGCAAAGGTTAAAGTTTCTCAAATGGAATGTTACAAGTGTACAGTCCTGTGTTGCCTGTTGACAAGTTATCATGAGTTTTGTCTGACATGTTGAGTTCCAAAGAAATCTCTGCCAATTGTCATTAAGTTTTGCTTTCTGTCTGTCACCTGGGACAGAATGGCTGGGATTTTTGTTTGCCCCAAGATGCAAAATTCTAAACAGGGACACAACAAAACAGAAGGATAGCTAGTAGACTTACATATTACACGTAACAATATTACACAAAGCATGACAAACTAGACTAGCCCATCGCGACACTCCAACCCAAATTCATAAAGGCTCTACCATTCCACAAAGACTGCTACTACATATTCGTATTCCTATTTCTCTCAGAGTCTGACCATCGGGGATTGGAACGCGCTTCCTCAGGTCATAACAGAAATCACAGAGCCCGACAACTTCAAGGAAGCTGTACTCTACTCTTGCACCTGAGGAAACAATAACTTAGGGTGCAGTGCACTTCCCCTGTGCGTCTTACCCCAACAGAGGGGTGTTGCACAGTATATCTCAAGAAGAAGGAGGATGGATGGCAAGGCTGCCGCCTGGAAGGAGGCTAGCCTTCTATGAATCATGTGAGATAATTCCAGAAAAATTATGCTGCCCCCTGGCAAGTGTGATGTGTGTAACAGCCTCCCCAAGAGGCCCAGGTAACAGGTGACCTGCACAACTCTCTAAATATTCATTTTCAAGTCGGGACGACAAGTATGTAGTGAGTCATACACAAAGCACCCCCCCCCCCCCATCAGAAATGTCTGTCCTGTGGTTTCGATGTTGTTCTAAACATACACTTTGACACTCAAAAAACATTCTCATAATTCAAATCAAACTGTTACCAGACATCAAAAATTCATATAGCAGCAACCCACACTATATTTAACCCAACGCCGTCCGTACAAACATTAAAACCGACTGTAAAGTAACAGGCAGTGAACTCCGAGCCACAAAAATTCGCCCCCACTGAGAAAGAGCGGCCATGTCTGTTTTTCAAGCGAGGTCTTCCTGACAGCTACTGTAGTTCGGAGGCGATCCCGTGTAATTGGCGGTGCCTGACGCCCAATTCTGTACGTAAATCACATCTATAAACCATCATGAACATGCTACAAGTTTATACGTACCCACTGGGGTCTAAATTTGCTTGAAAAACTCACGTTTTCACAGCTCCCAAGCCGCAACAATCTTCGGGGTTGTCACTATGTCTCGTCACAGCTCAGACTGCTATCCCATGAGTCATCGCGCAGGTTCGAAAGCCTGAGCAAGAGCGACGTCTACTGGGAACTTGCGGTACGACAAGCACGACAGAGGGACAATTTTTCCGACAATGGCAGAAGTGACTGAGATTCATAACATTTTAACCAAGGATTAAAATCTAGATTTAAGCTCCCTGTTTCAACGGAGGCATTCGTGTTTTTTTTACGTAGAGCGTAATTCCGCATCTATACATTACGATTTCAGGTATCTTCAGGCTGAGTTGTTTCTCACAGTTGGCAAGTGGCCGGAGTTTTAACTCCCCTGGCCAGTTACATTCCTGTTTAGGCTGATTTCTACTATCTATTTAGCCTGCAACTCCAAGAAGTCCAGTGGAGACTAGCCTTTTATATTAATTACCTCACCAGCCAGGCTAGCCTTTTGCATGGAGTGAGTAAAGTTGTTTCCCAAAGACACAACGGTTTTGTCCTTGACGTGAATGCAAGGAATCGAACCTGTCAGCTCTTGATCTCGTGTCCTATATGGCCTAGCAAGTCGACCCCACGCCTAGTATTTATCTCCTATCTATCTATATAACCATTATACTCACACAAACATGAAAAATAATCACAAGATCAAACTGTCTCCATTTTATTGCACCCCATCCTTACATCAAGTGAATAACCAAAATACTTATAAGTACAGAAATTAACCATATTTCTTTGTTGGAAATAACGTTAACATACAAAAACTGAATGCTGATTACTAGTATATTCCTCGAACATTTTATGCTTCTTATGCTACCGGTATAATTCTACATCATGCTTAAGAGTTATCAAACGGATGTGGAATGATTACAGGTCTAATTTCATCATCATCATTGCTAATGGCGTAACTGTTAGAGCAATAAGCTGCGAAACACTTGTTGAAGTTCAATGCGATGGCAAAAATTCGGGACTTGTGAAGCAACAAGTCACTATTCCGTGTCAGTCATCCTTTCTAGTAGCCTTCCCAGTGACTTTTCTGCAAGGTCTAGAGGGGTCAGTTCCTCTTTGTTTTTGACGTGTAGACTAGCGTGGTTCTCTACCAGTAACTTGGCCACCTCGGTCAAGTTCTCTTCACAGGCCAGGTGTAAGGGGGTGTTCCCCTGCCCGTCCTGGGCGTTGATCTGCCCCTGTTGGTCCAGCAGCATGGCCAGGACCCTGACGTTACCCCTGGACGCTGCCCGGTGAAGCGGTGTGGCCCCGTACTGGTCAGCAGCGTTGGGGTCGGCGCCGTGAGTCAGCAGACTGTCGGCGATCTCGATTCTGTTGCGCGACGCCGCGTAGTGGAGGGGGGTTTGCCCGTTGTTGTTGACGGCGTTGACTTGAGCCCCGTGTGCGATGAAAGCCGTGCAGATGTCCTGGTGTCCCGCAGACGCCGCGATGTGCAGCGGCGTCCAGTTGACGTCGTCTCGTGCTTGGACGTCGGCCTGGTATTCCAACAGGAGGTCGACCACCTCTTTCTGGCCCGCGGACGCCGCCCAGTGAAGGGGGATGCGCCGGTCTTGGTCTGTCACGTTGACCAGACCTCTGTTTTCTGTGATTTTCTCCTTCAGACGACCGACGTCGCCCTTGAACGCCAGATCACACACTTCGACATCAGACACGGACTGAGAACCGTTCACGGCGGCCATGTTGGAGTTGTGAGTCAGCAGCTCTGTGCCATGTGAGAGATCACTTCCGGTATGGGGCGTGAAAAGGGTTTTCAGCGCTACGTATTTCAATAGCGAAATAAAGCAAAGGAAACAAATAATGATATTCATCCACTTCTAATAATGTCATTGAAATAAGAAATGAATCTTAGGAATTCCATATCCGGTGATATGTGTTCCTCTTCCGCATTATATGACTATGCCAGATACACGAATTCTCTATCAGAGTCTCTCCTTGCGGCGCAAAGCATCATTTCAGTGCCGCCAAGTTCAAAGCACTTCTGACCTGATCTTTGACCCACAGGTCATTGCCCTTTGTTAATTTGTATTAATATAAACGCAAAACTTAGCAATGTGCCTGGTTATAGCATTTTTGGTCCTGTTGAACCAAATGTTCTAACCAATTTACTTTCCTATTCCGGTTTGGTTTGTTCAAGGACATTATACTTTGTTCATCTATTACTACTAGTAGTATACCTTAATGGTTTGCTTTTGCAAGGTGGTCCCTATATCCAACTTTTAACAGAAATATATTGTTCGCAGAAAATTAAAAAAAAAAACAACATTTTTTACCATTTTATTGTAAACTCTCACACTTAAATGTATTCATGAAAAATGATGTAATATGCATGAGGACAATCAACAGTTATAATGGAGACAACAATGCTGAACTGCCAACATAACATTCCAAAAGAGCACTGGTAGTTTCTAAGACTATTATGAATGTAGTAAGCAGAACCAAGCAAGTCAATGGATGGCTTTTGAAAGTGTTAATATGAATATAACTTAACTTGTATTTTTGGAGAGTTACCCCTAAACCTTTCCTGTGACAAAACTGTTAAGTACCATTCAACACAATACACATGATTATTCAAAAAGCTCCCAAAACTCACATCCACTATCTTAAATCCAGTACTACCATGCTTAACATTACCAATTCACATTCTTTTTTTGAGCTTTGCTTTAATAGCTTAGCTTACTTCTAATATCATCTCATTTTCATTTTATCTCACATAGCTAGCATGTACTTTTGCTGATTTTTACACAGTAACTTGGGTAAGTCACTACTGTAGTACCATAACACTTTTACAAGCTAAAGGCTAGAGAGGCACAAGGATTGTACTGTGAACATTAAACATTTGCATGTGAGGTATGGATGGTAATGTACATCCATATAAAAGTAGGTATGGTTGTTCCCAGCACTTCAATATTAGGAGTGAATGTTTGCATGTATCTGTAATAAAAAATGGAGGTTCAGCCTTTCCATATAAGGTGTGGATGGTAATGAAGCTGGTGTGTTACGCCGAAAGGCGGTTGTACCGGCTATACAGATACAGATGTACAACCATATCAGGTGTAAATGTTTGTATACTGTACATCTGTAATGGGGAATTCTATACTAGGTATGGTTTACTAGCCTGGTTGTGTTTAAAAAATCAAGTTTACCTTCCCTTCAAGTGTTTGGATAAGATTTAATATTTCAGCAAGTTGCATATATTTAGGAAAATTGGGAAGTAATTTGAAAACATGATTAGAGAGCTAAAAGCAATATTTCTGTGATAAACCTGTACTTTTTCTTTTTTTTTAAGATAATAGCTATTGAGCATTTCATGGAAAATAGCCCCTCCCATACAGAGTAACTTTGATGAACGCTACAGTTCCAATTCTAGTTCAATAACTATTTTTTGTCTTCTTCACTGAGATAGTGAAAGACAGACGAGAAATCCTTAAGTGGATACCCCTTATTACATAGAATTCTGTAGATCTGGTGGGCAAGGGAACCAAGGGGCGTCGGCGATTTGGTAGCTGTGGCAGCATTCTGGGCAAGACCAAGATCCTGGAAAGGGGGTATCAAATGAGAAAAAAAATTAGCCTCATTGGTACCCGTGTTACCATTTGCAAATGTTTTGCTATCACACCTTCATGTCAATATAACGTATTGTATATAAAGTATTAAAAAGAACATATTTTCTCAAGAGCTCAAATGGGATGGATGAAGTACTACTGTAAATCACTTTATACTCATGGCAGGAAACATTTCGTGGTCTGAGAAAAATGGACATGTTCACGGAACTATATGTTTGCAGTGGTGGTGGGCGCAGAAGAAAGAAAGTCAGCGAATATAAAAGTACCACAGATATAAAATAATTTCCATTATTTGACAGACAAGCAATAAGAGGCAAACTGGACCTGGAATAGGGGGATGGATAGCATGCTACAATTATCAATCTTACTAGAAGTGATGCTGGTGCAGGTATTGTCTTTTACCTTTGTCATGAGAGCAGTTCCAAACCCTCCCTTGTAGTTGTTGGAGGAGGGCACACCCTCTATGACCCCTGGGACAGGGTTATAGGTGTCACTGGCCCAACACCTACCAGTACTCATGTTTATCACACTGGCTAACAACTTTGCATCCAAACCCAGCCTGGAAAGAAAAACAAACAATCAAATAAGGATAAGATGAAAAAATCAACCTTGCTATTATTTTAAGATACAAACATCTAAGTAGAAAACAAGTGAAATTACGCAGTACCTGATGACAAATTTGTCAATGGTGGAACCAAATGTCAGCACATTGATATAGAAATAATTCTTAAAAACAGTTGAATTTCAATGATTTCTATTCAGAGAGAATAAGACTTCATAAAAAATAAGGTGACCTGACATTGGAAACAAACTCTAGCTGACCTCATGCCCAGGTTCATAGTTTCTGATACGCCGATCATCTCAATGGCCAGCAGCATGTTGTTACAGATCTTCACTGCCTAGAGAAAAAAAAAAGATACAGCATTTAAATCTGGGTAGAAATTCTTGGGACAAATACAATAAATTGTGTTAAGTTTGCGAGGACTCAATTTTGTGGTTGGATGCACTTGCTGTGTTTTAAGTTGAAACAGTACTGTAGTGAGACAGAGCTGTTCTTGGTGTGATGAGTTTTGGTTATCCAAGAATTCCAAAACCATGATCCAGTTTGCAGTACAGATAAGTGACTCACTGTAACTTGTGTAAGCGAACATAAAAGTACTGTGAAAAAATCAGGAATTACACTACCTGTCCTGAGCCGACATCCCCACAGTATACCACATTCTTCCCCATGAACTGTAGGAGCTCCTTCGCTGCCTCAAACTCTTCCTTCCTGCCTCCCACCATGAAGGTTAGAGTAGCTGCTGCCGCTGCCGTGATGCCTGTACCATCGGGAGGGGGGGAGAGTGGAAACACATTACTGTGTAAGCTAAGGTTGTAC
This sequence comes from Branchiostoma belcheri, assembly GCF_001625305.1. NCBI lineage: Eukaryota > Metazoa > Chordata > Leptocardii > Amphioxiformes > Branchiostomatidae > Branchiostoma > Branchiostoma belcheri. The sequence goes on along the minus strand of NW_017803910.1, from coordinate 1,346,625 downwards.
CTTGTACCTTCCGTATATGTCTGATTCTGAATGTTTTTGTACTTGTACCCAAACTAAAACATTAGTACACAAGAAGACAGATTTTGAAAACTGTCAGACATTTCAACTAGCATCCACTAATTTTTGTCGGTGATTGAAGAGTGTATTGTAGTGGATGCTACTTGAAAATCTAACATTTTTTTACATGCTTGACAAGTGATAAACACCACACCTCCAGACACAGGAGCATCCATGTAGACTCCGCCCTTCTTGGCGGCGACCTCGGCGATCTCCTTGGAGACAGCGGGGTCGATGGTGCTGCTGTCAATCAGGAGACTGCCAGCTTTCACGTTGCTGCAGGAAATGTGACATTTTGTGAGACTTTATTAGTACATTGTATATCCAAATTAGTGGTGTGCCTGAGGGCATACAATTACTCTTTCTTGACAATAATAATAACATAACATACAATGGCCATAAACTGGCTTTATCAAAGTCTTCAATTAAAGACAAGGCTGACAAGCACACTGAAGAAGCCATTTGGTTACCAAGTACCAACTCTGGTTATGGCAGGCAGCGAACTGAAATCAACCAAGCCTGGCCCATCTCATGGGTATTCCACAAAATCCCTACACCAAAAAAAAAAAAAACAGCTTGTAAACTACCCAGTGGAGCATCGGTTTAGAAATGTAGCATAAAACCAGTGGAGTGTGCCTACCTGAGGATGCCGTGTTCTCCACAGTACACCTCCTGTACATTAGGACTGGAGGGCAGCATGGTGATGATTCTGTCAGCCTTACCGGCAACCTCAGCCGGCGTACTGGCCTTGATCGCTCCTGCATCCTAACATTGTGGTTTCAAAACAACAGTTACTTACTCATAATAATACTTACTGTAAATTTACTCAGGCTTGCGTAGACTTAATTCTGCAGCAGTATACAATAGGAGGCAGTCATGGTTCAGGTTTGTAGCTGAGATGGCCACAGTAATGGAATGTATTTACCATTGTGATTGTGAAGTTGTGAACTGCATCAGAAATCTGAAACTACTACATCGAATGATTGTAGTGTCCACACCTGGGCTGTTTTACATATTCTATGTCCTACATTTTCGATATTGTAACAGGGTTCTGTACCAGACCCCTACACTGTGAAAAAATTCCAGTGAGAACCCTGCTGTGCTACAAAAATGAAGCCGGGAGCACAGTGAAGCCAGGACTAAAACACAAACCTCCAATGATGCCATCGCCTCTGGATACACATCATTCACAATGACTGGGTGTCCGTTATCAAGGAGGTGCTTTGCCATTGGTCCTCCCATGTTCCCTAAGCCAATAAACCCCACAGGTGTTCTCGAGGCCTAAAAAGGAAAGAGAGAAATATTAAGGTTATCAGGTTATATTAAGATACCTGAAAAAAAAATACACTGTACTTGTTTTATCTTTGAGATTAAAACAAAGTGAATCCTTCTACAAAGATCACAACCTACCACAGAAGAGACAGTTATCTTATTGTAATGTTACATGATATGTCCATTGACCAAGCAGTCCAGATCTGATTATCAAGCTCATTGTTTTAGGTAATAGTACAGGTCCCGAACTATTTCCTGATACCTAAACATGCATTTAGGTATATACATGTACACTGTACCAGTACCCCTATTCCCTGGCATAATATATGGTAAAATATTGAAAGGCTCTAATCAAACTTTAATCAAGGCAAAATATACATACCTGGTGTGCTGCTGATGCTGTAAAATAACAGAGAAATGTGCAGCATTAAAACATTATACAGTAAGTAATAGATTCATGTTCATACTCATAGTGTACCCAGGTATACCCAGAGACCACAATGCAAGATCACAATTCATGTGAGAGTGAAGGGACATCATGAGCTCATCACTTTTTTACTAGTAGTAACCATGAAGCCATGGAATTTACCATTGACCTTAATGATACCGTGGAAGTCATCGATGATCAGATGCTAGTAGCTCAGCTGACAGGTGCACAATATTTGCATATTTGCCCCCTCCCCCGCCACACCTCCTAACTGACCAATCACAGACAAGCCCAGACCACAGCTGAAAAATATATGTGAAGTTGTTTATCCACTATTTTTATATAGATATTAAACTGAGTGAGACCATACTGAAAGGATAAAAACATGTCTAGAAACTTAAAGGAACAGGCTTATGCCCAATCTTTGTGTTAAAACGTCCACATTTTCGAGCAACGTTTGGTATGTTGCTAAGTTGAAGAGTTTACGACGACATGTAAGAATTCTGGTCAAACTGTGGAAGATTCCTGGCTTTGTGGGCATATCGGGCAAGTCCCATAGATCCGTCAAGACTTCATGCTATCGTGGAAACATACATACGGGCATACTAACCTGAAAAGGCTCTGAAAGCAACAGAAAAAGCAGAGCTCTGACGAGCAAATCGAAACCACGCGGCCGCCATGTTGGAAGTCTGACAAAGTCTCGTCTTTTCTCGTGGTTAGAAGTTCACGCGAGATTCAGAAAGTGCTCGTCTATCTCCAAGCAGATGTACGATACGGCTCAGACTCAGTCAGTGTTGTGTCAGAATCACCCCTTTGTGTTTGTCTTCATGAAACAGTACCATTTCTTTTAGATTTAGTTCAAAGAATGTCGCATAACACTTCATAACACGCATAAATATACTTCATCTTTAGACAGTGTCAAAGATGTGCAAACAATACAGGCTAATAAAAATAAAAATCTTCAATCATTACACTGGAGAACAAATTTAGATGCCTGCTTGATTTTTTTTGCAGTTCTGTCCCAGCCTACTACATGTAGGTGGTGTGAATGCATTGCCATATGAAACCTCACAATAACAAGACAAAGATAATATTTTCTCAAACTTACTTAAGAGACTTTTATTGAGCAGAATACTGGAGAATCATTAGTATAGGAACAATTCATAGATGCAGAGATATCGTTTGAGTATTTCAAGTTCTAGCATGGGAGTTTTTTTTTGACAATTGTGTACAACACAACACAATATCAGTATCTATGTACCATATTCCCAACTTTGTACATATCACGCATTGTTCTAGTTGCTACAATATCAGAATGTTTACATACCACTTTGTTGACTAATGTCTATCATCTCCACCTAGCTCATCATTGGTGTGAAAATATTATCAAAATACAGCAAACATGCAAAAATCGCCATTTCTCTTTTCTATTCCTTTGTACAAGCTTCTCCTGTTCTTAAGGGTATACGGCTGTGTTTTGAGCTTTCAGCTGTTGTAAACTTGATCTGTTAAAAACATGGGTGCCTAGTCATATGTGTGCATGCCAAGACCATAATGTATTTTTCTCTGTTTTTGCGACCTAAAATTATACATACCAGCACTTCAAAGGAACTACATACATGTATAATCATTGTTTTGGAAAAAAAAAAACATTTGAGAAAACTTTATAATGATAATCTTTTACTACATCAAATTGATCAGTATTATATAAAATGTAAATAGTGAGAATATAGGGAATGGCAAGAACAATTACTCAAAGCAGTGTTTACATATACATGTATAACTTTCTTGTACTAAGTTAATACAATGTTACATGTATATCCTTCTTTGAAGACTTTCTATGCTATCACCTTAAAGAAAGCAGCCCATGCAAAACATTGTAAACTCTAATTATAACCAGTGACTTCTTAAGAAGTAGAATTTGAGGTGTATGTCCCAAGAAACTACCACAAGGCACAAGATCTAAACAAAGATTTGGATGATACCATTAGTACATTTTAAATGTGTCTTCTTTTTTCTACAAGCCAACTGTACCCAGATATACAAAATTCTATTCAATGGCTAAATTAGATACTGTATTCCACATTTCTATACAGGAACAAAAGCATCTGCTATCTAAAACATCACCACAATTCCTTCTCATATTTGTTGACCTATCTTCAAAAAATGTGGAAATCTCAGCCATCTATCACATCACAACAATATTATTTCATTTTTGCAGATAGGCAGATATGTACATTAACAAGCATGGACAAAAATGAAATGTCAATAAGGCTCTAATTCTTTAAGATCTTTTTAGTGTGAAAATATTTTTCTTTGTGTTAGTTAAGCCATAATTGCTCTACATTTGGTTTCCTTATATAATAACAAAGCCACCCTTTCTAGAAACATACCAGCTGCTGTTATTGACAAAAGCATAAATTCAAGAAAAACAGTGCTCTGACTTAAGAAATGGCCTTTGAGGCACTTTCTTTAATATATCACATTGAAGAACAGAAATTTCTTAAATCCATTTCTGAAAAATATCACACCAAGCAAAATTTTTCTTTTTTTGAGACGTAATATTTTATTACTGATTTTGCCTGTGCAAGTATGCTATAAGAGATCTAATGGGATTTAAGAGTGCATGGATAGGATATACTAGTAAACAGAGTTATGTTTCTGTGCTCTGAAGTATAGTGCTCCTTCATTGCTGCTGTTGTTGTTGATATGGGTTTGGATACTGAGAGGGGGGTGCGTATGGATTGTACGCAGGTTGAGGGTACTGGGGGGCGTACTGTTGTTGTGGGTAGGGTGGGGCAGCTTGCTGCTGCTGGGGGTAGGGCGGTGCTCCGGGCTGCTGGCCGTACGGTGCAGTAGCACCCTGCTGTGGTGGGGGCTGGTACTGCATGGTTGCATAGGGGTTGTAGCTGGTGGGCATGGGGGGAGGGCTGTAGTACTGGGGGTTGTTGTAGCCGTACTGGGGCTGCCCCGGCTGAGGCATGTTGAGCTGCGGCTGGGATCCTGCAGCTGCTTGCTGCGCAGGTGGCTGCGCCTGCTGCGGCTGCTGCTGAGGCTGCACCTGTGGGGGAGGGGGGCGAGGTGGGGGTGCCTTGGCTGCTCCGCCAGGTCCTGTAATAGATACAGAGAGAAATTCAGCCAAACTGCTATGCAAAAATATTGTTATACACCCTGTATATGCTAGGATATTCCGTCTCAATAATACTCACTCCTTGCTGTAACTGAATGTCAGAAGTTCACTCACTTTCTGTATCAATCATGCAGACAGTCAGCAGGTGCATTCACCATGTTATCTATTCATGATGCATAAGACAGTGCATTCAGGTAACTTTTCCTTGAAACTGCAGCAGAAACCAAGAACCGGTCTTGGTAAAGTTTATCTTTAAACCCCCAAAAGAGAATATTCACCAATTATTCTTAGTCACAAACCAGTTTTTTGATATTCCGGTGTGTTAGGGATATTGGAGGTTGGCTGCTGAACGATGCTGTCCTGTATATCTCTGTGGAAGGGTTAAAAACACATCAGGCTGGTAAGGGTTAAACGTTAAGGAAACATGACTAACCAGAGGCCTGGTAAGCGGGAGGAGTAGGGGCTGACTGAGACGGCTGCTTGGCAATGTTCTGCTGTAAGTCTCTGTGAGAGGAGCACAATACATTGGTCAAATCATCGTTTATACATGTAAGTCAACACACAACATGGTAAATTTTCTGCAACTTATGATCCACTCCTCACGTGCTCTATCTGTAAAATGTGAAGTGATGCATGGACCATTCATTGAAAGACTGGTACTGTCCGATCCAAAATGCTTGGGTAAGTCCAATTTTCCAGGCACACCACCCATTTGTACAAATACTTACTTAAGATGTTCATCTTTCTCTGTCTTCCGAGCAAAGACGATGTCGTTACACTTTGTCTGGAACTTCACAAGAAGCAGCAAGAGCTCGTTGTAGAACTGAAACACAGAGGGACAGGAGTTCAAGAAGTGTACTTCTTAAAAAATTGATTTTCAATTCATACTTGACATCTTGTTGTTCATTCACACCTTAATCCCACAACATCCCACTACCCACAATGCCCCCTTACCTTGGTCCCTTCTTCCAGATTACTAATCAGCTCCATAAAGGCATCGTGTGCAGCAGCCAGATCTTTCAGCTTCTCTTCCCTCTGGTTGACTGACCCGCTGGCCTGTTTCTGCTGACAGAACTCTGTGTTGGCAGTCTGTACAGGGAGAAATGAACGGGTATCAATGGTGCTTCCAACAAAATTCTACTTTTGTTTTATATATTATTTTTCCTTCTATCTTCTCATATTCTTAAGACAGTTTTCAATTTTGTAGAAGAGGACGTACCTAGCTGAATCTAGGTACTCATTTGCACCTGAGTCATATGATGAACTTCATCTTAAGTGCCTTAATTCCCAAGGGCACAGCACTGGGACCAGCTAGGGATTCGAACCCAGAACCTTTAGATCCCAACTCAACAACCCCAACCACAAGGACACCTGATTAGCTGCTTGTCCAGGGTAGACTCTGACCTCTGACCCACCTGAATCTTTCCCATGAGGCTCTCCTGCCTGCCGACACTCTCAGTGACCTGCTGCTGTAAGGGACCAAACATCCTGTCCAGCTCTCCCACCGACAGACTCTCCTCATTCACTACACCATCCTGTGCCAGCGCTGTCAAGAACTTGGAAGCTGCAGATGTATATTGAAAATGCCAGAAGTCACAAAAATGTCTGTATTGTAATGATTCTCTGGAACAAAATGCTGTAAAGCGTGAAATAATCACGGTGGCTTCATATTCTTGATTTTGGCAACGCCCTTTTACTGCAAACTTATATCCAAGTGCCAACAATGACCTCTGTCTTACGTTATGTTACTTCAGTGACCGTTTTACAAGCACACTAAAAATGCTGCGAATGCCTTCCTACTGTATGACTAAGTAGCCACAAATTTCAATCTACAGTATCTACAGTATTCCTGTGTTTTAACTGTTTCCTGGGGTTGAAAGCTCCCTTACAGATGTCAGACTTGGCCTCCTTGATCTCAGACTCGATGACGTCTCTCTCTGCCTTGATAGTCTCCACTTCTTCCATCAGCTGCCGCAGGTCTGTCACACACTGCAGGAATATCACAAGTAGAAAATCACTCAGACTGCAGGAAGACTTTCCTTCCCATGGTTTACATGTCCAGTCTTGTATTCTACAGTTTGGAGGAAAGCTGGTAGGGGGTACAAAATGTGATGTTTCTGCTCTATGGCCTAATCAAATTTCACTATACCAGTCAACAAACAATTCAGACTTTAACTTTTTTTCTTTATTGACTGTTTTTACTGCAATGCTAAAGAGAGCATTAGATCTCGAAAATGACATCTTGCTGGAAAAGTCCTATCACCTAACATCGTCACAGGAAGGTTTACATACAGTTGAAGCCAGTTTTACCTTGCTGCCTTGTAAGGCTGCCGCTGGGCTGGATGATGGAATTTTTCCTGGCAGTTCCTGGTAAAAGGGAAATAATGTGTAATACATGACTGTGTATGTAGATAACACATATGGCAAATGACATGTTGATGTCTTCTAGTTACACTTCATCAATGAGCTGAAACACGGAAAACACCTTGAATCTGCAGGTAGAAACGTGAGCCTTACCTCAGGCTTACACAGCAGGGTGATGTTCTCTGCGTGTTTGTTGTACTTCTCCCGTACGATGGCGTCCGCGTGGATGGCGTTATCCAGAATGGACTGGTACTTCCCGCCTTCCGCCCGCAGAGGACTGTATAGCTGGGCCGATGGCGTACGTGCCCACCGCTCTTTGAAGTTCGCCCGTAACTCATTGTCTGTTTTTTCCTCGTCGTCAAGGACACGATTAGCCTGGATGTGACAAAGCATTTGGTTGGATAAAGAACAACCATAGAATTGATTTGGATCTACTGAAAATATGAATCACAATACAAACAACATGATTATCTTGCTTCCTGAATTCCGCTATGGTGGCCTCCACCACATTCCTGCTGGCTCCTGGCCAGATTTAAGACCTTCACATATTCATTCTAGACCTTCATGCTTCTGCTGACCTTTTAAACTCTGCCTGTCAATCTTTCTGCCACCCATGAACTTTCAACCTACTCTGTCTGAACAAACAGAAACACAATTTCACAGCTCAGCCACTCAAAACAATACTTCCAAACAAACCCAGAAGTAACTACAACAAACCTCATCTAGAACCTCCTTGTTCCTCTGCAGGAGTTCTGGTAAGTCTTGGATGAGCTGGTTGATCTTGTCGATGCCTCCCTTGTCCTTGATGGCAGCTCCCTTGTCCAGGATAGACTGGGGGATGGAGTCTCCCGACAGGTCCTCGATCGCAGCGGGTAGATTCAGGGACGCCAGCACACTACACAGGAAGAAATAATGATAATAATAATTATTTCTTAACCACAGCAATTTTTGTACAGAATAGCAGGGCCCTGGGAATGCACTGGATCCTGAATTGCTCTGACATTCATACACATTGTTTATTGAGCATTAAAATCATTCGTCATTTCTGACTAAACATATGTTAGAAGCTCAATAAAATACTAGAATTATAAAATAATAAAGGATCTGAAAACAATGATCTACTAACATGACTGGAACCCTCATTTATAAGTTGATTAACCTTACAATATGTGGTATTGCACTGTTCTTGATGTCACATGTTGATGTTCCAAACCAATGCCCCACCAGGTAGTTTACAGAATTTTTTTCCACACACCTGTTCATGAGCTGGGTGGCCTCCCTCAGCCGTCCCACCTCCCTGTTCACCACGTCAGCCTTACGAGCTTCATAACCAGTCAGCGCCTGGTGTACCGCCAGGGGGACCAGCTTCTCAAACAGGTCTGAAAACACAAGACATATACAAACATCGTAAACACACATATGAGATCTTTCAAAATAAAGTTTACACAGGTTCTGGATTGGAATGCTTATTTTTGGTGCAAACATGCATCAGGAAACACACAACATACACAGACATCGTAAACAAACGTATGTGAAAGACACCAAAACGTTGGCCCAATAAAACACTTGGTTGTGTAAAAAGAGAAGATATACAGACATTGTAAACAAACGTATGAGGTCTTTCGAAATGCACTTTGCACAGTTTTTGGGTTGGAAATTATGTTTGGTTCTTTGGTGTTTTTGATATGTATTTTTTATGTTTCCAACTTAAGAATTACAACTTTTGGGGAAAACCTGTCATCACGTAAAATGTGTATATATGCTCAAAAACATATATATGCATCAACACTTGTTACACAGTGCAAAGAAATTACCTAACAGATCCAATAGACCACAACCTGGGGGATTTTAAAGCAAAATTTCGGGACAAGCCGAATGAAAACAGCACCTGTGGACTTGGGATTCATGGGTTTGGAAAGTGGCAAAGCCTTGGCCACGGCGGCTCGACCAATGGCAGGCAGGGTGTTGAGCTCGGGGACGCGGTCGTGGTAGATGAAGTTGTTGTCCTTGTCAGCGGCGTCATGTGCCCGCTGGATTTTCCCCGTGAAGTCCTTCAGGTCCATGGTCGACCCCGCCCTGCTGCCGCCCGTCTTTGCCAGCTCTAGGGCATGCTGGGAAGATAGACGGAAAAATTACTAGTATTATGTTTACCTAAGGAGAACATATTGTTTGTGCTCACTTTCTTCCTCTACTTCTTCTTCTGTTCCAAAAAAATAAGCTCCCCTATACGCTAAGGTGTGAGGAAGCCATGTCCATTTTTTCCACTTTTGGTAATATTTTGAGACAAGGAAATTTACATCGGGCTACCATATGACAGCTGCAATCCCTAACATTATGCTCAATTCAAACCTCCTCCCTTTGGATCCATGACTTTTGTTGTACAAGATTGATTTGTTGTCTCATGAGAAAGAATTTTTGTCTTGGACTGTACCTTGAGCCTGGCTATCTCCTCTCCGATGTTCTTGTTCTTCTTGGCCATCAGTGACATGTAGAACTCAGCCTGGGCGTGGTACATGGCCTGCTTGCCAGCCAGGGTTGGGATCCACTCCTAGAAGATAGAAACAGTAAAATCATCACATTGAATAACTGTTACAGTATTGTATACCACACTAGAACTATAGAGGTCTGAAACAAACTGGTCACTACAAAATATTACTAACAGACATGTCACCATTACACTTTGACTGACTATAAACAGACACTGCTACTGTCAATTACAAATCAAATGTACCGGTACTTCAAAAATATCTCTGTAACTACAACAATGGTGTGGTTAATACCTTTGGGAGTAAGTCTCCGAAGTGTGGGTTTTGTGCCTGTTTCATAGCATCAGAGTACAAGTCAGACGCCTGCATGGACAACTTAGCAATGATGGCTTCCTTCATCTTGTCTGCAAAAGAATATGATGGAAAAAATTAACTTTAGTATTCAAGTTTCCATGTAACTGGCCAAGGAAACATTTCTACTGCAACAGGCTTTTAGTGCCTTCTGTTTACTTAGCAATACCTCCCCATACAAAAGGTTACTAGTATTGTGCTTTGTAAGTAGCTAATATTAATAATGGGACTTCACTAAAGCTCGTATTTTAGCCAGGTTACCCCAGGATTACACTTCTCAAGTGATTCTTTCAATGGAGAGGTTGGACAGTTGAGGCTTATGCCTGAAGCTTCTTCCTACTTACAGCTGCTAGCAATGAAATCCTTTTGAAAAGTTTAGATCCTAGTAATCAACTCCTGAGGCATCACCAAGAACCTGGCCATGTCTGTCTGTATCTGTATCTGTATAGCCGGTATAACCGCCCTCCAGCATAACACGGCAGCTTTGCATGCACGTGGCGCAGCAGCAGCTGGTTATATTACAGCGAACGAATTGTTACACCTAACCTTTGAACATCTAACTTTAAACATTGTTTAAAGCTATCTAATGATAGTGCACCTACTGTAGTGGGTAACAGTGAGTTCCACTCTGTGATAGTTCTTGGAAAGAATGAGTTTTTGAACACTTCAATCCTAATTGATTGATAACTCTGGGTACTTGAAGGCATGACTTACCTTGTATAGACTTGAGCAGGATAGCCTCCTGTGCCTGGGCCAACATGACAACAGCCAGGGTACTCAGCATCTCCAGGGACAGGTCAGGGGTCACCACCTGCTGGAACGGTCCTGCCATGGAGTCTTTGATGTGTGTGAACACACCAGCAGCTTGCTGGGCACCCAGAAAAAAAATACAACTTTAGCGGTGCAAAAGCTCATATCAACCTCAGTGAAGTTAGGTAAGTTGTGTAAAGTGCCTTTCCCAAGGGCACAAGATCACATGGTAACATGGCAGGATTTGTACCCTGGACCTCTTGGTTCTGAATCAAACACTCTGTTATTACACCACATAAACACCACCCCTTTCAGTTATATGCAAGCTATTAAATCAAACTTTATTGCTATAGACATAACTGCTGATTCATTGACTCAGAGATTTTTATGACATACCTGCAGGTATTTAGCAGCGTTTTTCAGGCCGTCGTCAGCGCTTATGTTCTGGGCAGCAGCTATCTGACTCATCAGTGCCCCGATGTTGAACAGAACACACATCCTCTCATAGTCTCCAGATGACATGGCTGGAAAACAGAGGAATTATTCAGCTCACCTCATAATGATTGGAAAAACTACATGTTTACACGCCAAACAGAAATGTTAACAAAGTCTCCAACAAAATGGTCACTGCCCAAAATGCCACTCAAATAACTTACTCTTCTTCATCTTTCCCAGAAACAGCATTCCCTGGTCGAAGGCATCATACCAGGTGAAATTGACCCGGATCTACAACAACAACAACAACAACAACAGCAAATGAATACTGGTAAAGGTCAGATCTTTATATGAACAAATGCTCGCAATGAGCTAATGGCCTATGATTTACTGACATGCAAACAGGGATAGCAACATGGAGGCAATGATGTCACATGAACTGATCTACTCGGCCCATCTCAGAAAAGAGCTTCAGCATTAGTGTAGTTAAGACATCAGGATAGATTATAAGTGTAAAACAGCAGGATAGTTGTTTGATAGTGTTAAAGATAACTGGAGAACAGGCAATTGCAGTTCACTTCAACAATAAGACTAGAAAGATGACATACTTTTTGCTCATATCTTTAATGAACTTATGTTTACAAGGTGAAGGTAAAGGAAAACAAAAGCCACACACACACAGGTAACAGGCAGTTGGTGAAAGTGAATCTCCAAGCAGACATGAAGAGAGAAGATTGTAACATAAACTTACACATTTTACTGAGGGCTATGTGTCAGAAAAATAGGGATAGCCAGAAAACATTACAATCGTCCCTCCCAACATCTGCTTGGATATCCTGACCCTGACCTTACCTGGTAGGGGGTGGGGGGTTCGTCTTCCTGAAGAGAGGTCAGAGGTCACAGGAAGGTAGATTAAGAAACAGACGTGACAGAGAAAGGTAGAGGCAAAATGTGCAGTGTCAGCAGGGTGCAAGGAGGCAATGTCTGCAGCAAATTCCAGCTTAAAGTTTAATAACTTCTTAGTTGTACCCAAAGTATGTATATAAACTAGAGGTTTATGGTAAGGTCACAATTCCCAAAAGTCTATGCACATTGCAAATTTTTCCAATACCATATGCTCATCTCGAGATGTATAACTACAACATACCTGGTTCTCTGTGATCGGCAGCTTGGCTTCAATTGCACAAAGCTGATCGTAGTACCTGAGGAGGTAGAAGTTAGAAGAATTCATTTAAAAGATGACAGACCCCTTCAGAATGCGTAGAGCACCCTCTATGTAGCAGTTCAAAGCTGGGGTAGCCAAGTATTTGCTGGTGTGTTACATCAAAGGGTGGTTCTACCAGCTATACTGATACAGGTACCCCAGTGCACAGCATTTTAGGCAGCTGTAATAGAAATTACCTCAATTCGAACATTTATCGCAAATATCACAGCACCTCATTATGCATATATAATTATGGTGATGAAAATTTTGTAGATATAATGTACTAGCAAAAAGTAAGTTGATCCAAATAAATCTATTTCACACCAGCTGCAAGATATTCTGCAGTTCTTGTGAGCATGACGTCACGCTATATCAGGAGACGATTCTTCACTTCCGGGTGTGACATTCAAAAATTGTAGGAGAGGTTTCGGACCTTCCCAGCACAACAATTTGGGTATATAAATGCACTTAAATGCCAGATAACATGATATCTAGCTTAGGAAAGAATTGATCGCAATGCAAATATGCTGTCATTAGGCTCAAAGTACAAAAATTTGTATATTCTTTTTCGCACAGTTTCATGGTCGTGCATCATAGTGGCTATGAACAGACGATATTAGAATTAACATTCAAAGAAAAGCATGGAATACGTGACGCAAATGCAGACAAACTTATTATCAATAGTTGTCACACTTCTACAAAATATCAACAGATACAACAGGATACGAGATTAAAAGCTTTTAAATTGTGTGCAACAAATATTTCCTGAGATGGAAATAATTTTTCGTCATCTCACTTCTGGATGATCTCCAAGGAGCTGTCATGTCTATCCAGCGTCTTGCCCGTTGCAGACTCCCGCAACTTGTCCAGTTCCTTCAGCTGCGGTGTGAAGTCATCCTGGGTTCCCCCTGGCCCAGAGTAGGTGTTCTTGATGAATTTTTCCAGCGGTTTTACAAGGTCCACCGCTTGCGACTTCTTCAGTGGTACGGACAAAAACGACGACGCCATGATGGATTTTGACCGCACTCAAATGCTACAAACGTAAACAAGACTGTTCAACGATATTACACGGGGTTTTTGTAAGCTGAAGCGTAGATCACAAATTGATTTCTATTATCAAATTCCTAAACTATGTACAGAATAGATCCCTATGTCTATTCTTAAGGGAAGAAAGTGTTTTATAATGTATGTTATGTCAAAGACGTGATGATGCGGTGAATGTATTGACTGACGTCATGTGACCGTGACGTAATCGTCAGGAGGTGGGCGTGGCCGCTGACTCACCTTGCACTACCTTGCACGCGAAAAGTACTCACCTGTCTAACAATAAAGAGAATGATCAGTGCAAGCGTTCCATTTGCTATATTACGTATGCAGAATATTCTCTCGGATAGGTACCATTTCTAAAAGGATATAGGCAGCTAGGGGGAAATAGATTGCTGTTCAAAAACATGTTTTGAAATGGAACAATATTGGGGCGGCGAAGTTAGTTGACAGAGGTTTAAAATGACATTTTGTGTACTCTTTAAACAATAGTTGCACTATCGCAAATAGTCGCTTGGTTGTAAGTGGCGTAGTTTCACTGCCAAATACTGTTCAGTTTGTGTGGTTATGCGTTTTCAGGACACGACGCTCAACTTGTCCACTTTCAGCACAAAGAATACAAAGTTAAAACTAAGTTGCGATGCTGACTTTTCATAGCCATCTCTTTTGTGAATACCCTGTCCTCCTCTCTGTTGGATAACATTGTTGTCGTTAGATCCGTACCGTAGCAAAATAACGACACCTGGCGGCCGAGAGGCAAACTGATTCCCGACTTTGTCTTTGATGAAAGCGTCTTGTCGAAACTGGAAAGTGCCTACGGGATTATTATCATATCACGGTGCATGATTTGATAATGTCCAAGTACTGTCCAAGTACGAGTTATGATGAGTATACAGGCTAGCGTTCTCTCTGTATGTCTTTTACATTCTGTGTTATCTGTGTCGATCTCTGGCTACTGGAATTAGAGTATATAAGATATTTCTTTATTCTACATACTGCAACCATTTATATCCACGAGTACTATATCAAACCGGACGTCCGACTTCCTCTTTCTCTACATGTAATATGTACTACATCAAAAACTGTCCTGTACACGCATTCCCTACATAATCTAACAAAAGAACGGCCATGCCAGCTTTAGCCAAAAGGTAGAATTAAATACATGTAATCTCTAAGCTGCAGATCATGCGGTGGCAAGACAGTATCCATTGGCCGGCCAGAGGACCACTAGTGAGTTTGGCCAGTCGCCGCCCACCACATCCCTTTAGGTTGATTTAGGAAAGCCTGGTAGAGGCTAGGTAGAGGCTACTCCCCTCTCTTGTTTTCTAGCCTCTGAAGAGACAAGAGGCACCGTGTCATTCTCGTGACGTGTGGGCGGCCACAATGACTCGTACGGTTCTGGGTCAAGGCAAACTTTTATACGACCTCGGTGCAGAACTGCCAAAGTCAACTTTTCCGGCAGACTCGTCGGAAGCCGGCGGTGGCTGCATGGGAGTGTCCCCTAACCCCGCCAATGTAGATATAGTTTTGCCGCTCGTCCAATACTAGTCCTGCACATGGCACAGACTGGGAGGAGGGAAGGAGGCGCCACTTCCTGATCCTGTCCTTGTAACATATTGAGAGCTCTTCCTGTAGCTGGTGATCAGCTGAACTACTCTCGTTGCTAGTATATGAGCATTGACACAGAGAATAACGCAAGTCACTTTCCTGAAAATTGCCAGAATTTGCAAATTCAACGCCTAACTAAGGTAGGCCATGTTTTCATGTATATATGATATATGGCGTCTGTAATTGAAATGCAGCCATTTGTAAGGTACAAGTGACACGAGTTAATTTTATAATGGAGCAAAGCAGAATCATATGATATACATTTGTAGCAGTACCGTGAATGTGATACAGTCTGCATATGTTTATGTATGGAATATAGTATTGTTAACACATCGTGGTGTCTTTTATAATATGATTTGTTTGAGAATCATAAGTGTGAGTTTCGATCATGACTCGCAGAGGTGTGGGTTGTGGTTTATTTTTGGCGTGTTCTTAGGCTTTTTTATCGGGGTTTCTTTTTTGCACTGGATTTTTTTTTTGGTTGGGGAAAATCCAGTGCAAAAGAAACCCCTAAGGCTAAAAACCTGCCAAGCATAAGCCAAAACCCAAACCTCTGCTTGAAGAGTAAGCCCAATGAAGCCCACGCGGCTGACGCATGTTCCAGCCCTTGCGGACACGCCCTCCATTCTGTCTTCCCGGGTTCGGGCTGTAATTAAGAACGCCCCCTGCCGACCACCTACTGTGACCACACCCCATCTTCGACACACTTTCACTTTACGAGCTTTCTGACTGACTCACTCCGCCCATCATTTCGATTCATTGCCCGTGATACTAGTAGTTTGTCACACTTAGGACACACGTAACGCGTAGGATTGAAAGACATTGCAACATGAATGAGCTAGTAGTAGACTTCGCACAGTGAAAAAGAGGGCGAAACTTAAAAATCAGGGAAACTTGATTACGAAAGTGTATTTTTGCAACCTTCTTGCAACTGAGAAAAGGAAGAGCTTGTTTTCCTTGAACGTTTGCCATACAAGTGATGATAAGTTCATCCCAAGTCCTTATCAAAACAGTATATCGGAATCAAGGTGCTTCAAGTCGTTCCTTGTACCATGCAAAGTCGGAGGAGGAACCTTTTTGTGACATTTATCTAGATATGACATTAGAGTTGCTGCATGCCATAGTAGTATCAAATGATAACAAGAAATTGCAGTACATTTGTAAATGAAATGAAATGTCAGTATATTGTACAGTAGAGTAGAGTATCAGACAGATTTCCTCATCCAGAATATTCTTTTTGCCGCCCTGACAATGCATTATAGTCTGTGTGCCCTAGCCCTGCGTCCTTGTCCTAGGCCTGGGTTTGAGGCTACCTGACATTGAATGATTGTTCTATGCTCCTCACCTGTTGACCTGGCTAGTGGCTAGTGGGGGCCCTGGCCACCATGCCACCCAGGACGTCAGAGAAAACATCCGTTACCTACACTTCAGCAGGAGTTCGTTATCGGTCAGACCATCTGGACACACGATCCCAAAATTTCTGGGCACATTACTTTGGACTTGATTCAAAGCAAATGTGTCAGTCGCATAACCTGATCAAAGCGCCGAGGGGCGAGAGCTCGACACAACCCTTGATAAATTGCATCCTGATTTCTGTGGCCCCTCTTGGTCACCACGATACCGCCGACACAGTGTCGGACTGTAACACACAGGTGTTAAGAATGTTCCAATATTTGTGTAGTACAATGAGGTCACCGCCCGAGGGCTTCGCAAAGAACAACCCACGAAAAGTTTCGCAAGCAAGCAGTCAGTTTAGACCGCAAAGCGCACGCGGTGTCTATTAGACTCTAACAAGTACATATGGTTCGAATAACCCCCAGAACCAATACTTGCAAGGAAGTTAATAAACTACAAGTTGGGCATCACAAGTTGTCTTTGTGTTGCTGCATACCAATATGTACCAATTGAGGCGTGACCGTTGACCCCTAGACCGGGGGTGGCGGGAAAGACTACAGACGATAAAAGGGGTGGAGTCTGGGGTAAACTACCACCCCCGCAAATCTTACTCGGTCTGAAGTTCCCTTTTCTGTCGCACTGGCACTCACGCGGGAGTTTTAGGTGTTGTTAGGTGTGTGACCAGGATTCCGGCGGCAGCAATGTTTTTGTTTATAGGGAAACTCCGGTTCCTCTAGCTCGGCGGGAAACACCTCCCCTAGCGACATAAATCATACGTATTATCTGACGTGTTAGGCTCAGCCAATCAGGGCGGACAGGGGTCAAGAGAAAAATCCACGTGGGCTTTTCAAAGTCATAATTAGCTCTCTACCTACAGCGTTCGCGCCAACAAGAAAACCTTTAAAATATTTGAAAAAAATCGCGCGCGAGTTAAAAGTGGCAAGTTTTGCGCTCTACGGTAAGTTGAATGTGTGTTCTACTGCTTTAAAGTGTTTTTGTTAAGTTTTCGCGGCTCCTAAGGACGCTGTGAGGCGAAGTTTGTGAGCGGTCACACTACAAAATGTCTGTTTACATTACGAAGAAAGGATTGCCTTTGATATGCCGACTTCTTTCTTCGCAGATTCTCTGATTTGACTCACTTTTTCAGGACACAAGTCGGCCAAAGGGATCCGATCACAGCACAAGCAAGACAAAGTCTGCCGTCAGACGTCAGTCGCGGGACCTGGCAAGTATATTCAGGGCACTTTGGAGGGAAAGTCTGGCGACTTCTTTGTCGTTCTTTGCCCCGGAAAAGATCGACTTCGCCGGGAGCATGCTCTGGGACTTCAGAAAGGGGCCGTTCGGGGAGGATGTCAACAAATGCATGTGATGAATGAATGAAGACTGAATGCATTGCTGAGATTTTATGAATGGGAATTTTTCCGAGTCCAAGGCCGCAGTGATTACGTGGTGACCGGGGCAGTTTTCGGATCAGCTGTTCAGGGCTTTGGGTCGGTTCCAGGTCGGCCCGTTCAACCGGGGAAAGCCGTCAAAATTTTACCTGGAATGCGGAAACATTCGATTTGGGGATCCCCAGAGAAAACAGAAATATATGCAAGCCTGTCCTAGCAGTCTAAACCTGACACATGCTTCAAAAACTTTGTTGTAACAAAGAGTTTAAGTTGTGAATCCTGCATTGCGGGGGCCCGTTTAGAAAAAAGGAACCAAAATTCCTGCATATTTTGATTTGAGATTTAAATTTACATGACAGAAAGCTTGCGGGTCGTCTGGTAGCGGCGTGGGCAGAGGTGTAGACCGGCCGGTTTTGGAGCGGGTTTTCAGTGTGTGTGGCCCCGTGCGCCGCCGGATACTGTTTCACAAGGGCTCGCCGCCCGGTCACCGCGTGGTAGCCGGAGATCTCTCGGGACAGGACGCACTCACCCCCGAGCATGGAGACGGACCCGGACCCAGGCACGGAACAGTATGAAAAAGTTGCGAAGATCGGGACTGGTGCCTACGGGACTGTCTACAAGGCTAGAGACTTGAAAAATGGGGGAGAATTTGTAGCCCTGAAGAGGGTGAGGGTTCAGACTGGTGAAGAAGGCATGCCGATGTCCACCATTCGAGAGATCGCCCTCCTCAGACAATTGGAAAGTTTCGAACACCCAAACGTTGTCAGGTAAGCAAGACAGAACTTGTACAACTTCCATGTATCAAGGGTTTCCCCCGAATCTTCCCCTTTTTGTACCCCTCCTGTCTTTGTCATGTCCTATGCGGTATTCTGCCCTCCCCTCTCCCGGAACCTACCATTTCATCCACAACAAGTGATGCAATAAAAAAACGCACTTTTTATTTCTCGCAGTCTTAAATGTTTCTTAACATTCCTTCCAACTAACTTTGTTACTTCAACTCTTGACTCCAGCGATTTTTGCAGATTTACAGCTGTAGGAGTAACAGAATGTTTTGCCTAATTTTGTGGACTGACCCCTTGGAATATCCTTTGTTCTGGACAGAATTGCACATGGTCGCACTTTGTGTATTGTACAGCATGGAGACATAAGGCGCCCACTATTGATTATAGGTTATCACATGAGAGCTGCTTGACCTGCCAGGACCCCATCGAATAGTATCAACGCTTGCCTTTCATTTTCGCAGCCAAACGTTGCTTTCGCCTTTGTCCGAACCTGAGTTGTCAATCCTATTTAGCCTGTCGGTTGCCATGCCAACGGTGTCCCTTTTGCTACGGAATCCACGGAATTCTCATTGAGAAACTGCGGTGGATCAAAATATTATGTACAAGCGATTATGTTTCCATTAGGGAGTTATCGATTTTGGCTCAGGCATATTCAAAATACGTCGATTATGAGTGAACTTTGGTATCAGTTTCAATTATTAAGTCAGCAGTCACAAGTTGTTGTTAGCCAACATCAGAATCAGTCAATGATATCAACATGTGATAACTTTTGCAATAACATATGGTAGACACGGGGGACATATTTGCCATATGTCTGGTATGCCACTAGTCAGAACAATTGTGGTATGATATTTTAGCACAGCATTATCACATACATCAGCGGCAGTGTGTATTGAACTATGTCTATATGATAAGAAGGCTTTGATGGTAAAAGCTGTGGTTCTTGCCTTAGGGGCTTATACATACAATATTGCATATTTCAGCTCAGTAGGGGTGGCTTACACAGATTCTTGTTTTGACAGTGAATCCCTCTAATACCGCTGATATGAGACTTTCCTAATCTGTCACTGTTTTAACCTTTTCCCTGCTAAGGTAGCTTATCGGATATGAATTTTTATTGGTTACAGGGTTAGTGCTCAGTTTTGTTGTTTTTTATGAAGGAAGTTATGTTTAACCCTGCCATCGAACTGGACATGAAGCTAATTGAGCAGTAACACATTTCTGAAGTGAAAAATAGGACAGATCATTTTTCAAAGTTGCAGGAAAGTCATAAGCCAGCAATGTCTTGTGGTTAATGACTAATGTCATATTTATCTCTCTGGACAAGGTTGTCAAGTTCAACTACAAAGACAGGAATGTTGCACGCCACACCTAGTATTAACAAGGTCAAGTTCACTTCATAACTATTGTGTTATAAAGGCAAAAGGTCTTCACATTCAGCGTGCCATAGAGCATTGTCTTCTCCATATGGAGACAGCTGAAGGAGCATCTTGAAAAAGTCATATTTTGTGCCAAGTCAATAGGTTCAGTCGGAGTGTAAGACCGATTTCAAAGTCGGGTGTTTTTTCAGGTGGGAGTTTGCGTACATTCAAGGTTGAAGTAACCTTCTTTTGCAACACTTTGGTTCATTGTTCAGGGGTGGGATAGGTGCCACTTGTGCCCTGAAGATGTGCTCTCTGCTCCCAGTAGCAAACTTTTCATTAAAGGGGAACATGATAATGGCCACTCAAGAGCTGAAGAGGTCGTTTTGAAGAAAAGGCAAGAATGTTTCAACCGTGGGAACGTCTAGTTTATGTTGAGTTTCTTTTGAGACTTGAAGGGAAGTGCCAGTCTTGGTTTGGGCAAGGGACCTGGCTGGAATGCCATGTTGTGAAAACAAGGTATTTTATGATGAAAAGAACTAAATGTGGACAAATAGTAACAGCCGTGTGTCGAACTTTAAATGATTGAGATTAAGTGTTGCAAAGTTCTGCTCAGATTATAAAAAAATGCTCTCTATACTAACAAAAACAAGGCAAAATCGTTATTACGAAAAATTTGTCGCTGGATGTGATATTCAAGAAGAATATTGATAATGAAGTCGATGATAAGGCACCTTTGAAAACTATATGAAAGGCAATGTTAATAATCTGTAGAATGGTAAACATAAGGTCAGCAAAGCTGCAACTTGTAGGTAAAATAGCCTGATACATCTTACCCATACCAGTATTTTTACAGACATAAAGAAGCTCCATCTGTACAATTATTCTGGAAACCATATTTTAAGGCTGAAGCAACAATGTCTGTTGTAATTACAACCAAAACACACCTGTCCTTTTTTGAGTCTATACTGGATTGAACTATCAACATACCAACAAAAACTAGGTCTATATGTTTAGCCACTATATATAGCGACTGGTGAATGCTCTCTTTAAAAGTTTAAATCCCCTATGTCAGCGGATTATCCCATGATGCATTTCCCTGGTAGGGTACTAAGCCGCCCATCAAAGCTTTGTGTATTTCTACAATCTGCGACATTAGTTTTGGCAAACAGGACTCCTCAGTCCCTTATTTTGCCTGGAACAGTGGGGGGAGCTCCGGCAGAAACGGTTCTTTGTTGTCGGAGAGTTTTGCCCAAGGCTGCGCAGGTGATACAGATTACCTGGGTGTCACCTGGTGTTGGCGGACTTTGGTGGTAAAATTAGGGATTTTAATTGGAACAGCCTCCGCTTAGTTCAGAGTTGTGTCTGGGTGGACTGATCATTAATCTTGGCACATCTGTCTGGGGTTTTGACAAAGACGCAGGAGCACTGCAGGTGAATAGATGGCTGACTAGAAAATGAAATGGTGGACTTCATCCCTGGCAAACATATCCAAGAAAAGGACATAAAGTAGCAGGAACATAACTAGTCTGAATTTCTGACAGCTACAAATTGGTATTTAAACCTTCTAACTGTAACTCCCTTTTACTTGGCACTGTCCAAGTTATGTTTTATCCCTCCTTCTTCTTACTTTATATCATCTTTAAATTTTTCATCTATTCTCACGTCATTTTTGCTTTTCTTTCTGTTTTCCGTTTTCGTCTGTAGTCAGATTTATTAACCATAGTCTAGAAGCTTGTTTCACTTTGTTTTTGTCCGTGGTGCTAAAATGTAACTCCTGTGGTGTAAGTTCCAATTTCCTACAGCTAGAGTCTAAACGAATCTGGCAGGGAGTGAGGGACTATAACAGCCATATTTTGAGAAAAAAAGTTGTTGAAACTTCCAGATAGAGATTGTGTAAGAAGTTGTTTTGTTCCACTGTGTGGATGACAGTTCTGCGTAGGACGCAGGTATTTAAACCGCCTCCTAAGTTAATATTTGGGGGCTGATTGTCTCCATGGCTAACACACATAAGATAAGTACGCACGGTCAAACAGGAAACACGTAATTAGTGGGGAGGCCATAAAGTCATTTCTCAACTCTCTGTTGTGTTAGCTGATGAATACTTTCATGAATTGTTGTGATCAGATACTTGCTTGTTTGTTTTTTGTCTTTTTTGTCCTCCTTGTATCATTACACCAATGGTATGTGCTATTAAAAGGTCTCAAATGTAACTAAAACCCAATGCTTTAAGCTGATTCATCTCTTTTTATGATACACATAAACACCCATGTGTTGACATTTGCTGTAGAATTATGGTTGTTTTCAATATCAGAAAGGGAGATATATAAACTCAAGTTTTCTGTAAAAATATGAAATTCACTCAAGGCGTTCTAAACTTTGATACTACTTCAGATTGTATCCACCTTTCTTTGAGTTTGAACAGTCTTGGAAAAAGAATACATAGTTGTATTTTTTATGTTTACTTCAACAGTTATTTCAGAAAAAAGATATCTGTTCAACAAATTAGCTTTCTTTCTTGACCAAAGATAGGCCAGCAAACATCCCTCCAATTATACTATTATCACACAGGGTTTACAAAGTGGCCCTGCTTTTCATTGTCCTCAGACTCAACTAGTCTCATTACGGCTCATCACAACTTCAACAGAAGAAAGACCCTTTTCATTTACATAAAATGGCTTTCAGGAAATTTTATACACCAAAGATGACTGTCATACAGAAGCCTTCAGTGCAAGATACTTCTAAGAATCGTAAATTCTTAGGATTATGACTCAATTAAATGGTTCTATCTGCTGGATCGCCAGCCAATCAATCAGATTGAGTAGAAAAGGGTTTCAAGATGCAGCTTTTAGCCGTGCTGTAATAACGCTAATCAAGTACATGTCGTTTGAGGTGTGTCATTTGGAGGTCATTTGGAGGTTGGTTGTCAATTTACGTCTTGGCCCAAAGGCACGTGGCATTATGTAAAGGGCCCATTTTTAAACGTCGGTACAGAACTGGAGTGCACGACTCACGGGGGCAAGCATGCGGAAAGGCAGATGGGGGATACCGGCGCAATGATGTCATCAATTCTGATCGAGTCATTAAACCCGAGCAACGAGAGAGCGAGAAGTGTCACACAAACACTAACAACCGCTCTCACTCCGACAACATAATACACTTGATTGGCATGGTTTTCTTCTGTGGTATTTTGCTCGGCTTGAATTTACCCCGAGTCGATTGGCATACCAGCACCTTTTCATATGGAGATGACCATCTGCCATAGGTAGGAGTGCAGGATTGAAAGAATGTAACTCGCCTTCGGGCAGAACAAAGGCAGGTGATAGCCTGGACACGACGTCCCGTACACTTATACCACGGAACACATTAGCAACCTGTACCAGCGTGTTATTGTACACCTTACTGTAAATAAGATTTCTACAGGGCACATAGTTGTGGTACAACGTATCAGAGAAACAGTACAGATTCATTCCAATGGCTGGGAATCCGAATGGTATCAAAAACTTGAAAAAGTTACGTTTTGTTAGTCTGACACCTGTTAGCATAAACTTTATGATCCTCAAAGACTGTTATAAAAAATGGACCAATGGAGATTTTTAAGCTAACTTTCAGTGAGTCACAAGGTAATGACAATGTGTTCAAAGTGGAGTTAAGAACGATACCATTAGATACCATTAGAAAACTATTCAATGAATCATGAGTTTAAAATCTCCCCATACACACTCACAGCTGCAGAATCCCACTTTTCTTGTGATGTGGTCACTGAGTAAGATGAGCCAAGAATTTGAAGAAAGGAACGCCTTTAAAGTTTGTTTCTTCTAAAGTATGAATAATAAGGGTGGAGTAGCCGGTGACTTGTACTCAATGCTATTTCAATTCCACCCACAACCCTAAACAAGAAATAGTCACATGGAAAAAAAAAATGTCTCAATTTTTCTGGGAACTTGTTTTTTAAATTCAGTGAGAAAGTTATCCTTCAATAGTTCAGTGAAATTGTTTGGACACTTATGTTGTGGCCATGAGGGTTACAAAGTTCAGTAGGGACGGAAATGCAGGCGGAAACATTAAATCCCCACCAAGGACAAGATATCTTGCTATGAATGCCTACATTGTCAGATTATGAAAAGATTTGTAGTAGTAGATTGTACTCAATAGTTTTGGACCATAATTTGGTTCAAGGATAAATATTAATAATGTCAACTGCCCAATTTCCTATCAGATTAGATCAGTTTTTCTGCATGGTTTTTGTGCACTGTCAATCATTGTAACCTCATTGGCATGTCTTATTCCGATCATTATCTTCCATAACATCTGCTAGAAGTGGCCAAGTCTTCTCAGAATTTCAAAATAAATGCAGAAAATTTGACACATAGCATGGATTTTTGCTACTATTTTTTGATAAAATGACAGCAAAAAGAAAGACAATTAAATAACGGGGACGTAAATTTGGCATTTGCCAGCCAGCTCGGCATATTGCGCCCTTGACAGATTATGGGCCATGTTGACCAATTAGTAAGTCTATCAGGAGTTGATTGATGATGTTTGTCAAGGTCATCAAGATAAGACAGAAGGACAGAGCCTTCTCCTCGCTGTTTTCAACTCAAGGAGATTAGCAGGTAGCAAATAGGAAGTTTTTTTACGGGAAACCAAGTGGAAAAGCCTCTCTGGAGTGGTTAAATGGGACAAAACTTTTCTTACAGCACACAAAAAATGGCGCACGATTGGTTTTCCATATTTCCAGCATTCCGGAACAACTGAAGGATCCCCCGACACCATATCAAGCATATCGCTTCCCGCCTCGGACACTCCTGGCTAATGCCTCTTGTGAATATTTACCGTAAATACCTGACTGCTGTTTCAGCCATTGAATGTGCGGAGCGCGGCGGAGCAAGGGGGCGGGGCAGGAATTTCGATTTTGTGATCACTACAATGGGAGAAAATGCCTCGTATGGTGTCGTACACCTTGAAAAGTCTGTCCGTGGTTTGGTGACCGGTAGTGTTCCTGCTCCGAACGCAGGTGAATAGACAGCAAGTACAGGTGTTCTGTCATTACCCAACTGAACAGACTGATGGGTATGACAGTGTTTAAGACACCTGTCACCTCTCCATCTACTTTTTCAGTAGGTTAATAGCCAAGACATGTCAGCGTATCGGATGTCGAGTGATTTGTGTAAGGGCTAAAGTGTAAAGGGGGGTGTGGACACCTTTTGACTAGCGTGGTGGGAGGGGGGTGTACACAAACAAGTTTGTCAGGGCATAGTTGTGGTTTGGTGTAGGTGGGATATGCAATCCTGGCTCCTGCTTTTGCAAACCGCAGAGAAAAACAAGCCATTGTGAAGAGACAGTGTAAGGTGTGTAGGAGGTACTGTAAACGACGTACCTGAAAGACATGGTGAAAAACATGTTTTGTTCACCGTGCACAGGTATGCATGACGAATGTCACACGAGCTGAAGTACACTTGTGTACTTACAAAGGATATAAATTGGTCAAGTTTGTCGACTGCTATATAGATGTATGTTAGATGTAGGATATGTTTGTTCAGTATATAGTTTGTGCAAAACAACACTGAACAGGGCTCTTAACATATAACTGTTACTAATAATAAGCTGATAGGGGTCATTCTTATTTACCTGTTGTCATTTAGAAATATTTCGGTGTGCAGGTAGACCCTGGTATTCCCGCAGTACAGAGTGGAGATCCAAATATACAACTGTCTTTTTGTTCTAATTAATTGAGCAATAGCAAAAGTCGTTTACTCTACTTGCTACTGAATCTCATTAGTTAGTTGCTTTGACAGGTTTTGATATTGTTTAACTGACTGGAGCATTTTATCATCATATTTTGTTCCAGATTTCTAACATCTGTGTCCATAATATCACCATAGTCCATAATATCGCCACCTTGAGAAAACGTGTGCTTAAAGATATTTTTACTGCAACATACCCTAGGTATGTACATTTGAGGTGTGCAGGAGTGCATACCAAAAGTATGTTGCAGTAAAAATATCTTAAAGCACACTATTTCTCAAGGTGGCGATATTATGGACCCTGGTGATATTATGGACACGGATGTTAGTGCCGAATTACTCCAGAGACCCAAAAGAAGATGCTACACAATAAACTGATTTTCAGAAGAGAAGGAAGATAGCACGCTCTCTTTTTCCAGTAGGTGTATTATCTGTGGGTGGGTGACTCAAAGCCTGGTGACACTAAAACTCCCAGGCACTTTACTTTTCCTCAGATCTTTGTCCCAGACTTTACAGGGAAGGATTGCTCATTCCCTCGTGACTGCATTCTTGCGTAGGTGGCTGTAATGGTCTTGAAAAAATAAGGAACCAATATCTTAAAGGAACTTAAGCAGACTTCAAAGGCAGGTGGGCAGAGAAGTATAAGTTGGGAGAGGGGCCAAAGGAATTTGTGTGGGAGTTCGAAACCCTAGTAGTGCTTTCTGTTCCTCCTCATCATTTTTTATGAGATGTGAAAGTGGAACAAGATATTATACAGTGTCTGAGAATTTCTAGTGATGGTGAATTACGTCATTATCTAGTGAAATTCATGTTAGAATTCCTTTTTTCTAAGTCACAAAGTATTTAGTAGGAGCTTCAAGTTCTGGAGAGAGGGTGTGCTGTTGGACTATGGGAAGGATTTTTAGCTGGCGGGAATAGACAAAAAGACTGCAGCTGGTGTGCAAATACTGATTCTGCTGTATATTGTACAATCCAACTCTGAGTCTGACAATGAGACCACTACATAGGGCAGATCTATTGCAATCTTCAAGTTGCATGTAAATTGTAAATTGTAAACTATCAATGGAAGTTTTATGTTCACAGTTTTTATGATGAGCTCGCACGTACTGATCATGAGCTACGTTTATTATAGTCATTTTAACTCTAACTAAGGTTAAAATTCCACCAACACCTCTTTTCCTTTCCTACCATGACACTAAGTCCTTATAACGTAAATGAGTCTATAGCACTTTTTTTTAGAAATAGTTGTTTTTTTGCTATATATATAGCAGTCCGTGAGAGCAATAGCCGCTAGGACAGACCTTTTATTTAACCAACAGACATACAGGAACTAAGACAACATTGGTCATTACCTTGTAGGTATGTCAGAACTTGATATATACGTTCAGATCATAATGGCTTCTTTACAAGTGTTTAGCAGATAAACACTATGTGGCATTGAAAAGTTATTCGACGGGAAAGCTCCAATCAAAAGAAGTAGAGGATTACTTTGAAATTCTTTCCCTTTAGGATCGAGTGTCACTGTCTGGGATTCATCCATTGTCTCTTCAAGCAGTATTGTCCCTCAAGGGCCCATCCTTCCTTTAGGATAATTACATTCCCCCTCCCCACAAAGACACTTTGATGACATTAGACTCTTAAGTGAAGTTAGTTGATAAGGGTGTAATAAGTGGTCTCTCTTTGTACAACGAGTGACTTTTCAAGCATGGAGACGACAAAACGCTCTTTTGTGGAAGTTGACAATTTGGTGACAGGATAGGTGACGGGAGGAATTCCGTTGTTTTGAGCATCACGGTTATCAAGCCTCCTTCCGTCGACCTGCCCTTAGACAAGGGCCAGCGACCTTTCTCACCTGGCGGAGACTTCAAAGGGCCGGGGATAAATACAACGTTAAGAGCTCTATTCGCTCAGGGGAATTGTTTCCGGGGATTTGCGACACAGACGTCTGTCAGCCAGCGGAATTAGCGTCCATTCATTACCCGTGCTGTAAGGACGGAGACAATGGTGGCTACGGCGTAGAATGTTTCGCCATTCATGTGCATTGTGGGTCGAGGGGACGGAAACGTGTAAAGGATTTGGACGTTTACAGCTGAAAGCTTAATCTTGGTCTAATTGTTGTTTGATTTATCAGGTTGCTGTTATCTGGGAGGTACATGTAAATACGGCAGGACTGACGGAAGCGTAACAACACAACCATCTGGGAACAGGCTCGACACTGCGTACAACTCTCACGACCCGTCATTTTTTTGGTCATTTCTGATTAAAATAACCTTCAAGTTGGTTGTTCTCGACACCTGTGGTATTGTTTAATTTGTTATCGTAGTCTATCAGGATTTAACCTTTTACACTACTTTACAGTGTGTGATCAGCATATGACAAAAACAGTACTCGAGAAGCAGTACCCAGTCTTTTCTGTTTACTGTTTTGATTAGGAATTTCGTTGTAAATGGCCAGGAAAATTATAAGTCATGTTTTGAACTGTAAGTGTAAGGTAGTCTACTCAATATGTTGGACTGCTGGCAATGATAATTTTGTGCCTTCCTGTTAGAAAAGAATGATACCAGTTTATTCTTAAATTCCAAAGAATGTTGCGAAAATAATAATTGTTCATCTTATTCCTTATACTGGAGGGACAATGTCTTTACCATTGTGTATGAAAGTAAAAACGTTTAAATTGTGAAATTGTTTAAGTACATGTAGCAGTTCGAATGATCGTAACTCTAAGGATTCTAAAAATTGTAGGCAAAGACACTAAAGGCGCGATATAATTAGTATCAATTTAGGTTATGTAGGGCAAGATATGGTCCTTATGTAGCTCAGGGCCTTTGTCGCACGATCAAAGAGTGTTTTGGAATGCGAAGGAAATCCCTGTAAGCTCTGCAAATCAAACACTGCACTTCGAAGTAGGTAACACTCCCCGATGCCCCGCAGGGTCTCGAGCTGTTCGACTCAGGAAATTCTAACGTCGTGGGAAGGCCTCCTGACAACCATTGGTTGCCATAGTGACCATATCGAACCCTCCTCTTGCGAACAGCTGACTGGAAAAAAATGAGCGCAGTAGCTTTTGAAGTTATCCGAATTCTCTGCAGTATTCGGCGTACAATCCTGTCCACCCCCGTGAACGCCACATGGTACAGTCCTGTCAACAGGGCTGGGTACATATCACTGTATAAATAGGTAAGGAAGTTTGCTCTCCAGTGGGTTAGGGTCCTGAAGTTTTCTTAGCATGGGCGGTCCTGTCTGAGTGTTGACCCCGAGCTTCGACCTTTGCCCAGTTGGAGTGGCCTGTCAGAGCTGGTTGGAGAAAGGCTGAAAGGCCTCAGACGTATGCATGTGTCAATACTGTACATAAAAGGGACATACTCATTGTGGGAAAGGGCTGTTATTACAAGAAGGTGAAAGTTTAATAGGGGAGGGAGATGAAAAAGATGTTAGTCATTGTAGAATTCAAAACCCTCTCATCATACTTCACCTCAATTGAGCTTATTGAGGATGATTATTTTACCTTGAGGTAACTTATGTTTGTATCATATGATATACTCATTTTTGATGGAAATTATTGCTCCCACAGAATGTATTTCATCTCGCCCAATGTTTGTGACTTATTTGGCTGACCTCTGAGCACGTAAACATATAAAAGTTTGAAGAGCAAATGAAGCAAAAGGTCAGAAAACGTTAGAAACTGTTGTCACAGCAGAGCCTAACATACTTAATTGTATGAGTGTACTGTAACTTGAAAGGCTGCGCCTGCTCCTTTATTATGATTAATTATAATCAGTTTAAAGAAAGGGCCAATGAAGTTGCTAATTGGAGGATGTTTGGGTGTGTAGTCTTTAAGCGTTAGAAGATTACCTCTGGTCTGGGCTAGGTGGCAAGATTAAAGCATTCCTCAGGTTGTATGGTCTAACCTACCAGACAAAGCAGCCGGACAAACAACTATGAAAACATGGGGATGAAGTGTCAGTATATCTCTTGAAGATTTTGTCTTTATTGAGTGTATCTTTCAAAAATTATAGATAATTTTATAACAAATAAAAGTAGAAGTGACTTAAGAATGAGATGTATAATTTCGATTTTTTAGAATTTTTTGAAGCATTTTGATATTGTCCCTCCAGGAATTTCCCCCCTCTGTGGCAAGTGTTCTGCTCCGGTTTCCCTCAAAGGGCCCAGATAATGGCTGTTGAGATGTTTGTCCATAATTAAGGGGGTTAAAATGTCATGAGTGCAACCGGATTCTGCATACCAGTGGTTGCTGGGGTGCCACCCAATCTCGGAATCCCCTGCCCAACCCCGGCTATTTTTAGCACGCTGTCATGATTGTTTCCATGCAGA
The DNA here is from genome assembly GCF_001625305.1 of Branchiostoma belcheri. Classification (NCBI taxonomy): domain Eukaryota; kingdom Metazoa; phylum Chordata; class Leptocardii; order Amphioxiformes; family Branchiostomatidae; genus Branchiostoma; species Branchiostoma belcheri. The sequence continues at coordinate 1,316,489 of NW_017803910.1, read as the reverse complement.
CTGAATAGGTGATCTTTGGGTGATACCACTTGAGCGAAGGGTATGACAGCAAGTGTCAGCCATAAGATTGTGTAGCGATAAAGGAAAACATCCTCTTTGAAATTCTTTGCTAATGAAACTTTTAAGGAGGGGAAGGGAGGAATCTTATTGTTATGTAGTGGAAGACATTTACAACTTGTGTAAATACCCCCAAACTTGAACAAGTCTGGCCGATGGTATGTTTGATTGTTTTGTTGCTGTCTTCATTGTTAATTAGTTTACCTGAAGGCATTTCCAGAGGTATATTGTTGCACTTCATGTAAAAATAGACCAAACCAGGAATGGAACTAATAAACTGCAGGACTGTAAAATCTACTCTTAATTCTCAATTATCTCTCCAGAGATGTTGATAAAGGTTAACGCAAACAATCTGGGAAAAAAGTCAATGTTTAGAAAAACACGGAGAAGGTGGCCTTTGACATGTCTCTGTCGTATTCCTTTCTTTGTTCTGTGTTAAACCACCTGCAGGACAGGTGTTTCATGTGTGATAATGACGGCTTTATTGTCGCTCAACCATAATGGCCTCTTGATCGCATGCCTGCTATGCTAATCTGTGAGCTCTATTTCTTCACCTGTTCGTGTTTCCTTTCCAAAGTCTTGGTGCTTTCTGTCCGAGGCAGGATTTGTTATTCCAGGGCTGGGTGGAAGTGTTTGACGGCAAATAGAAGGTCCTTTCTTCAAGAAATTCCGATATGTGCACACACTGTTGGCCTTCGCTCCAAGGAGAGCTACAAATATTAGCTGCTGTATGGGATTGAGACAAGGATGGGAATAGTTTGAAGGAATGCCGGAGACGGAATTCTTGGCACAGTCGGGTCATGGTGGGGCATGGGAAATAGAGTGTGGAGCTGTGATCTTGGACTTGGGTAATATTGGGAACTTGGGTGGGCGACAAGAGGAATGTAAACTCTGTCCCAGCACGTGCTTCTCAACTAGATATTTAAATTTCGCGCCCTATGACGTCATAGCACAATTTCTATGCAATATTAGTACTCTTTGGTACTTGGCAGATTTTTTCACCCACTTTTATTCTGCTTTATCAGAAGTGGGAAGCTGATATTGTGGCCAACCTTTTATTCTCCCATTTTTTCTCTGTATTTTATGTCAAGAACGAGACACAAAGCAGACAGACCTACCACAGGCTCCATGTCATCAGCGAGTAAAAGACCTTGGAGCTATTTGACCCTTAGCAAATGAAAAATTTAGGCTGTCTCTTCCAACCACTTCTATAGCAAGACTCAGTGCCATCTTTGTCTGCTTAAGCTTAAGTCAACGGCAACTTCTTGTCAGTGACATTGATGTTATTAAACACAGCATCATGTCTTGCAGATGACTTAATTGCTGATGTAGTTGCATTACAAGTGCTGTCCATTCAGCAATTGTGACATGAAGCATACTGGCGATATCCTAACCATCATATATGTAGACCAAATGTAAGATTTTATAAGATAAGTTAATATGGTAACGCAGACACATTTGATAAATCTATAGATGAACCTGCACTTGTGTCAGGAATGGGATTCTCCCAGGGTTGAAGGGTTGTCTGGAGCCACAATATAGACATTAAGACTTGTCAAATGATATGTAAGCCGACTCTTTCAGTGTGACACTGCATGTCATCCTTCTAAAGTATGCGAATATGTTCTGCTGAAGTGTTATGCACAATACATTACGGGTTTCGTGTTGGCACAAACACAAAGTACATTGTGCCAACATGCTGGCTAAAAGTTGTATATAGTATTCCAGTTCGGGGACTGACCAGTGGCCATTTTTGTGTCTTGAGAAGGTAGCGATGTGGGAACCAGTCTTTAAATGTCCCTTCTTTCATCTTGTCATGTGGTATCTGTTTTCTAAAGCAAATATTGCATCATTGTCAGTACATGTGCCAAAACACAGTTACTCCTCAGACTTCCGCTGAAAGTATTGGGCAGATGTTGACCTTGCCTGAAATGTTTGGTCCCAGGACAGCGGAGAAGTATTCTATCACCCACGTTTGTCTATACTAGTTTCCGTTTGGCGATTTCCTGTTACCCCAGGCCTTGGACCAGCCAGGGCCCTCTAACAAGAGGAGTTCTTATACGCTGAAAGGTTGCCCGGAAGATCCTGATTTGGTTCGTCGCAAAATAGTGCCTGTACACGTGGGACCGAAATCTGAAAAAGACATTATGTGCCTTGAAAAGGGCTTCAAAAGTGGCATTGTAGTCAGTAGTGATAAATACATGACATTGTATATTTTTATATTAGGAAATCTAGAGACCTCCCAGGAACCTATATACAGTCTGTATTTTAAAACATTTTCAGATCTTGTTTCATATTATACGACTTTTTGAGGATAACTAGTGAATAGACGTAAAAGAGAGTTTTGTATTATTTGAAGGTGTATTGTTTTTTATGCGTACATTTTTTACCTGAAAAAAAAAGATGTAAAAGAGAGTTTTACATATATTATTTTATTATTTGAATTATTTAAAGATGTATTGTTTTTTATGCATACTTTTATTACCTGAAATATAGAATAAAGAAAGAATAAAGAAAGAAAAAAAGTATTGCAAGCAGCCCAAGTCTTATGAGGAAAAAATGTGACGGATCATAGAAGAACACTACACTTCACAGTTCACCACATTTGTACATACAGTATCCTTACCCTATTTGCAACACTCAGCAAGTTTTTGTCTTTATCTAAGTCTGTGCCTTGCTGGTTGCCTAGACACTAAAAGAACAACCACTAATGGGGGTATTTGTAACATTACTAGGATTCCTTTTTATATTGTAGTCCTTCATGAACCATAAAGGTATAAGTGTTGAGTTTCGTTGTATGTCAATTGGCCGAAAGGTCAGGGAGTTAGCACAATATTTTCACACGGGAAGATGATGATAAGGGCCTGTTCACAGAAAAAGCAGAGCGGAGAAAGAAGCCCAGGGCATAAATTCAGATCAGATTGTTGAAGAATCCATGGTGTTTTTCAATGTTTTCTTTTAGGTGTGGGTGTACAGGTGGTTCTGGAATGTACACGTTGACGTCTGTAAATCTACGGCACTGAGAAATTTTTTAAAAATGTTTTACGCTTTGTATACTGTTCCTCAACCACCTGCTGTCTTAAAAGATTAAAGAATAGTTATGGTAATACATGTATTACTGAATTTAAAAGAATTGTGGTCTCCCCAATTATTAAATGGAATAGCCCAAAAGATCCCTGTTTTCTTTTCTCCGGTTAACATTTAGGGGTCATTGCCAGGCTGTCAAAATGTATTTAAAGCACTGTTGTCAGGAAGAAGGACCCATTGAACTCAGCTTTAATCATAAGCTACCAATAGAACAGTCATGACCAAAACTTTGTGTCTTGTCATATCTTACAGGTAGTACCTTCATTTCTGTATCACCTGTAAGCGTTTGTAGTGTGAGTTTGTTACTGTTTTCTCTGCTTCAGTTGACCTTTAGGGGTCACTGCCAGGTATATTTGGCTGTCAAAATGTATTTTAAAGGCCTGTTGTCAAGAAGAAGGACCCATTGAACTCAACCACCAATCAGACTGTTTCATGCATCAAAACTTTGTGCCTTGTCATTTCTTACAGGTAGTAGTACCTTCTTTTCTATATCAGCTGTGAGAGGTTGTAGTGTGAGTTTGTTACTAGGACACACAAAACCTCATCAGGTAGGAAGGAAACAATAGGTTTGTCCAGGAGCCTTGCTCTGACCTAACCCTGCATGGTTTACATGCATAGTGGACATGCCACACATTCCCATGTTAAATGAGAAGTGATCCTAGCTATTCATCAACATACTTCACAGTAACATGGAAGCCTAGCCTGGAGCAGACCTGTTCAAACTGGCCCACCATTCCCACGCTGACTTCTATTCTCCTGATCCGTAATTGTGATCTTTCTGGAAATCTTCATGATTGTGTTTTAACACCTTGCATACGTTACCTGTGGTGAAGGAGAGGTTTAAAGAAATGTAGGAGTTTAGATCAAAGGTGCCGGCCAACATTATCCCTTTTCTGTAAGGCATTACTAACTAAGAAAAAACATATTCACTTCCCGTAATGTAGGGAAGGCTATTTAATTTCACAACATTTGTAGCAAGGTGGCCAAATTTTACACAAGTGCCCTCCTGAAGTTATTGTAATACATAGGCACATAGGCAGCCCTCCTGAATTTGGCTAGCCTGGTATACAAACCTATTATGAGCTTCTGATGAGTTTCTTTTGTCCCCTTCATAAATATATAGGTTGAGATACTAGACTAGAATTTGGCATAGACTTTGATAAAGCCCCATGCAGATCCCCTTGAAGTGGTGGCATATTGAAAGACACAGGAAATTTATGAGTTTGTTTTCTTAGATGGACTCAGTAGATTAGAAGATAACCTTAAGGAATTTTATCTGGTATATCTAATCGACTGTCAGTAGGTTTCCCAAAGGTGTTCAACCAAGATTTATAGGAGGGCCTGCAAGGGGGGGTAGTGATTACGAATTACGCAAAATTTTCGCCACCGATTACGAATTACGTTAAAGTCTCAGAGCTGATTACGACTTTATGATTTGCCTCTAATGCCCAATTACGAATTACGTTGATTTTTGCGGAGGCTGCCTAGGAATTACGAAGTCTGATTACGCCTTACGAAATAGGGCTTGCAGACCCTCTTATACAGTACCGTTCGCGTTATAGTTACCCTAACGGCCGTTACTAACGCGTTTTTTTTCCGTTACTTTTCCGTTACTTTTCCGTAAGTTTTCCGTAACTTTCGCGTAAGTTTTCCGTTACTTTTCCGTTACTTTTCCGTTAGACTTCTGCATTCATATGCAGGCCGCGGTAACATCACAGAATAATGGGAGGAGTACTAATTTACCTCATGCGGGGCGGGAAATTACCGATACACACCGCTGGAACAGCGGAAGGAACGTTGATCTAGCCTGCATTTTACTATATTGTAACGTTTAAAACGTTTTACGATCACCGGCGCAATTCAATTAGATAGACATTTTCTTTTGTCACTGTTGCCCAGGCAAGCGTTTCTATAGTTTGTCAACTTTGGTTTGCTGTTTTTCTCTGTTAACTTATTTTACCACCGAATAAGCAAACCTACAATGTAGATGATCTGAAGTTATAAATGCCCCGGTCCGCCGTACATAATAGGCGGCGGGCGTGAGGTAACGTTAGGGATGTGCAAAAACATCGTGGAAAATTCCTATAACACTCGAAAAAAGGCAGCATATTTACACGTGCCCACCAACATTTTTATGGCTAATTATTGACCAGTTTTGGGGAGTTTTGTTATGTCCTTGGAGTTTTGTTTAGAGTGGGACGGAAAGCCGTGCCGCCACTCCGACTCCATGCACTTCCGTGTTACATTACGTTGTATGTGACCAACAAAATTACGCCAAAGGCACCACAAATCCACATGTACATATATTTTTTTCCCCGAAAATTCTTTTGAGTACGCATTTCGTCACTAGGGTGTTGCTAATTAGTCGTAGAAATAAGGTAGAAACCAGCGTAAATGTGGCTCTCTCGAGATCATTTCGCGCGGGGAAGGGCGCCCCAGCATGCAACGGGCTTCGTTCTAGCCAATCACAGCGCAGGTCATCTAAGGTGAACCAATCAGAGCGTAGCTACTTGCATATTATAATGAGCATGCTGCAGCGGCCAGGGCGACCGGCCCTGAGTGCGCGGGAAATGTGTTTTGCAACTATATTTTTACGGGGATTTTCTGACGTTTGACGCTGACTTTGGCACGATATGATCGCACTACCATGTACACGCTACCGTAGGCGGCAAATGAGCGGTCATTTTTATATAATCGTCGAGAAATTTTGGCGTTATGCACCCGGAAGTGAGCCGATCTCAGTTTGCGTTCCCTCGATTTTTGACAGTCTCCCCCCTCAAAATAAGAAACGAAACTACCGCTATTAAATAGAACCATGTATTACAATTATCATTTCCACATGATAGATCTATTATATGTTCCTTTATTACCTATGATATCATCATGGTTGTGGAAAGTCCTCAGCTGGCGAACCGAGTCCTTGCGCCGGGAGTGACGGTACATTTTACCGTGAGTATTAAAGCCGCTAGTACTAGTAAGCCGCGCGCCTTACAAAAATTATAATAATTTTTCTTTTGTGTCAAAAACCGCCGTAAATTTAAGGCATGAGTTACCGATTTATATTTCTTCTACGGCAGATATTTCTTGTTTCGTCACGTCCCATGACGTCCTGTGAGAGCGGTAGGCCGCCGCTGGTACAAAATGTACAAGACATCGTCTGCCCACTGCTACACTTTGTTGACATACATTGTATTACACAACGTAATTTTCCGCTAGAAATAACTATAGAATAGCATTAAAAGATAGCACAATTCGCTTCACACAGTCGACACATGGATAAACCACAAAGTTATTTTACGAATCACATGTCCACTTGCCTCTGGTGCTGTTATTTTTCAAGGGGCAACATCGCAACACATTAGCGGACGCCCCAGGAGGTGGCAAATTGCTATTGTCTTGTCGGCGCGCAAAACAAACATGAAATCCGACCCTATCACATTAACGCAAACGGTAACGCGTTAGAAATAATTTCTGACGATTTTCTAACCATTTTCTGACGAAAATCTAACCAAATACTGACGATTTTCTAACCATTTTCTGACGAAAAAATAACTCGTTAGTAACGGGGTACCCGGTTAACTATAACGCGAACGGTACTGTAGGTCAACATGCCTGTGGGAAAAAGTTCTCCAAAGGTTTTAGTACAAAATGTGTGTGGTGAAAATTGGAAAGTGATGCGTTTGAGTTTCACTGGTTGAAATGATACCATATTATGGTAATAAGACACATGCTTGACCGAATAGCAAAGTTTTTTTTTATTCACAACTACTTGTTCACGAAGAGCTGACATTTCAATGACCACCTGTTATCTTCATCAGAGCAGTTATGACTGGTTCACTATGTGCTGAAGTTATTCATTAACAGACAAATGTAAACACCAAACACTTCAGGATGTACAGTATTTCACTTTTCTGGAAAAACCATCACTACTTTCGTAAAGGTGTCTCATTTTCTAGTGCTACAGTCTATTTCCCTCCAGTTGCAGCTGGTCCAGATTTGGCAGCTGATGGGAGAAGAATGATAAGTATTTTGTGGCAGGACCCAGGGGAAGGCCATGTTATCATGTTTGTGAGGTGGTTCCCTAGTGGGAGTCTTTGGAAGGATGCTCACAATGTGTCTAAATAGACCAGAGGTTATAACAGGAATTCTGTCTTTTGGTTTCAGGGCTCGAAATACTTTTTCTGCATACCTGCACTGCACCCATCATTGGCTTTTTTATGAAGTATTTCTGTACCTTTTTGCATGATAGAAATTATCATAATGATGTTACCTCTGACTCAGGTGACTAAATATTATCACAATGAAATACATTTTTGTGCTATTGTGTTCACATTGTGTGTGCAATTCATTGTTTTCTTGTATTTTGCCTCTGTACTTTTTGTGTCTCACCTGTAACCAGTTTAGTTCTGCCTTTGCTGACTCTTGTAATGATCTGTTTCATTGCCAATAATGCAAATACAAAATACAAATTGTAGTAAAGGTCTAACAGACAGTTTTTCTTCCATCTTCAGACTCCTGGACATCTGCCATGGTACAGTTGCAGAGAAGGAGACCAAGTTGACACTGGTGTTTGAGCATGTGGACCAGGACCTGCACACATACCTGGAGAAATGCCCTGCACCAGGGCTGGGACCAGACAGAATAAAGGTGCATGTAGTACCAGAAGTAGTGGTTGACTAGTATGTAGATTAGATCAGCGTGATAGTTTGATGCTAAACTTTATTCCAACACAATAGAACCCAGGACCTCTTGGTTTCCGAGCCGAATGTTCTGACCATTATGCCACACGATGCTTCTGGTAAATGTTGTCCCTTCTGACCTCTCTGTTTCCCTCATCAGGACATAATGCATCAGCTGCTAAGTGGGGTGGAGTTCCTACACATGCACCGAGTGGTGCACCGTGACCTCAAACCTCAGAACATCCTGGTCACAAGTAACGGACAAGTCAAGCTGGCAGACTTCGGCCTGGCCAGACACTACAGCTTCCAGATGGCTCTGACCTCCGTGGTAAATGCAAATGCATTTTTTTTGGTTTTAATGAGTAATTCAAAAGAAATTTGATGAAAATGATCAAGGTTGTGCATTTGGTATGAACATTTGCAACTTAGAGTCATCCAACAAAATTAGAATCATACATTTTTATTACTGAATACTGTAGCTATAATAATGTTTTTTTTTTTTTTAATGTCAGTATGTGCTAGATCTATGTGTCAAAAGCCACCTGTCAATATAGGTTCAATATGGGTCCATAAAGCACATCGGCAGAACGTACTGCGCCTGCGCAGAACCCTGTATTTTCACGATTTTCAGTGGATTTTTGGTCAACGTTGCATCAGAATTTTGCCTGTTGCAAAGGATATCTTTTCCTACATAACATTTGGAAACTACAGACGGGATGTTAACCTTATATGCACTAGTACGACCTTATATGTGACGTTCTGCCGAAGTGCTATGTACAATACATTACGGGTTTTGCGCAGGTGCAGTGCGTTCTGCCGACGTGCTGGTCCATAGCTGGTTTCATACAATCACGTATGCTGTTCTAATTACCGTGCAGGTGGTTACACTATGGTACAGATCGCCGGAGGTGCTGTTACAGGCATCGTACGCCACCCCTGTAGACATTTGGAGTGTTGGCTGTATATTTGCAGAGCTACACACAAGAAAGTGAGTAACTGCAGCAATTTACTTTGGCTGACATTCTGATAATTTTATGACGATTTACCACATTTGTGGAAGGATTGACATAACAGGTGACTATCACCTCTTCAAAGATGTCAACCCCGAGACCAGACTGTAAGGCTAGAACCACTCACACCGGGAAGGTCCCCTACTCTTTTCGATAAGTGCGGTGGGTTCTTTAACGTGCGTGGGGTGTGGATCTCCCAAACACGGGACCTCCATTTAACGTCCTATCCGAGGGACGTCCCTAGCCGAAGCTAGGTACTCATTTACACCTGAGTGAAGTGAGGAAAGTCATGTAAAGTGCCTTTCCCAAGGGCACAAGATCGGTGACATGGGCAGGGTTCGAACCCACGGCGTCTCGGGTGTGAGCCGAACGCGCTACCGACTGCGCCACACGACCCCACTTGATAAACCCCATGTTACCTGTTAAGTTATTAGTTGATTGTGTTATCATTCTTTTGTCACAACTCATTTTTCAGCAGTTAATGTGGTAACTAGAATGTGAAATGGTTTTATTAAAGGAAAAATAAGCAACAATCTATCTTAAATGTGTTGATTATGCTTATATTATGTGGTAATATAATTTCACTTATTTATATTTTGTTTTTACATTTTTTACAGAGCAATATTCCAAGGGAATTCAGATATAGATCAACTAAATAAAATATTTGAGTGAGTATAAAATTATCTGTATTACAAAGTTGATTTTCCACCTCTTTTTATTTCTCTTTTGTCTGAATCTGTCACATGTTTCTTTCTTGTCCACATGTTTCTTTCTGGATATATCAAATATATGGACTGAGTGCTCTAGATGCAAAGCTTTATCATGTATGTGCATCTCTGTCTTTGCTGTGTTTCTTGAAGTATTTAGGTCTGTCAACTGAGAAGGAAAGATAAAGTGAGTGAGTATGGTGTAACCTCTCTTGCTGGTGTGTCTTCCTCAGAAATTCCTCCAATATGCACTTTTGTTAACAGGGCTCGAAATTATATGCAGGTTAGTGCAGGCAGCCCAGGTATTGTGTAGGTATTTCGAGCCCTGGTTAACCTTTAACATATTGCCTTGCAAAATCTTGTATAAAATTAACATTTGCCTGCTATGATGTTGATGGATCTTGAGCCAATGCAGCAAACACATTCAATCCTCTAGCTTTGGGGCTAAAAAAACAAAGTTTTGTTTTTATCTGTTTGTTTCTATACCATTCAACCTTGCTGTCCCTTTTCATTGGCATTCTGTACTTGGTTTCATGCATGTTTTTGGTTTATATTGATGGTATTGTGATTTGTGTGTTTACCACCAATGCTTTTGTACATGTAGGTAAGTCTTGTGCAGTGTGCTTTTTTCCCTTTGGTGCCCAGTATGTCTGTAATCGTAACTCTCATGAGATTTTGATTTGTAAGAGATTGGTCAATAATTATCCTAATGAAGGTGACAGTGGTCATTGAAAATTTGATCTCTGTTCAATCTTTGTGTTGGAACAAAGTTAAACATTTTACTAGCAACAGATTACTACCAACACAGATGAACTTTCATGATCATCTGTTCCTTTCACACCCCTCCCCAGTGTAATAGGTACCCCCTGTAAGGAGGAATGGCCAGAGGAAGTGTCGTTGCCGTGGTCCTCGTTCCAGCCCCGCCTGGCCATCCCTCTGGAGTCACTGCTGCCGGAAGTAGAACCACTAGCCAAGGACATGTTAGACGTAAGCAGGGATTCTTTCCTCTACCAATATGGCTTTGTTTTTACCTGTTAATGTTTTAGTAGGATTACAGAAATACTAGTGCAGTGGCCAAGTGGGCAGAGTGCTCGCCTTGCATTCGGTAGGTCGTGAGTTCGACTTCCGGCCGAGTCATACCAAAGACTAATCCTCTGCTGTAGTGAATGCACTGCTGTATATGTGTTGCCCAGGGCTATTGAAACAAAGACGGACACTGCCATGTGCGCCACTTGATGCGAAAAAAAAAGACTAAACTGAAAGGGTGTGACCTTTTGTTTGGGGGGAATCAATGCAAAACCGTAGTGAGTAGGCTGCTTGCTTTATGTTAATCGTATCATTGTATTTTTTTCCACAGAAAATGTTGTGCTTCAACCCCCACAGAAGAATAACTGCGAAGGAAGCATTGCAACATGCCTACTTTGTTGGGGAGGAAGCAGTACAAGAAAGACTGCAAGAGGCCGCTTCTTCCAGAAGTCTAACTGAAAACACATTCGAAACAAGCCCTGAAAAATGAAGCAAAAGGGCTTGCTTTACAAACAACCAGCATTGACCATATGATAAATCTACTGTTTGACTTGTATTACAAGTGTGTTTTGAATATCCTTGTATGAGTAATACTACATGTACATGTATGTCACAGAGAATCGCATTATTAGTAACTTGTAAGTTAAAAAAAGGGCAATACAAATATACAAGTGTGGTTCAGAGTGTGTTGTATTGTTTTGTTTGTTTGTTATTTCTGGCAAATGTAAATTTGCCTGCTGTCTGTGTGTGTAATATTCCTGAACTTTTCTTTATGAGATTTCTGTGTGGAATAAACAGAAATTTGCTGAACATTGTGACTGAATAGGTCAGCATAATGCACATTGTTGTCATTTTTATGATTTTGGGTTCTGAGGTTTCATACTTGCTATTAGTATGAAAGCTGAGCTGTCGTTACTTTGTAGGAAGTGTTCACGTCGAGTGGAGACATTTGTATTGTGTAAAATACTGGTCCATGGAGGAATACCATTGTACATACTGATGCAATCATACCTGTAGCACAAGGACTTCAAAGTATCAATCAATATTTCATTAATTGACAGTTTCCCTGAATAAAAGATTGCATCCTAACTGTTGGATTTTTGCCCAACATTTGATGAGCCAATAAGGCTACAAAATTTCCCAATAGTTGAGAGCTGTTGTAGAAAAGTGTAGCACGAAGGTTAACTTTACATTGTGTGAATAAGAACACCATTCAGTATTTTCAAGCTAAAACTGCCATCGGTGCTGTGCTAAGTCATTCAATTATACTAGGGACACTGCTTGTAACTTACATCACAAGCAATATCCCTGCTTGCAATCTGTACACCTGTAAATTTGTTCAATTGGAGTATGAAATGATTAGAATTTAATAAAATGTTGTAAAATCATGCAGTCACAAAAGTTAGACTTTCCATATGCCAAAATGTTCAGAAATTCAAGATGGTCTATGACGATTTCATTACTGATTGTTCACAAAGTTTATTTACTGTACCTGTATTAGAAATGATGTCACTGTTCTTGCATGTACCTGTAAAATTACACTATCTTTACCTTCAATGTGGTGCCACGATTATGCTATATACAGTAAACCTTCGGGAAAATGAAAATTGTCACGTAAACAGCGTTTTCATTTTTTACTGAACCTATTGAGAATGATCATTTTGGAACTAATACTTTGTAATGTTGATGCAATTTAAAAGTTTGCATTGTGGATCCGGTCTGCTCATATTTTTGTCAGTATCATGTGACTGTTTAAGTATGGTACAACTCTACTAGAAGCTTATTCAAGTTGGCTTAGTTCAAGGATACTGTCATCAGAAACTTACTACAGCATAGAGATGGGGAGCTTGGTGCAGTTCAAAGTAGAATGTTAGAGAGGAAGCTGGTGAAGTGGTTGTGGTGAGGTGCAGTTACAGAAGTAGACACTAGAGGGCGTTTGAGCACAGCTCTGGCTGTTCAGAGAGCGTTGGGTTTGGCTTGTGGTTTGAAGGAAATGGTGTGGTGATATTTGATATGCCACTCTACATTGTCCAGATCTGATACAATGTTAGGTACTTAGAAATAGTGACTGTGCGTAGGGCGTAAAAGTCCTTATTGTAGGATCGGAATGGAAAAAAAAGTGAATGATTTGGAATCTTTTTACACGGTATTAAAGTTGAACCTACATTTCCTAACAGGGATATTCACATATGTATTACACAAGACTTAGTGATGTTGTGACAAACTAGACAACGCACAATATACTGGTCATCTTAAGTCCACAGATACACACTTTGAATGTGACTAATAAAAACATTGAAGAAGCTGTTTTTTTATAGATATGAATAGGCAGATTTTTGTTTTTTGACAACATTTCTATTTTTGACACCATAATCATCCAAAATCCTACAATAGAGACTTTTGATGTAAAGAATGGTAAAGTGAAGGATGAAGAATCAAGAATGAATACTTTGGGTAGAAAAGTATTAGGGACATTCTGAGCATACATACTGACATACATGTACTATAATCAGGGTGCTCATTTCATACAGATGTGTTTATTTTCAAAGTGAACAGAATTAGAGAACATTGCACCGTTCAATGCAATTCAAATGGGGGTACAATGGTTACACTCCGGTAAGGTTTAATAAGATACATGTAATATGAACATTTCAGCATTCTCCTATACCTTGCTGAATGTAAATTGTTAGTGATATTTGCTGTGTTATTATGTTAATAATTTTGATGTTTGCAACAGAAGTGTGACATACATTAACTTTCATCCCATCACAGAACCGGTTTTTGTGACTGTTAAGATGTTTAAAGTATCACTGAAGTCTAAGAATTGTTACACAGGCACTGTATCATAAAAAACGTACAGTTTACAGTGCATATTAACCATTGTTAGGGTGGCGGCAATATTACATCAGGAGAGTAGAAAAGTATCAAGTTAGTAAAGGGAAATACCCTCATAATGGTGCTATTTTTGAGGGGACGTTTAGACAAATTTTTCTTCAAAAATATATTTTTTCTTCTTTAAGATTAGACAATTAAGATATGACGTAGGAACTGATGTGATGATTACATGTATATATTAAGAATTAATGTTGCTATTTTACTAGTTAATGGTTAGTTAAAGATAATACTTGATACACTCAAAGTTAAAACTATACAAGGAAAGACTGCATTGTGGAAAGCATATAATGTAAAGGTGTAGCTAGCAATGACCATTCTTAGGTACATGTATTAATCTTCATCCCTCTGGTAAGAGTATAACAATGCACCAAACTTATCTTGAAAGTTCATCTGTGTTGGTAGAAGTCATTATGATGTAAGTTTAAACTGTAATGTTCAACACAACAAAAATTGGACTCACCCAAATTTTTGACTGTACAACTCCAGTCTTTTTCAAGGAATGAGCAATCCACCGCTTCCGTGACGTCACGCAGATAACACACGTGACTCCGTGAGCAGTGGATCATAGGACACAGAACCGGAATTTTTTGCACGAGGGATTAAAGAGGCCATCTACATCAGGGCTTTACAGCCATCCCTCAACAGAGACGGGGGGCGCCACAGACTTTCTGCAACCTATGATCCACTGCTCACGGAGTCACGTGTGTTATCTGCGTGACGTCACGGAAGCGGTGGATTGCTCATTCCTTGAAAAAGACTGGAGTTGTACAGTCGAAAATTTGGGTGAGTCCAATTTTTGTTGTGTTGGACATTACAGTTTAAACTTACTTCATAATGCACCAAACTATTGCAGATAACAAAATAATAAGATAATATGCTAAGGAGGACTGTGTATCCTTCAACCCTCTGATTTGGGCCAAGCAGAACTAGACTGAAATATTGGCCTGTGACACTTGAAGGGTTACATGCATTTCATCTTGTTCTGTTCTCGTTTTACTTCTTTAGTTTCTCCATGTGGTTTGAATTGAGGTTTAAACATTCATTGTTTGAATCATAAACCACTCTGGTATGTTGACATCGTGGCTCCTACAGTAGCTATCATGGGATACCTGTTTTTTTCTTTTCTTTCTGTCACTTGTTTTTCTTCTAGAATCCGAGAAACAGCAAATTAAACTGGTATGTCCTAAACTGTTATTTTTTGGGAATAATCCTATCTTCTGTCACCCCTATGTTTTGACATTATACATTTTTTGTAAGGGCTAGAGTTAGAGTTGTCTTAATGTAGGGGTCTCGTTTGTGTTGTGTTGTGTTGTGTTTTTGTGTGATGTGTTGTTTTGTTTTGTTTTACTCAAATACTTTTGTCACAGTCAACAAAGAAATATAACAAGTATTTACCATACTTATTTTCCACTTGATATACAGAAACTGCATGGATTACATTTTTATGATCATGGGGCAAGTGAATAATAACAAGTTGTCATTTTGTTTGGAAAATAATCAGGAAGGAGTAAGAAACATTAAGGATTGTCAGGACTTTATGTAAAGATGTTTTCTCTTTTGGTTGAAAAGGTCTATTGAACAATACAGTGCACACTGTATTTCATGGAAAAGCAATGGACTATATCATTACCATGTAACAAGTCTATACAAATCATTATGGATGTAGTAAAACCAACAAACAAGGGGGTATATCTATGGGCACCATATAATCTTAAACGTGAAATTGTCATAGCTACATGTAAGAAAGGTACATGTACCAGTATGATATTGTATCACTGATATATATGGTCCCATGTTGAATACTGTGTATTCAGGCACATAGAGATCTGGGTGGAATTATGTTACATAACACATGAAACAAATGCTGCAAATATGTCCCAATGTTGTTTTGAAAAATACATGTAATAATAGTAGTCACCATATTAATGTACAACTGTTCTATCCGCCAGTTTGTTAATCATCATTATATTAAACATTGTCCATACTGTACCTACAGAACTGTTGGTTTCTAGTTTTTCCCCAAGTACTGAATTGCAGGTCAGTGTAAAGAAAAAAAAGCCCCAAATTGAAATCACTGAAGGTATTTGGTTCAAAATTTATGAATGATTATGTTTACTACCTAGATATATGGCAGGTTGGGATCAAATAAAACCAAGTGGAGATGATGACATTTTTGTGTTTGCAGCCACATTTTAATGTCTCAATTTTGGCAATGTTCATTCAACATTAGTTTTTGGTGATGACTCCGGAGCAGAGGGATTTTAAATCAACATGACTGATGTGGTCACTGTGCATCTATTGTAGTGGCGTCGGGTGGTGTAGTGGATGGAGCAATCAACTATGAAACGGGAGACCCGGGTTTGATTCCGAGTCGTACCCGGTACATGTCTGAACATGCGCCCCGACGTTGTGCCCTTGGGAAAGGCACTTTACACGACGTTCCTCACTCCACCCAGGTGTGAATGGGTACCTAACTTCGGTTGGGGAAGGTCGTATTGAGGTCACCTTGTGGCGCCGAATGGCAGCCGCACAGACCCTTGCGACAAATATGTGTATCATGTGTATTATTTGATTGTTGTAATTGTTGTGATTTGTATTGATTATGTGATACCCTGCATCAATTCAGCCGTATACAGGCTGTGACTGCACGGGTACTGTTTGGACAATAAAAACCAAAAAAAAAAACATCTATGGTGAGAAAAATCTGGACTGAGAAAAAGTGGTGGTTATGGCCAGATGGCTGGCTTATAGAGGTGGTCACTTGGGGAAAATTTGACTGTACAGGGATTAAGTACCCTAAGACTTTCATAAAGTATTTGCTTTAAAATTGTGTAGGTAGCAGGTAAGTGTATTTGGCAATAAAAAGGCTCTTTTCATTAAATTGTATGAGAAATCTTTATTGATTTCATGACAAAACTGCATCTAAAAGTAAAGCACATCACAGTTGTGCACAATCTACTGCAGTGTCATACATGACACTATAAAACAATATGATAATATATGTAATCCACCCAACTTCCAGTCAACCTGATTTATCATATTTCTATCATACATACCAAGCTAAGTGGTACTAAAGATGATGATGACTGATAGACATAGAATGTTAGATCTGTTTTTGTAGCTGGTTTCTCAAACACCACTTAAACTCACCAATGACCAATACCTTATTATAAATACAGAAAAATTATTATTACATGTATAATTGTCAAATCACATACACAGCATTTTTTATGGAATGAAAATTTTAAGGCAGGTGGGCTGTAGAGATTTGTAATATCTCATTATACAAGTGCAATTGCAGCCTTCTACAATATAACCATAAGTGCTTGATCTGAAATATTCATTGAACTGTCCTTGCATGGTGGTAACACTGGGGAAACAATTACTGAACCTGAACTTATCTGATTTTCCATTGGGAAAACAGTCACATACTTCCTTCTTACGAAAAAGTTCATACACAACATTGCTACAAACTTGTACGACTACGATGGGTAGAGAGAGTAACTTCTTTGATTTGTGCAAAGTTACATTTTGTTCCCTATATATAACACAACATACCACATCTTGTAGACCAACATTACAACTTGTAGAAAGTTTAGCTGACAAAGCCAGGGCTTAAAATAAGTTTTCTGTTAACTGCAATGTTCTCTGATCATGCAATCTTACTTGCAATTTATCATAGAAAAGTCATATTTTTCCTTTCCTACTATCAAAAACTGGTGTCTACAAATGGTCTCATGAAGTCAATTATATCATCACACACGCTTTGTAGCTCTAAAGAATGTACTTCACATCATGTGCACTAGAGTATATGTATGCATCTCATCAAATAGTGTTATAAAGGTACATGACAACAAGAATGTGATTGCAAAATACTCTGCAAGCTACCAGCCATATATGTATACGCTTTTCTTCACTGCTACATGTGATTCAAGATCTAAGCCTTTTTTCGCCCGCATAATTTTAAGTAAATTGTATGTATGTTTACCTGCATTCCTCACAGTCCTCTGCAAATGAGTATTCTTACATCAACAAAGCAGGTAGGGGCTCACTGACATGTTGAAGTCCCTGTTTCAGTGGATCGTAGCTCAAGTGCACACATTTTTGTGGCAAGTTGTTTCTGTCTACTAGACAGTATGATTTTGATATTCTCCTCTTTGAGCTGTATATATATATGTAACAAGGTCAGAAAGACTTAAATGTTCTTTAAATGTCCAAAAATGCTTGAGCTGTGATTTTCTGACATGCAAATAGGGACACCAACATGGCGGCAGATAAAAAAGCTCAGTAACAGGTGGTTATTTTGAGCCCTGGTAGCAATCTCTCTCAATGGTGGTCAAAAGTTCATTTTTTTCCTTCCCTACTATCAAAAACTGTCTACAAATGGTCTCATGAAGTCAATTATATCATCACACACATCTTTGTAGCTCTAAAGAATGTACTTTACATCATGTGAATTAGTAGTTATGAAGGTGGTTATTTGGAGCCCTGGTAGCAGTCTTTCTCAATAGAGTTCACGCTGGACTGCAACAACTTCATCAGGTCGAACTCCTGCTCCAGACCGTCCAGGTCCTCCTCAGTCTTACAGTTGGCGGTCACCAGGTTGGCCTTGGCCACGAACTCTGGGTCAAGGTCAAAGCTGAGGTTGCTGACGTTACTGGCGTTGCGCATGTGTCCCATGGGAGGCTTGATGTGGTCAGTCTTGCCCCCCTTGTCTGGTGGTCAGAGTTTCAGTCAGGATTAATATTAGAAAGCTTGGTGTATCTTGTAATAACTGTAACTTGTTATTAGGCCATACCAATTTAATTTGTTGGTTCTCGGATTTTTTCAGAAAAATATGAAGCGACAGGGCGAAAAAAAATAAAAATAAAAACAGGTCTAGGCATCCTATTATAGCCCCAAATGCTACAATATGAGCCATGAAGTTGACAAAAAAGGCTGGGTTAAAATTTAAAGTACAAATTTTGAACTTTTAATCAAACCACTGCCTTGATAGATGGAAAAAACTGTAACAACTAGGAAGAAAAGGAATTTCCTCAACTGTTGGGGGCAAAATATGAGCATTTTGAGTTGATTCAGAACCAGGATCTTTTTTTTTTTTTTTTGCAAATCAGAAAAAAATGAAGAGGCGAATCCGAGAACCAACAAATTAAATTGGCGTGGCCTTACCTAAACTTACATAACATCAACCCACAGGACAGAGGCAAATGGCAGGCTGCCATCAAACCTCAGTATCAGTGTGCAAGCACGTCTAATCCTCGGAAGACTGGGAACAACAGACGCTAAACTGAGTGTGTCATATCTGTCCAGCAAAACTTAGGAGGAAAGATGGATTTCCACTTTTCCAGCGAAGTACAACACTAGACACAGGAACATTACTAACCATTTCATGCAAAAGTGGCCAACTTTTCTCAACTATGGAATTAGAATGAAATCTCATCTGTGGTTTACATAGTAAATAGCTTAATAACTGGGTTCCAACATAACAAACTCCATGTCCTAATATATATGTGCTAAATGGATACCCAAACCTTGTAAAGACTACAGTATGGATAGCCTACAATCCAGAGCCACATGTTTGTTATGTTGGAACACAGTTAATCTATTCACTATACTAAGAAATTACTTACTTTGTCTTTTAGTTTTCTTTCCCTAAAGGAAGGGGGTGGGCAGAAAAAGGATACAGATATTAAAAAAAAAGTAAAATGTATTAAAAATTTCAAAAGTCAAAGGACCAACAATGGGCAAAAAAATACAGACGAAAAATGAAGAAAAGATAGCCATAGTCTGATACATAAGGGTATACCTACGGTACTTTCTTGCTCTTTTCCTGCTATCCATAAAACAAAAAGAATAATTTAGTATGCAAAAATCTATTTTAGACAAGCAAAAATGTGAATGATGATAAGGTTCACAAGTCAACTGTCAGATTATGTGGGAAAGAAATATTCCAACGTTGTTTTTACTATGAAAATGAGCTACTAGCATCATCAGCCTTCCAAAACATTTATACAATAATAAAGTAGACAATTAAGTTATGTTATAGTGAGGCATTGGGAAACTATAAAACAGCAAAAGAAGAAAAAAATGACAAGTTCCAACTTATCATCACTAACCTCCCTGAGATCTAGGTATTTGTGACTGTCTATGCACTGGATATGCTGCTAGTATTTGTGGTTTCCTCAGTGATGCTATGTTGAAGGTTACAATTACCTACTGGAAAATCAAACCAGGTCAACACTACTTCCAAAATGAGATGCTTACAGTATGAGTATGAAACTACTGGAAGAGGCACTGTTACTGTTACCAGTGTTTTGAAAATTGTAAGATCCCCCACCCCATTCCAGCATGCAGACACGCAATACAAGAACCATCCTGTATCTGAAGCTTGTACCTTTCAAGCAACAGCTCTTAGACTACCATAACAGCCTGCAAAGCCTTCCCTCTCACTGCCTAAGCACTGGCCAGCATCAACCAATCAGATACTCCCCCTCCTGTTGCTGGAGGGATAGTTCCCAGCCAATCATGTCGCTGCCAGCAGTCAAGGGGCGATGTGATTGGTTGGTAGTTTTTTTCCTCAACAACAGGTGAGGCAGGTCTGAATGGCTGATGGCTGACAAGAAGTTGCAAACATTGGTGCATGTAAAAAAGGTACACTTACTCAGCAGTAGCAGGTAGGTAGGTAAGAAGTACTAACAACAGTTACTGTGCATTTAATTTTCCTGCAATCACATACAGTTCTCAAGCTGACCAACTCAAACACACAAGAGTATAGCGTTGAACTCACCTTTCTGATCATCTTCATCCTCTGCAGGGGGTATTGGCTCCAAACCTGCGAAAGACAATTCCAATGTGTAGCTACATGTATATAAATACCTGACCATGACTTATGGAAAGTTGAAGCCATCTTCTTACAACAGTGCTAAACTAAACTGTGTTACTGCTTTGCTATATACATGTATATGATATGATATGATATGATATATGATATGATATGATATGATATGACATAATAGAAACATGATCTACCTTGTCCATATACCGGGTTCATGCCATCGTCGATGATCACTCCTTTAGCCTTGAGCTCCTCTGCCCTGTCTAGTGCCTTGGGTGGTGGGGGTGCCTCCGCGGCTTGTTTGGGTGGTGCTGCCTTCTGATTGGCCGTGTTTGCGTTTGCTTGCTGTTCGTTGTTGTTGGGGGCCGGGCCTCGTGGGCTGGTGGGAGGTCCCTGAGCAGTGGGTGGCGGTTGGGGCTTCCCCGGGCCAGCCTGG